>NC_092334.1:13452500-14067500 GCF_046630445.1 Rutidosis leptorrhynchoides
TTTAATGACATTAAAAATTGATAAAGCTTAGAAGAGTGATGCGGTTGTGTTGTTTTCTCACCAAACCAAACCCCACTAAATTCCTTTATTAAAGGTAAAGGTATTATATGATTATAGGATGAGAGTGTCGATATTTGTTTTTCTCTATTATAATTCGAATCATGGCTGCCGTATAACTCTCTTAGTGTTGGGCCAGATTTCGATTTTCTTAAGTTTGGGACAAGGACAGTTGGGGCAAAACAAAACCACAACACAGTTTTTCTTTTTCTTTGCTGTGGTACGATGATAAATATCATCACAGCCACATATGCTGCTGCTCTCCTTCTTTCTCGGCTTCTGTTCTTCTAACTTCTATTTTTTTTTTTGATCCATTAACGAGTGGATGAAGACAATGATGATGTTTTGATGATGAAGGTAATGATAATTTGATTGTAAGAATGATGATCATGATGTGATAAATCACGGTAATAATGAAGATGATGTTGATGATAAATGATATCGATTAAGATGATGAGGATGAGAATTACGATTGATATGATGATGGATCACTAAAATGATAATAATACATAAAATATTGAAGCATGATAATAATATGTTAACAATACCGTATGATTTTTGGTTGATGATTATGATGATGGCTATACGAATGATAAAGATGATGGTGATGATATTGATTAAGTGATGACATAAGATTTAGATGATGATGTTGTTGCTACGTAGCTGATGATGATGAAAGCATTGTTTAATGATAATAAATGATGATGGTGTATGATGTAGGTATATGTTGATGATGATTCGAGAATAGAAATGGGGAAAATATAATTAGATTAGGAGTAATTTCAGGAAAGTAAAAATGGAGGAATGGTTTGAGGGTGTTCCGGGTGAGCGAAAGGTCGCGGGTTAGAGACCGGGCATGAGCAGTCTTTTTTTTTATTGGAGCTTTTTCATATGAGGTTCGTGAATCCAAGGCCAACCCTGCATTGTTCAATATAGTCATATATATTTTTACTACAAAATACATTAGGTGAGTTTCATTTGCTCCCTTTTACTCTTTACATTTTTGGGCTGAGAATGCATGCAAATGCTTTATTAACTGTTTTACAATATTTATATGCGTGAGTTTCATTATTCCCTTTTTACATATATATTTTTGGGCTGAGAATATATGCAAATGCTTTATTAACTGATTTACAATATTTATATGCGTGAGTTTCATTTGCTCCCTTTTACTCTTTACGTTTTTGGGCTGAGAATACATGCAAATGCTTTATTAACTGTTTTACAATATTTATATGCGTGAGTTTCATTAATCCCTTTTAAATGCTTTTGCAATATATATTTTTGGGACTGAGAATACATGCGCTGCTTTTATAAATGTTTTACGAAATAGACACAAGTAATCGAAACTACATTCTATGGTTGAATTATCGAAATCGAATATGCCCCTTTTTATTAAGTCTGGTAATCTAAGAATTAGGGAACAGACACCCTAATTGACGCGAACTCTAAAGATAGATCTATCGAGCCCAACAAGCCCCATCCAAAGTACCGGATGCTTTAGTACTTCGAAATTTATATCATGTCCGAAGGAGGATCCCGGAATGATGGGGATATTCTTATATGTATATTGTGAATGTCGATTACCAGGTGTTCACCATATGAATGATTTTTGTCTCTATGCATGGGACGTATGTTTATGAGAATTGGAAATATGAAATCTTGTGGTCTATTAAAATTATGAAATGATTCTTTATGATAAACTAATGAACTCACCAACCTTTTGGTTGACACTTTAAAGCATGTTTATTCTCAGGTATGAAAGAAATCTTCCGCTGTGCATTAGCTCATATTAGAGACATTACTTGGAGTTATTCATGGCATATTTCAAAAGACGTTGCATTTGAGTCGTTGAGTTCATCAAGATTATTATCAAGTCAATTATAGTTAGATGTATTATGAAATGGTATGCATGCCGTCAACTTTCGATGTAATAAAAGATTGTCTTTTCAAAAACGAATGCAATGTTTGTAAATGTATCATATAGAGGTCAAGTACCTCGCGATGTAATCAACTGTTGTGAATCGTTTATAATCGATATGGACTTCGTCCGGATGGATTGGCACGGGTATCTACAGTTGGTATCAGAGCGGTGGTCTTAGCGAATCATGTCTGCATTAGTGTGTCTAACTGATAAGTCGTTAGGATGCATTAGTGAGTCTGGACTTCGACCGTGTCTGCATGTCAAAAGTTTTGCTTATCATTTTGTGTCGAAAATTACTTGCTTATCATTCTTAAAGTCTAGACACGTCTTACTGCCGCTATTGCATAGACAGTGTATAGATAAATTCATATCGTAGCATATCTGTTGTTGTTACCTTTGCCTGACAACTTCCGTAGATTCCTCCGTAACTTATGGGATTTTAGTAATTATATATGCATATGTAAATTATGTATTTCAGGGTACTAATCCACATTCTATAATCCATTTTTTATCGAAAATCCTTCATCTGATCATACGAGATGAATCCCTCAACCAGTTCGAGTCCCTCAGATTCCGATAGCTATTCCGATAGTTATTCCGACAATTATTCTGACATCTATGTTCACATAAGCTCCGGAAGCAGTGTGACCAGAATGGATCAACCAATTAGTCATCATTTATTCTGGATGAATTGGTGATGGGTTCGTAGTCGACTTAATCAATGGAGATGCGAAGAAGGCGATCCTTTTCACCAACCGAATTTATCTCTTGGCGATGAACCTGAAGCACTTATCAGCGAACCAGTCCGAAACACCATATTTACCCTCAATTCCAGGATATCTCACAATGATTGTATGATATCCCAAAATTCCCAACCTTATTCATCCGCTTGTTCCAACCGACAATCATCCCGGAGTAATACAAGAAGTCAACGAAACTTCGCACTCGAGTAATCAATTTGGAGAATAATGGTGCAAAACGTACCAGCTTCAGCAACATCACCTGCATCAACAGTACAACCAACAACATAAGTTTCAACCTTACATGCTCAACATCTCATTCTGTACCTCGAGTATAATCATCGTTCTACGTATCGTTCTACATCAATTATCTTCGTTCTTCATGCCGATTATGTAATCTTTAATATTTTAGAGATTATATATTCTAGTTCTAACGATAAATCAAATGAGATTAATATCATTTTGACTCATTAAATCTATAGTTACATCTGAAGAAAATATATATGTATATATATTTTCATGAAGATTGTAATTAAAAGTTCTTTTGTACAAACGGTTAATGTTGAAAATATTTTAACGGGTAGGTATTACCCTAGAAATATTTAGATTTCGCATTAATAAGTTACACTGTACATTCTTCGAATTTGATTCAACGATCATTTACTATCCTACTTACAACCACCGATATACATATCCGTCAACACAGAGTAACCATTTTCAATCAATTTCATATTTGGATTTTGACCTATCAGAATCCAACAAGTGGCATAATGAACAAAACATTTGACAAAATAAAATTTGTTAGAAACAAACAAATTAACTATGAGGAATTTTGTTAAGAATCCACTCTAACTGTTCCTAGCTAACTGATTACATTTTATTTATCGCAATTTAATTATCGCAATTTACATTCTCGCAATTTTATTTATCGTCATTTAATTTCTGTTATTTACTTTACGCACTTTATTTATCGTCATTTAATTTCTGTTATTTATTTTTTTACGCACATTAAATATCGTGACACGTATATAAGGTTTTGACATATCATATCGACGCATCTATATATATTATTTGGAATAACCATAGACACTCTATATGCAGTAATGCTGGAGTTAGCTATACAGGGTTGAGGTTGATTCTATAATAATATATATAGTTTGAGTTGTGATCGAGTCTGAGACATGTACACGGGTCACGATACGTATTAATTAATTGGAATATTATATATTAAATTATATATGAATTATTGGACTGTCAACTGTGGACTATCGACTGTGGACGAATAATATTGGACAATTAAAATGAATTAAAATACTGATTATAACATATGAAACTAAACAATTCTTCAAGTTTGTCACTTGAATTCATCTTAAACCTCATTTGTATCTTGGCGATTACAATCTGCGTTCAAACCTTTCACGAATCTTGAAAACACCTCAATCGAGAGGATGAACCAACCGCACTTCATCTACGGAAGAAAAGACTGATGCATATAATTATGCACCTGAAAAATTCTCAGAAACTGGGTAAACCTTTAACACGTATCTGTGCTAGCTTCTTTGGCATTATTATTACCCAAAATAACTTTACAATCCCTTCTCAAGGTAGCAAATTTTGTCACAGTCCCAGCAAGTCAACTTCGACTTTTCGTTCGAAACAACCTTATTATAACTTTGATATATATGCGTGCTCTTTTATTGTTACCAGGGAATCTTTTATATTCCACCATATTACCATCAGCGTTTAATCATCTAAAAACAAAATTCTCTTGAAACCACCTCGGATTGATAACCGACGATTCAGATATGACTGCATTAAATGCAGAGGAAACAGTAAAATTGTAGATGGCCTAAATGGCCAAGAGTTTGATGATAAAGAATGGAGTGTTGGGAACGCTCGATAGAAAATTTGGTACTGAAAAAAAAAACGAATTGAGCTAACCATGAAGGAGACCAAGCACAAATACAAGGACTAAACCCTATATTCAAAGAATCCAGGTAATTCTGGATCCGATGAAATCTTTAGAGAATATCTTGCTCCGAAGTCATGTTAAAATCTTGCGGAAAATTTTTCCTTATCAACTTTTGAACTTAGAAATCCCAAAATATCATCATAAATATCTTCGATATTTCTGAAGATATTTTCATAAATATACTCGTCCGAAATTATATACCTCTTCGTACTATCTGTATTCCATTATATTGGAAACTTCTGTAAGATCTAAGTATAAATTATGAATGAATTATGGAGAAGTGTTGGGAATTGAAGCATGTTTAGTATAATATAATGACGCTTGGCCAACGTGATTATATTATAGTAAGTCATGCTGAGTTTCTATTGGAACATGATGATTCACAAATCATAACGTCATCATGTGTCATGTTACATAACTCTATCTTTCTACTTAACTTCCGAACATATCAAGAAAATGTATTCTTGATGGTTCTATCTTCCGTGATGTTGATAAATTTGAAAATCAAATCGTGCTAATACGTTCCTTTCTGCTTAGAACATTATAATCATTTGAAACTCTATATCTACAAATTCTGGACCATTATATGCTTGACTAGAAGTCGGGAAGAGAAAACAAAAGCATAGAGCTTCGAAATATAAGGGAAAATATAAAGCCCGATAACAACACATAAAAATTTCAAACCGTGTATATAAATGTTAATCGCAACATAAAGACACGGGAGAATTAAAAGCACTATAACCCCAAGGACGAAGTAAAAGAAAGCAGATTCCTCCGGTGGTAGTTAGAAAAGGAGAAGGATTGTTGCGATAGTAAGAATAAGGACAAGAATCAGAACTGAATTAAGCATTTTCAAAATCTTTTGAATTTGGGAATTTAGTATAGGAGTGGTGAAAAATAATGGAACGGAAGAAGTTCATTTATAGTGGAGATACCAGACAAAGCAATTGAGGCAGATCACCGCATTTAATTATAGAGATCTTAATTTCTATAAATCCCGAAGAATCAGATCTTATAGATTTCCAAGATTTCTTTTAAATCCCTTGAATTCCGGAATTCAAACTTGACTACGTCAAAAGCTAAAACAAATCTCTATTTATTCGTTTCATTTTTTTGTGATAAGCTTCATTCGTATTCTTCGAATAATCGAATTGTTTTATCCATATTACCCAATAATGATAAAACTCAATTTATCAACTCATATTCGTCATGAAAACATTTTTATTGTTAGTCATGACCACCTCACTCAAATTTCGGGACGAAATTTCTTTAACGGGTAGGTACTGTAGTGATCCGGAAAATTTCGACTAATTTTAAATCAAACTCTCGATACGATATTGTATTTTCAACACGATAAGCAAAGTCTGTTAGGTTGGATCTCAAAAATTTTGAACTGTTTCATATATTCATTTAACCTTTGACTATTCCCGACGATTCACAAACCTTAAATCATAAACAGAAACGTAGATATAAATAATTATACATGTAAATAATTATGTATTATAAATTAAATATATTAATGAAATATTATGTGATTTGGTTATTATGAAAGAAAACTTAATCATATTATTTAAAACTATTATTTAAAAATAGAGAAGTAAATTGAATATATATAAAATATAAATATAAAATTTGATACATTTAAATTATTATATTAATATTAATATTACTAATATTATTGTTATCATTATTAATATCATGATAATTAGTAATAAAATTATAATTTACATTCAAATGAATTATTAACTATTAGTAAACTTATCATTTTTTTTGTTATCATCATTTGTTATTATCAATATTATCATATGAGTATTATTATTATCTTTATCTTTATTCTTAAAAATTATTATTATTGTTAACTAACCTTAATATTAAAATTTTAATTTTTGTTATCATTATTATTATTATTAACAAGTATTAATATTATTAATATTATTATTGTTATAATTAGTTTCATCATCTGTATAAAAAAATTAATGCATGTATAACTGATATTATTATGTTTTCATTATATATTTTATATATAGATATAAGTATCATCGAAATACAACTTTACAAATGCTGATATATATATATAAATACATATATATATACAAGATACAGCTATATACTTATATACAAATATTTATACGGTTATATACATATGTATATACGAGAATTTTCGTCTTCAGTGTAAGTCGTTATCTAAACTGTGGAATCTGTCCTATGGATCTAACAACTCCAATCCATTATCTCTAACAAAAACAAAATTAGTTTAGAGACGATCTCACTTTTACAATTTTTCCTTCTGAGCGAATATTTCTTGTCGAATCCAACAAACTACAAAACAAAATCTAATTGAGTCAAATATGCTGTAATAATATCACTTAACCTTTACATAACTCTATGCTATTGCAATTCCAATGGAAACACAAATATAAACTAGAATTTTAAAGAAAACACCTTGTTACTCTTTCTTCAACCGTAAGCCACCACCATGAAACCTTCATCGTCACCGCTCTCTTCCATCTAATCGACACCACCATGTAACCACCTCCCTTGATACACTTAACCGCCATCACCTCTTCAACCCACCACCTTGATAAGTGATAACCATGCAACACCGTCTTGCAACCAACTACAACCGATAAACAAACTATATTGTATCTTCATTTTCATCAAAACAAAATCTCACATAACATAAACCTCACACGTTTAATACACATATATTCAGATTCATTCCTTGAGAGTTATAATTATACATTCACTCAAATTTATATCTATAATCTATAATTATAAGTACATAGTCACCTACTACTACTACCTCCGATTCTGTTCACATCCACTAATCAAACAACGATTAAAGACTATTGTTGCATTCTATTTCTTTGTATCTGCAGCTCGAACAAGCATGAACCCATATACCTGCTTTCATCTTTTGCTGTTGCTGGGTTCTATTGTTGAAAGGAAAAAGGAATGACGAATATAGACGCAGAAAAGATATAAATTGATTATTGTAGGCCATAGATCACGAGTTAGTTAGATGCTGTATATATATTATTCTTGATGGCCGACCAATGAAGATAAAGATGGGTTTAATGACATTAAAAATTGATAAAGCTTAGAAGAGTGATGCGGTTGTGTTGTTTTCTCACCAAACCAAACCCCACTAAATTCCTTTATTAAAGGTAAAGGTATTATATGATTATAGGATGAGAGTGTCGGTATTTGTTTTTCTCTATTATAATTCGAATCATGGCTGCCGTATAACTCTCTTAGTGTTGGGCCAGATTTCGATTTTCTTAAGTTTGGGACAAGGACAGTTGGGCCAAAACAAAACCACAACACAGTTTTTCTTTTTCTTTGCTGTGGTACGATGATAAATATCATCACAGCCACATATGATGCTGCTCTCCTTCTTTCTCGGCTTCTGTTCTTCTAACTTCTGTTTTTTTTTTTTTTTTGATCCATTAACGAGTGGATGAAGACAATGATGATGTTTTGATAATGAAGGTAATGATAATTTGATTGTAAGAATGATGATCATGATGTGATAAATCACGGTAATAATGAAGATGATGTTGATGATAAATGATATCGATTAAGATGATGAGGATGAGAATTACGATTGATATGATGATGGATCACTAAAATGATAATAATACATAAAATATTGAAGCATGATAATAATATGTTAACAATACCGTATGATTTTTGGTTGATGATTATGATGATGGCTATACGAATGATAAAGATGATGGTGATGATATTGATTAAGTGATGACATAAGATTTAGATGATGATGTTGTTGCTACGTAGTTGATGATGATGAAAGCATTGTTTAATGATAATAAATGATGATGGTGTATGATGTAGGTATATGTTGATGATGATTCGTGAATAGAAATGGGGAAAATATAATTAGATTAGGAGTAATTTCAGGAAAGTAAAAATGGAGGAATGGTTTGAGGGTGTTCCGGGTGAGCGAAAGGTCGCGGGTTAGAGACCGGGCATGAGCAGTCTTTTTTTTTATTGGAGCTTTTTCATATGAGGTTCGTGAATCCAAGGCCAACCCTGCATTGTTCAATATAGTCATATGTATTTTTACTACAAAATACATTAGGTGAGTTTCATTTTCTCACTTTTACTCTTTACGTTTTTGGGCTGAGAATACATGCAAATGCTTTATTAACTGTTTTACAATATTTATATGCTTGAGTTTCATTATTCCCTTTTTACATATATATTTTTGGGCTGAGAATACATGCAAATGCTTTATTAACTGATTTACAATATTTATATGCGTGAGTTTCATTTGCTCCCTTTTACTCTTTACGTTTTTGGGCTGAGAATACATGCAAATGCTTTATTAACTGTTTTACAATATTTATATGCGTGAGTTTCATTAATCCCTTTTAAATGCTTTTGCAATATATATTTTTGGGACTGAGAATACATGCGCTGCTTTTATAAATGTTTTACGAAATAGACACAAGTAATCGAAACTACATTCTATGGTTGAATTATCGAAATCGAATATGCCCCTTTTTTGTTAAGTCTGGTAATCTAAGAATTAGGGAACAGACACCCTAATTGACGCGAACTCTAAAGATAGATCTATCGGGCCCAACAAGCCCCATCCAAAGTACCGGATGCTTTAGTACTTCGAAATTTATATCATGTCCGAAGGAGGATCCCGGAATGATGGGGATATTCTTATATGTATATTGTGAATGTCGATTACCAGGTATTCACCATATGAATGATTTTTGTCTCTATGCATGGGACGTATGTTTATGAGAATTGGAAATATGAAATCTTGTGGTCTATTAAAATTATGAAATGATTCTTTATGATAAACTAATGAACTCACCAACCTTTTGGTTGACACTTTAAAGCATGTTTATTCTCAGGTATGAAAGAAATCTTCCGCTGTGCATTAGCTCATATTAGAGACATTACTTGGAGTCATTCATGGCATATTTCAAAAGACGTTGCATTTGAGTCGTTGAGTTCATCAAGATTATTATCAAGTCAATTATAGTTAGATGTATTATGAAATGGTATGCATGCCGTCAACTTTCGATGTAATGAAAGATTGTCTTTTCAAAAACGAATGCAATGTTTGTAAATGTATCATATAGAGGTCAAGTACCTCGCGATGTAATCAACTGTTGTGAATCGTTTATAATCGATATGGACTTCGTCCGGATGGATTGGCACGGGTCTCTACAGTTCGTAACCTTGATAATGAACCCAAATGAGCCTATATATACAGACTGCAGGTCTATTCGTACGGATGTGACAGGTTGTCCGTACGAATGTAACGTATCCGTACTACAGTCTCTCTATCCGTACCGAGTGTAAAACTTTATGTTCTCTTACGTAGTCCAAATGAACGAGAGTTTTACATCTATGCACTTAAAAGTGTATATTGTTGGAATATTTAATTATCTCCTATCTCCTATATATTAAAAAGAGTCTCAAAATTGGTCGTTTAACCCCCGTGCATTTATCAAACGACAACCCAAAAAATTTACAGAACGCCCCCCAAACAATGTTAAAATGCCAATTTTTCATGGGGTAAAAAATGTAAATCCATTATTTTTATAAAAAAACTAAAACAAACTCCACCTAAATTTTTAACGGGCAGTATCTTCTCGCTCGCCACGAGTTAAATTTTTCCGACTCACCGTACAACTCGAAATAATTTTACGAACGCAACGCAACTAACTATGCGCGAAAAGGACGTTTTTTAAAAAACGTTAAATATTTCGGACTATCTTTCATTTATATACACACACGCATAATAAACTACCCAAACTAATTACATCATATCGATGTTTCCGTCCCATTTTTTACGCAATTTTTCCGGCGCTAAAAACTCGCAGGTCATTAGGTATATCAGATATTAACCACGTGTATCCAAACACAGCCGCAACAACGCGTTTTCGATTCTTTAAATACATAACGCTACGTTAAATATGAATATGCAACCCGAATGGCTCCGCCGCATCGCGCGGGCCGATTATACTCTAGTTTAATCTATTAGAATTCGCATTCTAGCTCGAGTATACGACTGATTTTGATCCGTGAAATCGATCCTATAAAATGATTTGTGTCTAGTATATATATAATTATATAATAAACATATATACACAGTAAGATAGTTGAAACGTAGAATATAATACGGTAAGATAGTTGAAACGTAGAATACAACTACAATAAAAAAAGAACAAAACGTGACACGAAATGTATTCTAAATGATAGTGCATGAAATTTTAAAGAAAGTATGTTTGGTTTGATGTAAAAGAAAGCCAACATAACCCCGAGGAAAAAAGCTAAACATATGACCCAACTTGCTCTTAAAATAATTAATATTAATAATAATTATTTTATTATTAATATTATTATTGAGAGATGATACTCACACACTCAATATTGATCTATACACACCTAATTAACTATTATATCATTACTCACAATAATAGAGGTTCAAGTTCCAAGATAAATTTAAGGTCATAATTGTAACTTTTATAGTAAAATGTGTGTATGGATCAAAAAATAGTGTGTGGGTATCACCTCCCTTATTATAATAATAATTATTATTATAATTATATTATTGGGTCTGTTTGCCACAACCACTTGGCTAAAAAGTAAAATAACAGGAACCGGGGAGAGCCCTAATGTATATATGACAAATACATTAGGGCTCTCCCCGGTTCCTGTTATTTTTGAATATATATACAAAATGTGATGACAAATAAATAAATATATATACAAAATGTGATGATAAAAACGACCTAGTTGGTAAGGAGTGAGATTTTTGAATCTTTCATCGGTGGAATGGGTTGCCAAAAGTCATACAAGTGCACTATGTAATATTATTCAAACTTAACATTATAGTAAAATAACTCTGTAACCAAATCGAAAGTTACACTGTGGAAAAAACCCTTCACCCCAAATAATCGTCCACAACCCTTCACATTCTTCGGTCTTCTTCATCTTCTCCGGTCAGGCCTGGCCGACGATGATATGACCGGGATGTCGAAGCCTGACGGCTTTTCAACGTCGTGTGATATTCGAGTAACGTCGTTTTTGATTTTCAATTTCCCAGATTCATGGACTCGGGTTGACTGTCGGAATGTTTTCGAGAAGTACGGTACCTTAAATGACGTGTATTTTGCAAGGAAAAGACTATCGAGTGGTCAACGTTTTGGCTATGTTCGTTTTGAAGGAATCACTGATATCGAATCATTTACCAAGATCTTGAATTCCATTCAAATAAATGGTAGATGGATCCGAGCCTATAAGGCTTTGGAGAAAAAGTCGACCGGTGCAGCTCCTTCGTTTGCCACGAGTCGTAAAAAGTTCGATGCTGCTGCCCCTACCAACAGCAATCTTGGGTCTATCCCGAACATTAATGGGTTCGATGATTTTCCTCCGGCCCCTTGGAATCGAGGTCAACCTAAGACAACCAAATGTGGTGACAATATATCTGCAACTTTCTGTGATAATCCCGTCCCCAAGTCTTTTCAATTCCCTGCCATCAATCGAATTGAAATTAAGGTCGGTGATAAATTATATGAGTTTAACCTACCTGACTCGGTGAAAAATCACAACCTTGTTTTTAACTTTAACAAGGATCGTGTATCGTGGGCTTTGATCGAGATTAACAACTCTCCGGTTGAACGTGATAATGACTCGAAGATTACAAATACAGGCGATTCAAACCCACCGAGTGTGGGGAAAAAGGCTGCCTCCCAATCGATGTCGGACAAGAATTCGTGTATGCCTGAAAAGGAGGCTGCGAATGGTGGCCTCTGTGATGAAACTACCAACAAACGAGATGTTTATGACGATGGGTGTGTAGGTGAGGTTGAAAACATTGAAGAAGGTGAATTTTGTCCAACTCAGAACGATGGGTGCTCGGTTTCTGCTACTCCACCGGAATACCCTCCGGTCGACCCAATTTTGGCCGGTGATGTTCTTGAATCGAGGGAGAAGTTGGGGAGTCCCAATGCGGCTGCAATTACTGAAGAGGGTGCAGTTTCCAAAGGCCCGCATGATGCTTTTACACCCCCAAGACATGTTCAAAATTTTGGTGGATGTGGGCCTGAACAAAATTTGGAAATTGGGCCTAATTCAATCGAGTTTAAGTTGGATTGTGAATGTCCAAATGGGACGGTTCCTTCCCCTGTCGAGAATGAAACGTCTTCTGCTGTTCCAAAGCTGGTTTTCGATTGTCCTCCATCTTCCGCAGTGGCTCGTTTTCGTGTCAAAAGAAGAAAAGCTCCCCCACTAATTAAAAATCATTTCATTAATCACGTGTGGGAGAAGTGTAGTATGAAACGCTGCAATCGTCGGGAAAACTTTCGTTGGCAGGATAGACTATTCATTAACAACGTGATGGAAAATGCGTATGAGGATGATGATGATGGGTGCTGCTCGTGTTGTTCGTCCTGCGAGTCCTCGGAGTCGGAATCTTAAACTCTGTCTAGTC
This sequence comes from Rutidosis leptorrhynchoides, assembly GCF_046630445.1. Lineage (NCBI taxonomy): Eukaryota > Viridiplantae > Streptophyta > Magnoliopsida > Asterales > Asteraceae > Rutidosis > Rutidosis leptorrhynchoides. The sequence goes on from NC_092334.1 coordinate 13,465,676, forward strand.
GTAGTGTACGGGTTTTTGTGATTGCGTAATACTGTTTCCATTGTAGTTTTCGTGTCTCTATTATCGCGTGTGTTTTTTTTTTCGTTGGTGTTGTAATTGATTGGTAGTCTCGTGTTTTTTGTTCTAGCTCCTGGCTAGTTCCGGTGCGTGTAATTTTTGCTATATTAATAAATTTGCTTGCCTTTCAAAAAAAAAAAAAAATAAATATATATACTGTAATATAATACTCCGTAACATTCATTTTTTTTTTAACAGCAAAGTTTATTAACAACACGAAAGATACAATAGTTCCTACAAGATGTTGCACATAACGATACCGAGCTAGAATCCTATGCTAACATCAAAAACACACCAAATTAAAAAATTGTGAAACTAAAAGTGATTACAATAGACACAAAATTGGGTTGTGTAACCAATCGTGTCACTCGATTTTTTTAGATTTACACCGCTTCGCGACCCACTTGAATCTTTTCACTTGAATTTCATTTAAAACAACCGGAGGAGACCAACACGACTTCTTGAAAACCATTTGATTTCTATTCTTCCAAATGAGATACGCACATGGCCACACTACTCTGTAATATTCAGTTAGTTATAAATATATAATATATAATATATAATATATAATATATAATATAATATAATTTTCAAGTATGAAACAGGTTAAACCGACATAATATAGTACTCCGTAATATGGAAACATTGCTTTTTGATGTCCACAAAGAATCATATCATGGAAGTAAACAAACTTTTGACCCTCTTTTAGAAAGAGAAACAGTATGAACTGAAGTTATGTACTTGGTCAAACACATCAACGTTGACTGAAATGAAATGAAGAATTATTATAGTTTCACATCATTTCACCGTACTTTGAAACATGATTTTACAAAATCCAAATTTTGGCTTAAAAAATCTGAAGGACTTCAACGGATATATATATATATATATATATATATATATATATATATATATATATATATATATATATATATATAGAAATGGTTAATGCAACTATGTAACTATGTAAAAACCTAAGAATCTGTTAACCAAAAACGGTGGAAAAAAAAGAGACCAATGGTTATGGTAATTATTAATTGAATAAATAAAAATGTTTAGTACTCGTATTACTTTTAAGGCGTGAGAATCTGTTGGGTTAGTGGCATGCGAACTAATACCTGCCCAAATCATGAGATGGGCCTAACTGAAATAAAAAGTCCCTTTTGGGCTTCCCAAAAATATTCTTTCTAAGGGGTCATCTTGGAATGGTTCTTTTCCTCTTATGCTATTAGTTAACTATCGGAGTAAGTATAATTTGGTGCCGTGATGGTTGGAATGCAAGGGGAAAACATATTTACATTACACATTTTCCTCTAGTAAGTAGATAAAATATCACAATCTATAAGCTAATTATTTTACTAAATATGGGGGTTTGTTAACTCTTATACAGTACGGAGTAGTAAATATGTTACTTAACGATAGTTTTCTATTTTGTACATATCTACAAAGTTTTAAATGATTATTAGCATTATTATTATATGTGTAAATGTGTTGGTACTCGTTTTCCTTCTTTTAAAATTTTTTTTTTTAATTTTTGTATGTATGTCAACTCTCAACTATTTCGTTAAGCTCATTAGACTAATATATTATATGTTTTTTACTTTACTACGATGAATCAATCTAATAAAATAAAACAAAAATAAACGTGAAAATAGAAATATAGTGTGTCTTCCGATTCAACACAAGTACCTTATGGCTATGCATGTGTATTTTCAGTTTAACTAAGTACCAATATATTATATCATTTTTTTAATATATAGTCATTTTAATTGTTAAAAGAACATTTATTGATGAGTGAAGGGAATAATTATCGATAATCTCTAAAACTATATACGTATTCAGTTTAATTTTAATAATTGAAAAGCGAGAGTTAGAATGGAGGGAATGTTCCCAAATAAGAAGACATATGTGGCCTCCATTGGCGCCGGTGTCTCCGCCAGAGAGTGTGCGTGTATGTGTGCGTGTCAACCCTCACATTCTGCACTCTTGTTTCCATCCACGTACGTACACACATTCCCCTACACACTCACACTCTGACACACACATACACACACAATCTGAGATGATCTTTTTCTTCATTTTGTTTGTCTCTCACTAAACCTATATGTCTTACTTCACCAATTTAAGGTTTTTGTTTTATTTTGCATGAGGATGGCAAAATGACCCGTAACCGATGAGAAAATTCAAAACCCGTTATAATTAGCTCGGGCTTGACCCGAGTCAGTCGAGTCATGGACCGGGTATGGGGATGGTTACAAAAAAAAATTCGGATTCGGGTTCGGGTATGATTTTGGATACAAACCCGTTTACCCGACCCGCATACCCGTATACCCGGTTCAAGAAATTTTAATAATAATTTTTATGTAAAAATTTAGTATTAGTATTATATTGTTAATGTATGAAAAATTTCTCTTATTTGTTTTGAAAACGAGTATAATTTTATTCAATATAATCATATACAACAAGTTTTCGAGATGTAATATTTTATATACTTTATGTATTTGATTATTTTAGAAACTTTTCAATCAAATTTTTGTATGTGATATTTTATAATACTTTAAACATGAAGTAGTTAAGTTATTTTTCGATATTTTGATTTAGTACTTATTGAAAAATAGATACAGAATGGCTAATCGGGTATACCCGTTTACCCGTGGGGAAACCTGAAACCCGATAGTATGTGAGTAAATGGGGACCCGACGGGTTTCAGGCCGAGTTTGGGGCGGGTTTTCTTAATCGGGTTCGGATTCGGATTATCTAAACCCGATCCAAACTCGACCCCATGTCATCCCTAATTGTGCACATCTTAATTCATTTTTAGAAAATTTCTTGATTCAGATCTATAATAGGTTTAACATCAACATTCTAACATTAATATAGGTGATATGTATTTTTTTATTTTTTATTTTTAAAAAAAACCTTAAATAAATTCAAAAGAACTTTTATCAAAAATAAAAAATACTATCAAAACCAATAGAATTTTCTGCAAGCCTCGTAGCTAAAGAACAAACACAACAAAACAACTAACCAAGCTAACTCTAAAACAATCACTTAGCCCAGTGGCCACCGAGTTCCCTCTGAAGCATGCTACCCATGTTCGAATGTTGGTAATGCCTAAGATCGAATTAAAATGGGCTCTTAACTGGAGGGGGCCCCAATGTGCGTAATTTACCCGGTTACGGAATTCCACTCAGGGGCTCGTCACCAAGAGGTTTTACTCGCTAGTTTGAACCGAATGTGATTGTTGTTAGGGAGGTTTCTCTACGAATCCAAAAGAAAAAAAACTAACCCTAAGCACCAACCACATACTAAACATACAAAATCCAACCAAACAATACAACAAAAACTAAGAAGAGCTAACCCACCAAACAAAGGGCTAATCAAACTACACCAAGTTTGTCAGCCGCAAGAGAGGCTTTATGACTCTTTAAATCCGTCTTAACTAGTTTCCCCTCCATTTGCTCGAAACTCAACGCCTTGCCCCTTATTGTGGGAAAAGAATAAACTTTAGGAGATACATGATGAAGCATTTTGGAGGTGTCAACATTTTAGCAAAAGACGAGAAATTGTGACATAAATCTCCAACAACACAACCATTGAAGACTTTTGGGTTGCCTCCTCGAAAGTGATATCATCTTCAGACTCTCAAAAGAGGGATCCTTCATTATTCGGCGCAATTTTCTTGTTCTTGTTTTTAGCTTTGAGACAACCTCTTTCCACATTGAATGAACCGCATCGCTAGGAACTAGCCAACAACGACTTCCGTTTGTGAATGTTGTCCCACGCAACCCGACAAGTAACTTCACAATGTTTACCACTACACGAGAACCCTTTGTCACCACAATCCAAAGTCGTCTTATATCCCCAACCTGAAGAGAGCATAGGCAAGGGCATCCAGGTACTTCAACGACACATTAGAACCAAAAAACGTCTCCGTTGAAGAAAAACCCGCAACATCTAACAACTTTTCACCACCATAAACGCTACCAACCAGATCAGTAACATCACTCGCCTCAACAGATGGAACAACTTCGGTACCTTGACGTTGCCACCCGTGTCTCATTTATGACAACTTAAATAGACTTAAGTTGCTTGGAAGAAACCATCAACACCGAATTATCACTACTCGTGTTGGCAAAAATTGAACCACCACCATTTGTGACCTACCGTATCGGAATCGTTCAAGACAATAAACTCCGGTGAAAAACCATGTGCAATCGTCCATCCAGGGAACCAAAGATCACACACTTCATTAACCCAAATGTGGGTTTTAGAGCTCCTGGATATGATTAACTTAGCCTCGACTAACTCATGAATATGCTTCGCGCTACTAAACTCGATAAATGCAAACAACAAGCACTACAACAATTCTGGTCTAATACGGCGACACAATGTCGCCACATTAGACACTCAAGTCGCCACATTAGACCCTATTGTGGCGACATACGTGTCACAAAAGTGTCGCCTCAATAGCCACATCACTTTTGATATTATGTGGCATTTTTTTGTGACGACACAAGTGGGGCCCACCACCTTTTAAAGAAAACGAAAAAGAAATTCAAAAATATCGTTTGAGGCGACACTTATAATCTAAATAAAAAGGAAAATTAAAAATAATTATGACGTCATCTGTTAGTAGCGGCGTCGTTTTGTGGCGACACTCTGAGTGCCAAAAAAAGAATATATTTTTTTAAAAATTTATTTCTAAATTCAGAAATTAACCTTTGCAGCGACTCTTTTTGGCGACATGTCGCCACAAATATCTAAAATCTGCCGAGGTTGTTGCTGCTTTTTCTGCTTCCCACCCGGAAATGCCAAGTTTTCTTTCCGCATACAAAACCTGTTATTGCTGGTTTTATAACATATCAATCAACAAACAATTCTACTGCAAACTAAACGGTTTCTAATAACACACATTACAATCGTTTAAAATGCGAATTACAAACCAAATTTTTCAAAATATCAAATTTTCTGACATACGAATTAAACCCAAAAGTCACGCCAATGATCCCTATGCACCATCGATTTTGACATACCAATTACAAACTAAAGTCTAAACCCAAAAGTCACGCCAAAGATCCCTATGCACCATCGCCACTAACACCACATCCGTCATCTTCATCACCATCATCATATACGTCGTCTTCATCACTATCACAATCGTCGTCCTCGTCCTCCTCAGAATCAACATACACGTAGGGCTCTTTTTCTTTACCTACCTCTTCTCCTTTAGCTACCGCATCATAGAGTTTTGTGGTGTAATTCTCATGGTAGTACTTGATTTATTCCTTCATCTCCTTTCGGAATTTCTTTTCCATTTTCTTCATTATCTTCTTCTCATCCGCCTCCCGTAAAGCCTCAACCTCGTCCAAAGTATAATATCTTTTGCTCGTTTGGGTTGAGGATGTCGTGGATGTAGACGATGATGGTAATGTCATCCCAATACCTCTCCTCCAACAACGTCTTGCGCCCAAAACCTGTACTATAATCTCTATCTCACTTAGATGGGGTTTGTCTCTCTAAAGACGCTGCATTTTAATCTGCATAATTACGACAAAAAAATAAATAAATGATAGTATTTTATTTATATAATTTGTGACATATATATACACACACACACACACACATATATATATATATATACATATGTATGTGTGTGTAGGCGCGTAATTTTTGTTTTTTTTTTTTTTGAATCTAGAGCTATTCGTTTTTTTTGCTGCTGTAAAAATTAGGTTCTGTAATTTGTATCCTGTAGTGTGAATATGGGTCATGTAGCTTGAAACTGGGTTATGGGTTCTCTGCATAATCCCACACCATTCATGTGATAGGTTTGTATATGTAGGTTTGGATATATATATATATATATATATATATATATATATATATATATATATATATATATATATATATATATATATATATATATATATATATATATATATATATGGTGAGGATCCATGGAGAACCAAAGGTAGTAGAGAACTCATGGAACTCGTGCAGATTGACAATTTTTTTTTGCAGATTGACTTTTTTTCTGTGCATATTTGACTTTTTTTGTGCAGATTGACTTTTTTGCAGTTTTTTTTTTGCAGATTGACTTTTTTGTGCAGATTTGACTTTTTTTTTGCAGATTGACTTTTTATTTTTATTTTTTTTTTGCAGATTGACTTTTTTTTCTGTGCAGATAGACTTTTTTTGTGCAGAATTTTTTTGGCAGTTTTTTTTTTTTTTTTTTGCAGATTGACTTTTTTTCTGTGCAGATTGACTTTTTTTGTGTGTGCAGATTGACTTTTTTTACGGTTTTTTTTTGCAGATTGACTTTTTTTCATTTTTTTTTTTTTGCAGATTGACTTTTTTTTTTGTAGATTGACTTTTTTTAGTGTGCAGATTGACTGTTTTTTTTTCAGTTTTTTTTTTAAGCTCAATCTCCACATAGATTGAAGTTCAATCTATGAGTTCCATGAGTTCTCTACATACTCTAGTTCTCTATGGATCCTTTCACTATATATATATATATATATATATATATATATATATATATATATATATATATATATATATATATATATATATATATATATATATATATATATATATATAATGCTATCAAGTATAAAAAGTTACTTACATAAAATGCTCCGAACTCTGGTTGATGCCATTCCCCATTTTCATAACGGTTTACTCGGTAATACGTTGTCATTGGACTTTCAAAGACATTACTTGCTTTATCACGCTCTAGATAAATCAAATTAATTAATATGTACATAAAAAAAGTAACAAAACGGGTCAGCCCATACATATTATATAATTCTTGTTATACGTTTTTGATATATATATATATATATATATATATATATATATATATATATATATATATATATATATATATATATATATATATATATATATATATAAAACTAATGTTATCAACTTACATGTTCATATCAATTCTGTGCCAAAGACTTTCTTCCAGTTCTTGGCTTTAGAGTTTGTTTCGCACGACATCTTTTGTTTGACTTTGACCGGAAAATATTCTTCGGATCCATATAAAATTCATAATACTTTCTCCATTCATCTAATTCCATATTTGAACCTTCGGGAATACTATCCTTAAGCTCATCTGCCTTCTCTTCCCCCCTCTGTCATCCCAGTATTCGGCATTAACCTTGTTTTTCTTTCCACGGTATCGCTTCGCGAACATCTTATCAATTTCCTTTTTAACCGAAGCACCGTGGGGTCCCTGAATATGATTATCCAGATCGAAACATTGCTGCAAATTATAACACATTTTTAGATTATTAGTGGCGACATGTCGCCATAATAGGTCTGGCGGGAAACTTTCCCGCTACATTGCAAACTTTTGTTGTTTGGAGGGAAAAATTTAATTGGAAAATAAATGAAAAATAACAGTTACGGCGACGTTAGTGGCGACATGTCGCCACAATTGAAATTTTCAATCTTTGACCAGTTTTTTTTAAGAGAAAACGAAAAAATAATCTAAAATTAGTTTTGCGGCGACTAGTCTGGCGACACGTCGCCACAAAAGATAAAGTTGACTCAAGAAGTCAAAACGTGAAGTTTTTTTGTCGTTTAGCGGGCTTATTGCGACGACGTATATGTCGCCGCAAGTGACTTCGTGGCAACAGACCGAATTTCTGGTAGTGAAGCCAAGCGACATGTATTAGTCATACTATTTTTTTCCCATTGAATACCACATATATGATCAACCTTCATATGTACATGTATATGTATATATTTATTTTTATTATGAAAAGTTAAACCAGATGCACCAAAATAATGTGTATTTTATTTTTGGATTAGCGAGAAATCCCTTCATGAACGAGTACATTGACATTCAAAAAGAGTAAACATCGGGTAACAAATCCTCTGATCATGAGATCTAGTACTGATGAATTGCACATAAGTGATAAAAGATCATGCATGCTTTGTAGTAACTAAAATATTGTGTATTTTACACGTTTTTAACAAATCACTAATCATTCCATTAACGAACTTGTATGCTTAAGAGGATACAAGTAAGCCAATATAACTATCATACAATAAACAATACTCATTTAATTACTAGAACAAAGCATGCATGATCTTTATATCACCTCTTCTTGTTTAAATATATCCGTAGATAATACAGTAATATTAATATCAATGTATAGTTAATATAAAATAAAAGCTACATTACTATATTACACAATGTATACAACTTTTATGAGAGAGAGAGAGAGAGAGAGAGAGAGAGAGAGAGAGAGAGAGAGAGAGAGAGAGAGAGAGAGAGAGAGAGAGAGAGAGTACGGAGTAGTTATGAGTAAAAATGAAGGCATGAGAAAACCTAAAGCAAAATTTGCTCCCTCTTGAAATCATTTGAGTCACCACCTTCACTATCTCATCCCAAGACAAACCACTTCTTAAACCGCACCTTCTTCCCATTTCTTTCTTGTAATCTCTATATATCTCTCTGTATCACTCACTCACAAACATGTATATACATGAAGCGTTCCTCGAGTTGGGGCAAGCTTTACAGTTAAGTAATCTTAATCACATGTATTTATAATACGTTGTCAAATATCACCATTCATGGTTCATCGTGTTATACTTTTGATAGTTGCTTTCATCTTTGATGAAAGTTTCCTAATATTATACCGTTTTCAGTTTTCTTGAAAGAAGTACAATTAATGCCACCATGCATGATTTATATCCCATCTATATTCAAGTGTTCGTTTTAATACTCTGTATAAATGCATCCATGTCTTTTCTTGAAAACATGCATATGCATATTCATAAAATGGAGTTCTAATACAAATCAATTTCGTAATATGTTACTCGTATTCCTTTGAATAGTAAGGGTCTTCGCATTCCATTCATGTTTAAATCTTTGTCTATCGTAGTGTACGTATTTGAAGAGCTATTTTTTTCAAAACCTTGATTAATTGGAAAAATCTAATTTTGAATCATACTAATTGAGGTAATTTCCTACATTCTTCTATTATAGTATACATCCGTAGCTAGTAATAGTAAAAGATATACTCCGTATAAGAATATCGTGTAACTTATTTTTCAAGATCTATGAACTACTCGGACACATATCTTAACATTAATATTATTATTATTATTATTATTATTATTATTATTATCACTATCACTATACACCTATTTACATTACGTTACTTCAATATTTTTCATAACTCTGTGATTAAATTGGAGTTTATGATCAACGTACTCCATATTTCACTACCCGTACAGCCGTACTATAGGTCGTTTTTTTTTTTTTAAATTCCACATGGCTAATTAAGAGAGGAAGCAAGCTCTTTATCTCTCGAATAAAGAGATGGATGACTTTTTCTGTTTCACTCTGGGTAGAGAAATGACTTGTCTTTATTCTCGAATAGGGAAAAGATTGTCTACATATCACCTCCCTCATACACCACTCATGTGGTATTGGGTTTTGTTGTTTGTTTGTTTGTTATAGCTAATTAAGACGTATTAAATTAGTTATTGTATCGTCTGGAATATTTTATCCAATCAGTATATGGTTAATTAGTTTACATGTTCATCTGTTGTATAATCATGTTACGAATTGAATATAACGTATAGTGAGAACAATTTCTAACGTGATGAGTATGTGAGAGGCAAATAAGAATGCGATATTGGTGAGGTTCAATCCGAAGACGGATTTACCATGTTGTAAAAAACTATCTCAGATTGAGCCGTGCCAATATCACTTTCCTAAAAAATGTTTGCTTTCTCATCATTACTCATCTTGTTAGATCATATCTTAGTGATTCATACGTATAGTATCAAGATCACACTATCGTATAGTATACCTGAGTATGTGAGAAGAAATAAATTAAGATGATCGATATAATGAGTCAATGTTTTTATCCAAAAGAAAAGGGCATGGGCTTTAAAAGGCGCTGGGCTACCTGCTTAAAGATAGTAACAACATTATAATGTTGGAAAGTTTGAGTATTAAATTATAATGTAAGTAGAAGTTTAGTTGACTTTTGATTTTTGAAAATGATACTCAGTAGTAAATGGCTAAGGAAGAAAGAAGCAAACTATTCAAAGGATAGCGATTGTTTTGTTAGGTTAATGGCGTTTGATCAATGATAGGTGTAATTAAAAAAAGGATAAAAAGAAGAATGGAGCTGAGCTAATGTTGGGGATTTTTCGTTAAGGGATGAAGACGAAGAACCTCCTTCGGATGTTAAACGTAAAGGTTTATTTGAAGGATTGGAGGAGTGAGATGTTTTACCACCCTCATCGTCCGGTACCCTCATTGAAAGTAAGACGTCCAATGTGCTCTCTTGGTACTCCTTTGTGTCTCGTCCGGTGAAGGAGGTTCAAGTTGATAAAATTTGTGGGAAGGTGTCTTGGTCGGATTCAAGAAACTGGAAAGGTTCTTCCAAGGTCGTTTAGTTTAATTAGTTTAGAATTGTTTAGTTTGGTTTTGTTGTTTGTTTGGTTTGCATGTATTGCTAGTGATATTCTTGTTGTTTAGATTGGTGGTTTGTTTGATTTTGAGTTTTTGGCCCGGTTGTTTGGTTTGGCGTGTGTCTCGGTTCTGGGTCGGTGGTAGACAGCGTAGCTCGTATGTTAGTTTTGTGTTTGTTTTTTTATGTTCGAGCCTTATCGTTGGTTTACTTCATTATTCGATGAAAACTCCTAATTTTAAAAGTATTCGTTGTTTTAAGAAAAAAATTATGATCATATGTCGCATTTCTTTAAACTAGCAAAAAACCATTTAACACAAACCTCTTTGACATCTACCTATATATGTTCATCTCCATTAAGAAAGCAATAAGTAACGAGAATGATTCACTCCCGGTTCCCCTCATAAACCTTGAACGTCTCACTTCGATCACTTGAGCTTCCATGTATACCACACCTTTTACACTACTGATGCCTTATCTAACCGTGGTGCGAGCGCATTGTTACAATTACGATTTTTTAAGGCATATTGTTAAACCGTTTGGGAAATGACTGCATTTTGACCAATATTCGCTAATAAAGGTGTGGATACCGATTCCAACTATGATGAGGTTCACGAAACGTTACAATGTTCATGACCAATCGGATACTGACGTACCAGTACGTACTAGAGGAGATCACATGATCATTACAGTATTTAAATCAAAGAGATTGGACAAAGTGTTCTGATCATAGAAAGAACTTAGAGAAACAAAAGAACCAAACAACGGGAAGACTCGTAACTGAAAACCTAGACTAAAAGAACGAAACAAAAGGCAACTACTATCTAAGACCAGGCCAACCCGAGACACAATCCGGAACCACAACAAATTACTAAAAGCTAGCAACATCTAAAATAAATCAAAGGAAACTACAACCCATAACCAAACAATGCAAAGCTAAACACCTACACAAAATCTAACAAGCACAAAATAGGAAAATAAATAACAACCAAAAAAAAAAAAAAAAAAAAAAGAAGAAGAAAAGAAAAGAAAAACAACCAACATCAAGACACGACAAAGCTATACACCAAACAAAAGCCAGAGAGCAATCAACTCAACGCCGAAGAAGACAACCAAACCTCCATTGCGAACTCAAATATCGTAGTTAAAGATACTCCCTCCGTCCCAAGTCTATTGTTCAATATTCCTTTTTGGGATGTACCAAATTAATTGTCCACTTCCATAAATGGTAAAGAATAATGTGATAAAGTTCTGTTGTGCCCCCACTTTATACATGTAAGACAAAAATATAGGCTAAGGGGTAAAACTCGAAAGTTTGTCAGGTACTTTTTATTAAACTATGTGTTTTTTGTCTAGGGACAATAGATTTGGGACAGAGGTGTGATGATCCGGAAATTTTCGACCAAATTTAAACTTGATCTTTATAAGATTCCGACACGATAAGCAAAGCCTGTTAAACTAAGTCTCAAAAATTTTCGAATTTGTTTCATATATTCATTTAACCATTGACTGTTCCCGACGATTCACGAACAATTGTATATAAATATATGTGTATATATATAAATATAAATATAAGTACACATATAATAATAATTAGAAATAATAAAATATAATTTTAAACATTAAAAATCTAATATGTGAAATAAGATATAAAACTATTTAGTTATAATTAAAAATGAATTTATTATATAATTATTATTATATATATATGGTAATATATGCTATTGTATATAGAAATTTAATACTTAAGATAAGATATTATGAAATGTATATAGTCAATAATATGTAATACTAATATATTAAATTCAACGATGAATACAAATGTGTAATAATATGGTTATTTTCTTTAATATTAATATCAGCACTAGTGTTATTAATATTATTTTTGATATATATATATATATATATATATATATATATATATATATATATATATATATATATATATATATATATATATAAAGCATTATATTATTGTCATCATTAAAAATAAGTATTAGTATTATAATTATAATTGTTATAAATTTTATAGATATTGTTATCAATATCATCAATAGTGATATTATTATTATATGATTATCAATTTTTGTTAGTTATAATATTAAGAGTATTATTACTATTATTATTAAGTTATAATTAATTAATAATAAATTATTATATATAAATATAGATACATGCAGATGATATATAAATATTGATTTTTATATGTATATACAGGTATATATAACAACAGACATATATATATATATATATATATATATATATATATATACTGTTATATACATAAATCATCATTATTATTGTATTAATAAAAAAATATAATTATACATATATATTAAAATCAGTATTATGTATATTATTAATTTCAATATATAAAATATATGGATATGAAAGTTGATACCATTAATTTTGTTATAGTATTACTATTACTAATGTTATTGTTATTAATAATATTATTAAATTAATTAATACAAAAAAAAAATTAATATTTTAGTTACTATTATGATTAATATTATTGATATTACCAAAATTTTCATTTTATATAAAAATTATTAATATTATCACTTTTATTACTTTTACGAATAAATTTATGATTTTTAGTGTTAAATTAATATATTTATTATTAATTCTAATATTATTATTATTATTATTATTAGTTTTAATACTTGTATTAGTATCATTAATCCCTAATCAGATATAAATAAACGTACAAATATAGGAGTCTGTTTCCCTTTCAACATCACCTTCTTTTTCATTTTGTCTGTGTCTCTAAAATTGGTTACAAGAATCAATTTAATCACAATTAAGATCGAGGCAGTACAAATCTATATCAAGTCTTCTTATTTTTTTCTTCTTCTTTATTTCTTCTTCTGTTTTAGATTGAAATATCTGTCAATCACTTTTACGTTATCAAACAACAATGAATTGATAATATCTACTATAGCAGGTATCATGTACTCTATTAAGTTCGTTCTCTGCAAATTTAAAACTGAAAAAAACAAAAAAAAAAAAATTTGAAAACCCAAAACGTTCCTCTGTACGTGTTCATTTAATCAATACCTCAAAAACAAATCGAATTTCAAAATGTAATTAAACAGTCTTGTTATAAATCTTCCAAGAAAATTTCCTGCAAAATATAAGCTTCCAATTTTTCATAACGAATCCGAATTTTAGAGTCAAACTTTAGTTTTCAAAAGTCAAACGAAGTGTTCATAGAGAAATTCGAATTCGTTCTTTTGTTTTAAGTCAAATTGATGAGTCAGAAAGTTTCTATGAGAGATTTTCAACATATTTCATGTAGAAATCAAAGTCTGAAACACTCTTAAATTCAAAGTTTGATATTGGAGTTTTATTTTTTTTCTTTCGTTAGAACAGTAGGTCTGTTCTTCGTTTTTTTTATTATTTTAATTAATTTCAATTAATATAGATTGTTTATCTTTCGTTCATAATTAATTAAAACAAACGAAAAATAAATTAAATCAAGTGGTGGATTGCTCTGGTCGACTGGAGGTTAGGAAGAAGAAGAACAAGGATGTTAACAGAAAAGGGTTTATAAATAAATGGGTACGGTTAAAAACAGAAAAACGGGCTACAGTTCCATGGTTCAAGGTGTTAGCGAGTTTGCAGGAGGTCGCTGGTTCGAGTCCCTGGAGGGGCTATATTCTTTTTAGGCCAATTTTTTTTTGAGGTAGTCACATCTTTTTATTGTTATTTATTATTATTATTATTATTATTATTATTATTATTATTATTATTATTATTATTATTATTATTATTTACTATCATTATGTTAGTTGTTATTATAGGATTATTGTTATTATTAATGTAAAGTATGATATTATTATTATTATTACTAGTATTATCAATTAAAATTTTTAGTATTATAATGACTAACATTATTATTATTATTGTAGTTATCATCATTAATATGACTATGAACATGTTAATAACATTCATGTTACAAAATTTATAACAAAAGCGATATGATAAAAATTATCGAAAATGGTTATAATTAAATAAATACAAGTACGGTTAGGAAAAATGATTATGAATTTAAGATATAAAATAGGTAGTCATAAGTAAGTATTAGTATTATTATTAGTAGTATTATTATCATTCTAGTTATTAAGATAAATATTAGTGTTATTATTATTATTATTAGTAAATCATTATTATTATCAAAACTATTTTTTTAAACAAATATATATTCTGTGCATAAAATATATTTATTACATATATTCTAATTATATTAATATTTTACCTATTAATATTATTTATATAAATACTTACATATAACAAACCATTGATTTTTAATTATAACACTAAACAAGTATATATATAAATATGGACACATTAATATAACTATATAGATTTTAATCATTTTAAAACATATATACAAAATAAATATATATAACATATAAGTTATTAATATAAAAATTATATCATTAATAATAATATATATGAATTTGTTCGATTACGATTATATGTTTTAATATAAATATGAATAATATAGGTTCGTGAATCCGAGGCCAACCCTGCATCGTTCAATGTCGTCATATGTATTTTTACTACAAAATACATTACAGTGAGTTTCATTTGCTCCCTTTTTAAATGCTTTTGCTATATATACTTTTGGGACTGAGAATACATGCGCTGCTTTTATAAATGTTTTACGAAATAGACACAAGTACTTAAAATTACATTCTATGGTTGGATTATTAACCGAATATCGCCCTTCAAGTCTGGTAACCTAAGAATTTAGGGAAATGGCCCCTGATTGACGCGAATCCTAAAGATAGATCTATGAACCTTGACAAGTCCCATTCGGGGTACGAATGCTTTAGTACTTTGAGATTATTATTATACAGACGAGAGGTTCTATTTGGGGATATTCTATGCATTAAGTTAACGTCGGTTACCAGGTGTTCAATCCATATGAATGATATTTTTGTCTCTATGCATGGGACGCTTATTTATGAGAACTAGAAATGAAAACCTTGTGGTCTATTAAAATGATGGAAATGATTATTTATGTTAAACTAATGAACTCACCAACCTTTTGGTTGACACTTTAAAGCATGTTTATTCTCAGGTACGAAAGAAATCTTCCGCTATGCATTTGCTCATATTAGAGATATTACTTGGAGTCATTCATGACATATTTCAAAAGACGTTGCACTCGAGTCGTCGAGTTCATCAAGATTATTATTAAGTCAATTATAGTTGGATGTATTACGAAATAGTATGCATGCCGTCAACTTTCGATGTAATGAAAGATTGTCTTTTCAAGAACGAATGCAATGTTTGTAAAATGTATCATATAGAGGTCAAGTACCTCACGATGAAATCAACTATTGTGAATCGTTTGTAATCGATATGGATTTCGTCCATATGGATTAGGTCGGGTCATTAGAGTTTGTATCAGAGCTGGTATAACGTCGTCCATGTGTGGCGGGTTAGTCGTAAAGGAGGTTCTCACAGTGTTACCTGTGACGAAGCATTGGCTCTTACTCCTTGCGATCCCTTACGAGGGTTGGCAGTAGCCGAGAGGCAGGCCCTAAAATCAGTATCTGAGGTACACTCAGTGGTCACCAGGCGGTTAGCTGGGAAGGCACTGGGTGGGACGGTGGTTGTCCCCACTGTATTTACAGGAGGGAGTATTATTTAACTCGGCCCCACACACTTACGACCTTTGCCCTTTCTAGGTTTCACAACCATTAGAATCTTTCAATATCAAGTCAAAAAACAAGGTGACATTACACGATGAGGATCATTCGAGACCCTTACCATGCTTCTTCAACTTTTGTAAACCATCGAGGTTGGATAACATTGAAAAGTCGTTCAATGTATTTTGAATATCACTCCCTTTCACCGAAGGCTTAAACCGAGCCAACAACAACTCCACCATCCACCATGACGTCCGAACTTTCTGCGCCCGCTACCTTCTTATTTGTCTCTTCTTACTCTTCATCTCCGTCCCAATTAAACAATAGTCCGAGGGTGGCATCACCCAACCTCCAAAGAGATCATTGACCCAGAAGCAATAATCCACACTTAGTCATGTTATCTAACATGCCATCCATGTTACCAACCAAACCATCATCTTGAGATTGCTCAACACCGAAATCATTGCCGACTGAATCATGTCGGACACGGTCATCATTTAACTCACGGACCACACGATCAACAACATTAACTCATCTGCGACTTCATCCATATTCACACGCTGATCCGAACTCACAACTTGGAGTGTCACTTGAATGGCTCCAATTTGTTTCTAATATGCGACCGAGGGCGAACAAATACCATCCTATTGCACTCCCTTATCGACCCCGGTGCTATCATAAACGTCTAGCATCACCTATCTGTCTAAATAGGTAACCAAGTCTATGGTGAATCCATCCTTGCGCATTCGATCTAAAAAAATGGTTGTTTACCTCGTTCACCCGACCTCAATCATGCAATGAATGTGTTTTACAGCTTGCGATCCGACAAATGCAAATAGAGACCCTATGTTACTAAGTGAATTCGAGGACTTTGCTAACGAAATCACGTCACCAAATTTCCAGCGATTTCAGTAGTGTTGACCGTCGAGGCATACTTCGTGGGGACGCCACCGATTTCAATCGAAACGGACCTAAAGAAACGATCGATTTTGGATTTCACAGTAAAAATCAAAACAATCTCAATAGAAATAGTGAGATATAATTATTGCAAACTAATATCCTATTCGATCAAATTTAACAAAACCAAACCATAACTCAATAAATTTGTATCTTTTTCACCACCAATTTTCATAAACTTTGTGAGAACGAACGATTGAAAACTTAATTTTGATGTTCAATTGAAACAGATGTCTCGAATAGGAAGTAAATTTTAATGCCACATTTGTTGATTATATGGATCCGGTCAAACCCAACACCTTGTAATCGGTTAGAGGGGAACCGTTAGAGATAATTAGTTTAGTGTCTCACATAGAAAATTGATAGAAATAAAAGCATGCATATAAGTTTAGGGGAACCTTCCTGTATTATCAATTAGTTTTTGAATACTAGGAAACTGTTGGACTTATATTCATGTTGGTGAACCTAAGGTATTAGACCCAAGTTGCACGGGTGTAATCATTCAAGATGACTGTGAATGTGGCCGGGTTCAAGATAGATCGAGATGGTTTTGAACGAGGTGATTCTTAGAAGACAATCACTTTAGTGTCCCACATAAAAAATGGATATAAACTAACTTACAAGAATGTAGGGGCGTCCCGTCGTTTTCAATTTTTCATATGGTCCCTGTTCAATCTACAAAAAATAGGCCTTTTGTGTATACAAAAATTAAGTTAATTTTTTCATTAGTACTACATATTTTTAAATTATAGGTCCCTTGAGATTATGAGCCCTGTGCAAGCGCCAGTGCAAGAATACCCGTCAATAATAATTGATTTATTTTAGAATACCAAGTAACTTTTAGCGTTATATGGAGTACCTGTAATTCTATCTACACACTTAACACAAAATAAAATCAGACATTATCTCATTCGATCAAATTTAACGAAATCCAAACCCTAACTTGACAATTTGGTCTCTTTGTCACCACTAAATTTTACCAACTTTCTGAGATCGAACGATTGAAAACCTAATTCTATGTTCAATTGAATCTATACGGAACTAGAAACCCTAATTGATTGAAACTTTTAAGGCTTTTTCTTTTTTTTGTAGAATGGAATCGAATTGAATTGTCGTATGAAACATACAAGGGAATAATAAGGTGTTTATAGAAACGAATACACAAAATTAGAGGTGCTGCACACACGTCTGCGGTAGTGTGCTGCAAAAGATCATCATTTTTTGAAGATCATTTGGTACATTCTTCAAGATCATCGTCTCGGCTTCGAAACGAGTTTGTTGTTTTCATTCTTCTTTACTAATGCAGTTTTTGTCGTCTGCTAGGTATTTCGCACTTGATCGTCTTGTTGCCCTTTTTCCTGATATGGAAAGCAGGTTGGTTAAAATTATATTTTTGTTATATAAATTCCTTGTTTTATTCGTAAGTTAGTTGGTTATATTAGTTATTTTGCTCCATTCACAGCTTAGTTAGCTTTAATATAGTTAGATCTATGTGCTTGTTACATTAATTTTTTTCTTTGTTCATAGGTTAGTTCTTGCTAGTTTTACGTGGGGAAGATCGAATATATGTTTCAAAATTTTAGGTTTTTATGCTATTTTTAGTGACTATGGAAGAAGCGTGAGAGTTGAGAGTTTGTGTTGAAGTGCGAAATTTTTTGGTTTTTACTTTTTAAGATAGTTTTTAATATGGAGCTCTAGATTGACCCATTGACCCTAGGGGGTTTTCTCCCAAATCCCATTCATGATTCAAACTCGGTCCGCCTGCCCCTTGGGATGCTTTAAGGATCAGGTTCATGCAATGCGATTCGGGTCGCGAAGGTGGTTAATTCCCCTCTGGGTGATGTCGACAACTTGCCTTTAAAAAAATATACTTTAACTGGAACATATATTTTATCCAGCTCCCACTTTGCAAAGCAAGTAGTTCCTTGTGTTATCTTACTAGATATCTAACGACTTATCTAAAATATTTAGGTTCTTGACAGATTCCTTAACCAAAGTGGCTATGAAATAGAATTTGCCATTAAAAGGCTTAATGAGCTACGTTTGGGTTCTATTGAGAATATTGGGCCTACTGTTGGAACAAAATCAGAGTATCAAAATCGACCTCGGCCTGATGGTGATTATTTTTTACTAACCTCACATACTACCTCTTTATGGTTGTTTAATGTCCTTCTTGTTCTTAAAAGCTTAGTGTATGGATGTTTAGTGTCTTTGTTGCTCCAAAATCTGTACCCACAATTAAAAGTTGTTCTAGACATTGTAACAACAAAATTGGAGAAGTACCCGGGATTGTCATATACTGCAAGTTGAAGTGAAATGATTATAAAAAGGTATGGAAGGATTTAGACGTGTTGAATCTTTTGATGGATCGTATGAAGTCCTTATATTTGAAAGAAAACTTATGTTCAATATTAGAATACAAATAGATGTGGGAATCAAAACAGTTGGGGCTTAATAAACAAGTTTTTAAAGGAACATATTAGGGAAGTCATGCTACTGTGAAGGTTGAGATCAATTATAAGTTTTTTTAGAAGTTTATTCAAAATTCTGAATTTTCAAATATGAGGTCCAAAATGCCGTGTATACTGAAAAAAGAGCTCACGTTTTAAACTCAAAAATTTGAAATAAACCAATGAAAAACTATCTAGTTGATCTACAACCTTCATCGCAACATGACGTCCTTGATATGTTGCTTTGAAAACTCGTTTATTAGGCGTTAACTGTTTTGATTTTCCTCAGCTATTTGTATTCTAGTATTCAAGTTAAGTTTTCTCTCAAACAGGAGGTCTTCATACGATCGACTCGTAGATTCAACAACACCTAAATCATTCAATTCCCTTATAAACTAATTACACTTCAATGTCTGTATATGACAATCCTCTAGTTACTTCTCCACTTTTGTTGCTTCAATGTCTTGAACAACTTTTAAATGTGAATATTGATTTTGGAGCTCGTGAGATGGCGAGGTTTTGGAACTTTTGCTTCTTTGCCTTGTAATATATAATTGCACACAAAACTCTATAATAAACCAGGAATATAAAATTGTTGTTACTTTAATTATATTTTTGAAATGCAACACTTCAATTCAATATTATAAACATTAACATATGGTCTACACCTTTATCACTCGTCTGCAAGGTATACTTAGGTTGAAGGAGGACATGAAATACAAAACCAATCGCCACCATATTTGCATTTCCCTAAAGTTTTATTGTTCCGGAGTTATAAGGGCCATTACCTACTGCAGTTTTGCATACCCCGCAGACCCCTACCTGTTACGCTATTAGATCTATCAGAATTTTGCAACTCACATGCCTAGCTGACTAAACGTCATCAGTGTATACAATTAATATGCCACCTACACAGCTAGAGTAAATGTTTTAGTTTCTGGGTGATATACCTACCGGCGAACGGGGCAAATGGTGGCGAAACCTTTTTGTTTTTAATTTTCATTTTGCCCTTCAGTCAACATTTCTTATGCATTTGGATGGTGTGATTGTATGCAAATAGCTCTACTTAAGTCTTTTGATACTGATTTAAACACTAGGCTGCTACACTTGGGGTTATTTTGAAATCATATGCGATACTGATTTATCATATGAAATTAGCAGTGATTGAACGCGCTGTCAAAGATAGTGTTTAAATATTTGGCAAGGTCTAATTATTTATGGGCTTGTTAAATATTGACTAGAAAGGATCTTTTCTGGTGAAATATAAGTGAGATGTTTTGTGAAACATGGTTAGAAGTCTATCGTATGAGGTTATAGGATGGATTCAATAGGTAAAAAAAATCATCCCATAAACTACCTGTTTGCAAAATGCATATTTGAATATGCCTATAGTTCATAGTAAGTATTATCTAATAAACTTTCATCGTTGTTTTCTCTACAATGTATAGTTTTCTCTACAATGTATAGCTGATAGGTAGTTTAGTTTTGATGTTGTTAATTGCCAGGAAAATATAGCGATGAAGGAACAACTCCAATCACTAATTCAGGAGAACTCACTCTTGACACGAACTGTTGCAATTCAATATGAACGCCAAAAAGAACTCTTCTTAACATCAACGATATGGTTTTGTTTTCTATTAAGATGTTTTCAGTTAACTCATTTGCAATTCTATTACAGCATTTTGTCCCTGTTATGATTGTTGCTGTTGTGATAAAAAGGATAAGCAATTATATATCTTCTATTTACCACTCTATTTGCTTGCTCCCCAATCGTCCAAAATCAACTATTCACGTTTTTGCTCGGCCTTTTTTTTCCTTTCTTTTTTCTTCAAAGGGTAGCTTATACTCCACTCCATCGCTGTAAAAGAGATGTACACACCTCCACCCATACCCTCCATACCTTCCACCATACTTTAAGGTACCTCATGACCTTCCATCATCTTCCCTCTTCTCTACCATGGTGAATCCAGAAAATCAAACACCAATCACCACCCGATTGCAAACCCACGTCAATTCAAATGATGAGAATTCAACACCATCTCCAGATTCATCCTATTCACCTTCACTATCACTATCAGAACAAAACCGTATTGCTGTTGATTATATTAAGCAATATATTGACAAATTTAAAGTCTCATGTGCCCTAATTCCTAGCCAATCTGCAGTTCAAGCAATTGAAATTTTTATAAGTGGATTAGAAAAGGATATTAGAAATTGGTTACGATTACTGAATCCCGAGACTTGTGATCGGGCGATGGATCTCGCACGCCACGCCGCCATAGCCACTGCTCATGGAGCAAATTCAATTTCAAGAAGAAATCTGGTTACAGGATGGAAGGCGTCTGTTAGCAAAGGTAACCCTAATTCTTCTGACCAGGGAACGAATTACTCAGGAACTACTGAAATCACTACTTCTCCTGCCGTTCTGAGTGATCCCTCAAAAGAGGGAACACTTCCGATCAAGCATTCGGTTATAGAAGAAAGTGAAAATCGGGTCCGTACGTTACACCGTACAACATCCGATCAAGTATGTGAGTTTTCACGACAGGTTGCCTCAGACCTAGATGATCGATCCAGCACAATAAGTAAGCCCAATCCATTTTTTTCCAGCAACCATTTATTGAATAATTACAGGTCCAGTTATTATAATTATCTAAGAAATAAAAAACCCAATTACTCTAGCCCAATTACTCTCAGGCCCAATTATACATCAGAATACACAGAAACAATTACTTTGGATAGCAGCCTACCCTACGCTATTACCAACCCCAAGCGTCGTCTATCAAAACAAGAATGGAAGAATCGTAGACGTAAATTGTTTAGTTTCAGTTGTGGTTTAGAATATTCTCTACATATCTTACTTTTGGGTGACGAATATGAAAGCAATTATGAGAAGCTAATAGAAGGTGAATATCAAGCTATGGAATTTTGTGATGATACTCAGATTTCTACACTTGTCCAACCTCCTTCTTTTGGAAGGAGATTGTTAATTGCCTGTCGAATTGGTGTGATGATTTTATGTGGAGATACTCATAACATTATATTTAAGAAGCTGGTTGATGCTCTTGGGTTACCGATTACTCCAAATTGTGGCAATAATTTCAGTTCTGAAGATGATGCTTGTTTGCTCCAATTGACAAATCGAATTGCGAAACTCACCGATGGAGAATGCCAAACCCGGGAACATTATAGCATACTTTTTGATTCTTCACCGACCATTATTACTTTGAAATTAATGGGCTGGTTGAATAAATTTTTAGCGGCTATGGATGTTTTGTTATGGTTGGCGCTAAAAACAGTTACTAAACAAAGAAACAAGTTGGAGGCCACATGTGCAAATTCTTCAAAACGAAAACGATATGTTGCTAAATCTAAAGTTTCTGAAACTTTCAAGTATGATGGTAGCTTAACAAATCAGAAAGTGATAGTTTGGTGGTCTGATGATGAGACTTATTATGAAGGTGGTGTTGCAACTGAAAAGAAGCATAAGGTTTGGTATCTTGATGGAGAAGAGGAAACATTCGTAGAAGGTCAGTTGAGTGTTTTGTTGCTCGTAGATGGAGATCAACTAACCAACGAAGGAGATATTCATTTTATTGAATATGAGAGGACTGAACTCACTTACGGACATTGTCTAGCTATGGAACTCTATGGTTTGATACTTATCGATGGTAGTGCAACACAAACATTTATTTCTACCAAGTTTGCAGCAGCTTTGGGTTTGAAAATAATACCACCAACAACTCGTACAATCTGGAAGGATCAGCAAGTTCGTCAATGGCTTATCGCATGTCACTCTGATTCTATGGAAGGCACCACTTGGGCAAAATCCTCCAATAACAACGCCAACATTCTTATCTTAGGCTTGAGGACAAGCCTCATCTTCGTGACGTCGGTATTGATAGAGAATAGCCCAATGATCCCAAGCCCAACTATGATGACTTACAGCCCAGTTGTACCAGGATCTAGAAGCTTCACAAAAGGGTTTATAAAGGGTAGTATGGTGTAATAGGATAGGGGGTTTTAGATTATTGGTTGTGTGTTATTCGGCTACTAGAGTAGTTTGGGCAGTAAGATTGCACATCTGTGCTTCTTAACTGAATTAAGGCAGGAAGATTCCTTCATGGTTCTTCTCTGATTTGTTTTTCTATTTTCATATTGAATTAAAGCTTCATTGTTTCCTTAATTCCTCACTATTACATCATCTTTCATTATATAATCAGCTACTGTATTATCAAATCTCTATCATCCTCCAAGTCTTCATTATCACATCATCAGATTTCATCCCTACATCTTCTTCCCGACCTTCATTCGATTATATCGCAAAAACGCCAGGAACCCTAAATTTTTTGGGTACGTATGTTAAAGAGGTAAGAAACGCTTTTCAATTTGTGTGCTTTTCTTTTCAATTGTTCGAAACCCTATGGTTTTGCATGTATCTAATTACATCGCTATTTTGAATTGTTTGTTTTATTTATACAGAAATAACTAAAGTCGATTCCCTTCGTAGCTTTGTTAGCCGTATGAATTAGCTTAATTTTAGATTTGATACTTAAATTGACTGCTGTAGTGATTTGATTTCTATATTCTGTTATCTATTGTTTCAGGCTTAGGAAGTAGAATGGGGAAAGTGTCTTCGAAAAAGAAAACATCAAAGAAACTGAATCAAAAACGGCGTATTCGTGATTCTGACAAGTATTTAAAAATGGTGCTCTTGCTCAGCTCCGAAATAGCGAAGCATCAGCTTCAGCCTCCAAGTTTTGTATGGATTTGGGGAAGAAAAGGATTGTTGTTTGTTTTTGTGTTTATGTTCATTGAAAACAGGAGGTACCATGTTCAATTATAATTTTTAAAGCTTTCATAATCTATAATCTGTTAAATTAGGCTTTTCAGGTGACTTTCTCAGGTAGATCTTACTTGAATTGGTGTTTATTGAAGTAAATTTGTGTTTACGATGAGTAATTGGTTTTTATTTACTGATATCTGTTGGTGAAAGTGGAGATCGTCTTACTCGTGCGGCCAAGGTTCTTATCTTTTTCGATATACTTTTTTCAGAACCATACTTTATACATTCTTATTCATCCATTCATTCAGGTTGATTTTTTAAATGTTTGATAATTAAAATGTTTAGGTCTTAGAACAACTTAGCGGCCAATCTCCTGTATTCTCTAAGGGTAAGAAATTGCTAATTTTTTTATTCACTGTTTATTTTTAATTCTCTGTTTTTTACATACGGGTAGGCAGTAGGCTATTATCATTTAGTAATATCTAATATTTTTAATATTTATATTTTTATATGTATTGTGTTGGTGATGGTCATTTGGTATCAGGCGTAATGAGAAAATTGCTTGTTATGTAACTGTTAGAGGAGATAAAGCTATGCAGCTTTTGGAAAGTGGTTTGAAGGTGAAGGAATACGAGTTGTTGAGGCGCAACTTTGGTGATACTGGATGCTTTGGGTTTGGTATTCAGGAGCACATTGATCTGGGTATTAAGTAAGTTACTGTTGCTCCAAATTTTGTTATTGTAGGTTTTTGTTCTATTGATTTGCAGATATCATGATTTTTGTTTGATATGTAGTTTATGTTGATAATGTATGTTGAAGTTAATGTTTTGGTTATAGTCAACAGGTTATAGAGTTTGTTGATGTTAACTGTGGTTTAATCGATTTAATTTGATCATAGTAATCATCATATAAATCAACAAATTACTTTAAGGTTGTATACGTATTTGATTATGCTACTTGAGACTTTTAACCCGATGGACATTATTCTTTCTCGGTTATGATTTTATTTTTGGGCGTGATTGTTACTGTTCATTGGTTGATGTAATGTAATATATGAAGTAATGCATCCTATTTTCAAATTCATTCCGCATAAATTTTAGTTTCACATGTGTTGTGTTGTAGGGTTTCTAAATTTTTGGCACGTTTTTTATTTCTAATAACCTTTTATTTTATTGCAGATATGATCCATCTACAGGTATTTATGGTATGGATTTCTCTGTTGTTCTAGAACGTCTTGTCCCACCAATCTCACTTTGGGGCCTTGTCAAAAAAAAAAAAAAAAAAAAAAAAAAAAAAAAAAACTTACTACCATCTTGTGTTTGTAAATTTTCTTTCAGTTTGCCTTCTACGCTACAATACTTTTAGGTAATGTTTTATGTTTTGCTAATCTTTTTTTTTTAATGTTGTATGAATGTTGTTATTTTCTTTGGATACATATTTTCTAACTGCTGTTTGAAAATGATTTCAGGTATTAAGTGGTTTCATGTTTTAAAATACTACAAGGTTTATTATTTGTTACTTGGTGAAGCTTATCAGGTTCTGAGTGTTCCTATAAAACGAGATGCATATGATCGAAATGGGAAGGGTTCCATATCTAAGTAAGTATTTTTGTTACCGCTTTTAATATTCTTAGTTCCGATAACAAACTCATGTAACAAAAAAGATATACTTATTCGTATGTTTGACATATGCCTTAAGAGGACATTAAAAATTTCATCACGATAGAGATTTCGTTGTTGTTGTTGTTGTTGTTGTTGTTGTTGTTGTTGTTGATGATTAGTAACGTGTCTAAAAAGCTGTCTTGAATTGTTGACATTGAATTTCATTGAGACTTGATGTATAGCAGGTGTTTTGATACAGATTTGAACCGAAAGATGAGGTAACAGGAGACGTATGTAGGATTTCGGCTAATGCGTCTTCATTGAAATTGATCATAGCTTCAGACTGTGTCGATTGATGTTCATTAACTGTGATCAACGCCTGCAAGAAGCAGTTGATTATCGGTGTTTTGGATCTCCTGGATTTTGGGTTTGTGTTTCCCATTTTTGGTGTTATTTAGTTGTCTTAAAGAAGATATGTATGTATTTATGGTGCCTTTTCAGGTTGCAAGATTGCAATCGAATCTGTAAATAAGATGTTTGGTAAATAACTACCGTAATCGCATAGAATTATCATTCGATGTGTAGTCAATAACCATCGTAATCGCATACAATTGTCAGCAGTGTAGCGCGCATCCCTCAATCTTGTTTATGCTAATTGTCACCTTGTTTGTACTGTAACTAATAGCAAGCTTGCGTTAATATCAAAAGTAGAAAGTGAACAACTATAGCTGGCCGAAATAATAGGTGGCCAAACGTACAAATGGGTTGATGTTTTATCTCCGATGGGTAACATCGGTTAAAATCAAAAGATTAAAATGGGTCAGTGTGACAATTCATCCAAATAGTAGTATAGTTTGTTTATGAATGGATTGTGATAATAAACTCCCTCAGTTGTATGACAACTGCAACAATGTACTTTCTTTTTGAATATGTATATTCTTTAACTATTAGCCTAATGCCTAAAATACCCTTATTAATGGAAAAAAAAAATAGGAAAATAGTAGGACCATTCTTTAACTGTTGCCGAATAAGGATAGCAACTGGACCTCTAAACTGGAGGTTTCTGTTTATTTCTCTTCTTTAATGGGGCTCCACTAGTCCTGCAAGTACAACCCGCCAAAATAGTTACTTGGTTCCGGGTTGAATCGAAGTGAATCTGAACTTGTAAGAATTTTAGTTTAGATTTAATCATCTTTTATCATAAGGACGGACAAAAGTAGTTTCTAATATAGAAATAATATCAAAAATGATTAGTGTGACTTAATCGACTTATCGAGTGTCCTGACTAATCCTCATTCTTTTTAGGTCAATAATTACCCTCTGACTATGCTTCTCAAAAGCAGGCACAGCAAGGCAGTTCCATTCCAGGGCGTTTTCTCCCTATGTATTCGGCCAGTCCGGGACCCACTTTATATTTTGTGACAGAAGAATCTCATACACCATAATGTTTCATTATACTTTCCAGTTTCATCTCATATTTTTTAAAAACCTAATGTTGCAAGATGCGAGGCTTATAAGAAGTTGATCTAAACTGCATCATATTATCTGCTCAGACATAATATATTGCTTGATGAAAATATCAATTGCTTCTCTTTATTATACAAAGTGACTGCAAATTGTTCCGGATATTTCAAGTTTTTCTATTTACTGTTTCAGCAATTTTGCTGCAATATGGAGTATTATTCAGTTTTATTCTGCCCTTTTCTACAAATGCGTGGAATGGATGTACAAGCATCTAGTTTGTTTTTACAAAAAAAAAAAAAAAAAAAAAAAAAAAAAAAGGCAATGACTAAAAATCTAGGGTGCCAACTGGTGAAATTGAGCACTTAGCTGGTACTCGTATCCGTGGATGTGGTCATGTAATTATTGCGTACTATGTACTCTTAAAATTCTTCCGGTCGTGTCTTTTATTGATGTCTAGATTTAGGTCATTGGACTTTGTAAGTAAGACGATTTCTAACTATGTCTGTTACTTCACAGGGAGGGAGATTGTGTACTTTTTGGTGAAAGAGTTGGTTTTTGACGGTGACTGTATTCGACCTTCGTTAAGTTAAAAGGTCAAATTTTTTTGTCAAATAAATGCAAGTTGATGTGGTAAAATCTGATTGGAAATTGAGTGCGAAAAAATAAATATATAACAAAAATATACAGTAATAATATTAATTATTTTATTGGTTCCTCTCTGCCTCAATGCTCAAGCTCCCTTGATCTTCCGTCACAATTTCGACTAACGCTCGCATGTGACGCCGGTTTAACTTCGTCGCCTTCCGTCAATTCCGGATTTCCGGTCCACCTCATCTAACGCTTGCAGCTAACGCTGCTTTAGAATTGGTCTAACTACCTTCAACTTTCGTGTTATGATAAATCCACTCACATTATGTTTGTTTGTACAGCAAAATATAAGATCGTTTGCCTTTTCACTTATCTACTGTGTACGAATCAATTTAAGTTTAGAAATGGTGATTTGAGAGACGTGGGGTTATTTGGTATATGTTGAAATAATCTTAGATCTGTTTGGATAACTTGCATGGTTACTTTGTGTCCAGGTTAAAGTATTGCTTTGCTCTATTAATAAAATTGACTGTACTATATCAAGTCTTGCTCTATTAATAAATTTGTTATCCAATAATTAATAGGAATGCAAGACTGAGCTGAGCATCTACCAGCTTGTTAGTCTCGTGTCGGTATGGTATTGGTCATCAACAACTGTACTATCCAACGAATGAGAAGGTCTGGTCTGTATATGACAACTATTAAATCATATGAAGGTCGAATAATTGATACCGAAATTTTATGCTGCAACTGTTGATTGTCGATGCCTTTTCTTGTTTGTATGTGATTACTGGTGAATAAACACAAATAAAGAGGGGACCAAAAACACCTATACATATTATTCATTTAAAAGATAATCAGTCTGCTCACATGGCGCATGTGATGGGATGGGAAGAGTTTCATGGTTATTTCTACTTATGTTTTCTGTTTTTCTTTTATTTTTAAGTATTAACTTTGGTAAGGGTGTGTTTGAACGAAACTAGTTGGAGCTGGAGCTGGTGGCTGGAGCTTGTGCTTATCATAAGCTCTACTTTTTTCAAAAAGCTACTTTTAAAAGCTTCTTTTTCTAGAGCTTCTTTTTTACATAAGCTCCACTTTTGGTTGCATGCCAAACAAAGCTTATGACTTGTAGCTTATTAAAATCATAAGCTCAAGCTCTTATAAGCTCTCATAAGCCTACCATAAGCTCGTCGCCAAACACACCCTAAACCTAAAGTTTACAAGTATTTGATGTTAACTTGTTTTGTTCATGTTATGTTTAGTTGCCAACTTATACAATTGCCTATGCACGAATAGTTGTGTTCCGACTAGCACAAGCCCCGCATATCCTGGCTTGCTTGGCTAAGTTTCGGCAAGTTTTCTTTTTGAAACTTTATCTTACGATCGAAATGATACCTCTTTTGTTTTTCTTCCTAAAAATATGATTCTAGCAACAAAACAATTACTACATTACTAGTGGTCATGCTTATTTGGCATTGCACTGATCGTGCATCCGAGGTTGTCAGGAAATGAACATTAACTAATGTAACAAGTAGCAACACCCAAAAATAATGACGCGTAATTTACCTTTACTACATAATTACTTATATCGTTACATTATGTGGACGTACATTATATGTACAGATCTATTACAATTTATTTATGTGGTGGCCTTAGGTTTGTCTTTAGCTTGTGTATCTTATTTTTGAGAATATGATAATCGACACATGGGGTTGAAGTCGCCATCCATTCATTATTATATATATGTATTTCCAATTGATTGTTGTCGTACTACTATTTATATTTTATTGGATTCTATGGTTAACATTAAATCATTTTTTATGACAATTTGATTGACATTGCTCATATTTTGGGGTAATCAAATTTCTTGTGAATTTGAACTTATTTGGTTGCATTGAATTCAAGAAACAGATTAAGAGTTTTCAAGAAAGTAAAATTGAAAAAATTATAATGGTTCAAAATCACCTTCCCGATACTCACTTTAAACTCTGTTATCACATCCCAATGAATGAATATTTCCAAATAGCTCAAACTTTCCACCACAAACCATACAATTTTCAACTGTTGTCTTCTTGTTTTTGACATTACTCTCTTTGAATGTGTGTGTCAAATATCTCGATTGGCTTCCAATCTGGATCGGTTCTCATTGGCCAACATCATATATAATATATATATATATATATATATATATATATATATATATATATATATATATATATATATATATATATATATATATATATATATATATATATATATATATATATAGGGGCAGGATCAATGGGGAAGTAACCAATCGGGGGAAACGGGAGAAGCAAAAATTTTTTTTTTTTTTTTTCGTTTTTTTTGGAATTTATTTTTTCCGGCATTAAGATCACACGAAAATATGAACATTTAGAAGAGACACTTTGTGATGAATGTTATTATTTAGACGGAAAAACGATCGACAAATATAACATTCAAGATAATATTGTTCCTGAAGAATATGAACGATTTTTTTCCATGTTTTGTGAAGTAAAATTTAGCCCGATTTAGAGTTTAGGGTTTAGGGTTTAGGGCTTAGGGTTTAGGGTTTGGTGTTTTGGGTTTATGGAATAAACCCAAAACACCAAACCCTAAACCCTAAGCCCTAAACCCTAAACCCTAAACTCTAAACCGTTCGTGTTAAAAACTCAATCTAAATCCTAAATCTAAAACCTAAATCTAAACCCTAAACCCTAAATTTCTAAACCCTAATATCTAAACCCTATAAACCATAATATCTAAACCCTAATATCTAAACCCCAATAGCTAAAACATCAACATACGCTCGAAAAACACGATAATTGTTATATATTACTTCTTCGAGCGTTTCCCGCCAAAATAAAAACATTTATCACAAAGTGTCTCTACTAAATGTTCATATTTTCATCCCATCTATAATGTTCGTGAACAAAGTTTTTTCAAAAAACGAAAAAAAAAAGTTTTTGCTTCCCCCCGCTTCTCCCCGATTGGTTACTTCCCTCTTGATCCTACCACTATATATATATATATATATATATATATATATATATATATATATATATAGTGAAAGGATTCAGAGGGAACCAAAGGGTGAGAGAGAACCCAGAAAACTAAATGAACACGTTGTAGTGTATTTAAATCTGCATCTTCAAAAAAACAAAATTTATGAAACTGAAGCACGAAATTAATTGCACTAGTTTGTGTGACCAGCGAATAACATGTTTGCATTAAGAACTCGAGCCAAACAACATCAATTTCCAGAAATCACGGATGAAATGCAAAAACCACCATTGTTGAGCTTCAAACTCGAAATTGAGATCTGGACCGTTTCAAGCTATGAATCCAACACGAAAGGTGTTTAAAATCATGTAACAAAAACTCGACAAGCAACTGTTATATCTAAAACCCTTCGATTTGCTCCAATTGAATTTTTGACCGTATTAACATGAAGTTTGACTTCATGAAATTGAAGTCGACACTTAGAGTTTAGATCTGGGATTTTGTGTAGAGCATCACGACAAGGTTTGGAACATAACTGCATTAATACATTTTGTTAATTCATCTCAGAATCTGCCAGAGCTCGGTCTTCAATGTACGAACAAAGAATATGGTAGATGAATATGATAGGTGAATATTGTAGATGAACTCAATTTGTGTAGAGATTGAACTCAATCTGTAGAAGATTGGGTTCAATCTATACGAAGATTGAGTTTAATCTGTACATATATTGAACATACAATTTATTTTTTATACAAAAAAAAGTATCAATCTATAAACAGATTGAGTTCAATCTACATACAAATTGAGTTCAATCTGCATGCAGATTGAAGGTCTGGAGATAGATCGAAGGTACTATGTGTTGGTTCCCTGGATTATCTTCAACCCTTAGTTCTCTCTGTATCCTCACCCTATATATAGGGGCAGGTTCAAACGAGAACCACAAAAAAGGACGAGAACTGTGAGAACTTTCTAATTTCACAGTTTTTATGCATTTAAATGCAACAAATTAGATGTAAATGTTAATTAATGCTCATATTATTAACAAACATATGTTCATTAACATAAATTACGTGTTAAATTGTTAATATATGAAATGTTCACATGTATCACAAACAAATATGCACATGTGAACGAGAAACTATATATTTGATTATATAGGTATAATATAAGTTTTTTCAAACTATTTTATGTTCATTCTTACTCTCCATCAACATTTATGGGTGATTCAATCTACTAACAAGTGAAAATCTTTGTAAATTAAAGAGTTCTCGCATTTCTCGTCCTTTTCGTGGTTCTCATTTGAACTTTTGACTATATATATATATATATATATATATATATATATATATATATATATATATATATATATATATATATATATATATATATATATATATATATATGGGCATGATTAATGGGGAAGTAACCAATCGGGGGGAAGCGGGGGGAAACAAATTTTTATTTTATTTTCGTTTTTTTGGAAAAAAAAATTTCGGCATCAATATCACACGAAAATATGGACATTTAGAAAAGACACTTCGTGATGAATGCTATTATTTAGGCGGAAAAACGATCGACAAAAATAACATTCAAGATAATATTGTTCGTGAAAAATATGAACGTTTTTTTTTCTTCATGTTTTGCGAAGTAAAATTTAGCCCGATTTAGAGTTTAGGGTTTAGGGTTTGGTGTTTTGGGTTTATGGAATAAACCCAAAACACCAAACCCTAAACCCTAAACTCTAAACCGTTCGTGTTAAAAACTCAATCTAAATCCTAAATCTGAACCCTAAATCTAAACCCTAAACCCTAAATTTCTAAACCCTAATATCTAAACCCTATAGACCCTAATATCTAAACCCTAATATCTAAAATCTCAACATATGCTTGAAAAACACGATAATTGTTATATATTGCTTCTTCGGGCGTTTTCCCGCCAAAATAAAAATAGTTATCACAAAATGTCTTTATTAAATGTTCATATTTTCATCCAATCCATATTGTTCGTGAACAAAGTTTTTTCAAAAAATGAAAAAAAAAAATTGCTTCTCCCCGCTTTCCCCCGATTGGTTACTTCCCTCTTGATCATACCACTATATATATATATATATAGGGGCACGATCCATGAATAAGCTTAAAAGGAGTACAAACGGGATAAGCAAAATAAAATTTTTTTTTTGAATTTTTTTTTTTACATTCATAAATTTGCATTAAAATGCACCTCTAATCAATTTTTTTCATAAAAAAAAAGTTCAAAATCTTTCAGAAATCGATGATGAATGGTAAAATTAACCATTCATCGGGTTAATTTATCATTCATCTTGTTTACGATGAATGATAAAATTAATCAATGCTAAAAAAACCAGATGAATGGTTAAATTAACCATTCATCTGTTTTTTTATCATTCATCATAAACAGATGAATGGTTAAATTTACCATTCATCTGCTTTTTTTTAGCATTGATTAATTTTATCATTCATCGCGAACAAAAATGAATGATAATTAACCAGATGAATGGTCAATTTTACCATTCATCATCAATTTTTACCATTCATCATCGATGTTTACCATTCATCATTGATTTTCGAACGATTTTGTTAAAAAACTTTTTAAAATTTTTTCGTTTTCTTCTATTTGCATATTAAAGGATCGTATACGAATACGAAGGTAGTATAGTCTGTTGAAATTCTATCGTATATAATTAATTATACACAAAAATAGGTAAATTACATTTTAGACAGGTTTTAAACCTATGAAAAATTGATTTTACCATTTTATGGCGTCTCAATTTTATTTTATTTTTTAAATTTTTTTCCTAATTATTGGCCGAAGGTCCACTCGGAAGCAATCTCTCTATCCGTCGAATAGTGGGAGGGATGACTTTCTCTACTTTTGAGGGTGTTTTCACTCCGGATGGAGAAATGACTTGTCTTTATTCTCGGATAGATGAAGGATTGTTTATATCTCACTTCCCTATACACCACTTAAGTGCTATTGGATTTTGTTATTGTTGTTATTGTATAAATATAGGTAAATCCATTCAAATTGATAAGAAAAGTATATGAACTGTGTCAAAACTATACGAAGACGTTTAGTATCAAAATAATTTCATGTTTAATGTTAATGTATGCGCAGGGCCGTCCTGTGAAAAATATGGGCCCTGTTCAGCAAATACAAATTGGGCCTTTTGCATCATAAAATTTTTCATATATATAATATTAAGTTCTATAAAACTAATAATATCATGAGTACTACCATCTTTCAAAATCGCGGTTGCAAAAAACTTAGGTGTTGTTTGTTTTTTAAGATGTTTTTGTCTGAAGATCTGCGAACCACATATGTAGATAAGATGTGGCATGAAGGTTTGTAGGCTGAACACTGAAGACTGTTTGTTTTTATGTCTTCAAAATATAATTTAAAATTAAAATCTTAAATTATTAAAAAATAATTTTTTTAATTTTTATATAAAAAACATGAATTATGGAGTATTACACAATAATTATAATTATAAGGATTGGTGGCTTTGGTCAAACATGTTACCAAACTCATCCCATTATTCTGTATTTATCCCAATTATATTAATATACTACTACCCACCTACCCATTTATCATCATCTAAACCCAGAAAAGATATATACTCCGATGTCATCTCTAATATCCCCGATGTCATAATCTAATATCTAATTGAAACTAGATATGTATCAACTAGTTCTAAATCATCATCAGCGCCTTCATCATCTCAAAAGATCTTTCGCATCATCTAATCGAAATAATCAGCAACTTCAAAGTGGGTTTTGTACACTTGAAGGTGGTTTTCCGGCGACGGTGATTTTAACGGTGATTCCGAAGGTGGTTTCAGCGGTGGTTAAATCTGTACACTTGAAGGCTTAATCTGAGATGCAAATGAGACACCCAGTACACTTCTTTTGTTCAGGTTGTTTATGAAATTGATTTGTATCAAATTGTTCATCAAATGGATAAGATTTTGATTTTTGTGGCATGAAATTAATTATGAAAATATGTGTTTGGTGTTTTGGAGTAATTGTAGCCGTGAAGTTTTGTGAATTTTGGAAGAGAAGGAATAATGTCTTATAATTTGAGAAGCAGTAGTTTAGAGCTGCAGAGTTGAAGACATTTTAAGATCTTATATTGTCTTATGTCTTCTAAAAAACAAACCGTCTTAAATGAAAACGTCTGCCCGCCCGCAGACATAAGCTATAACAAGGTCTTCAGTAGAGAAAACAAACAGCAATTTAATATCAAACAATTAATGGACTTGCGGTGGATCACTAAATATAATATATGTTGGGTTTTTCTTGGCCCCTTTGAATTATGAGCCCTGTTCTATAGTACACTTAGAACATGCTCAAATCCGCCCCTGTGTATGCGCATCAGCGCATGTACGTAAATTGTTATGATATATTTAAATGAAACTTAAGAACTTGATATTGACCGGAGGTTCATTCGAAAACAATCTCTCTATCCATAGAATATTGAAAGGGGAACTTTCTCTACTGTTGGTTATTTCACTGTGGATAAAAAAATAACTTGTTTTTATTTAAAGGATATTTAAAGAAGGAGTTGACACGTGACATGAATTAATCAGGAGTTGATAAGGATTATTTATATGAGTATAGATTCTGTTCACATTGTGAATTTCAATAAACTAAAAAGTGTTTTTCTATTACCACCGAGGCATTAACTTGAGTGGTATCAGCTCCTTTGGGGGCGGGCCCGTGTTCACCTCTCATTGAAGTGGCGCAGGTTCGAATCTGGAGGGGGGGAGTTTTCCCAGCAGGCGATCCAGGACACGTGTAGTCGCATACTGTCTATGCAGGTGGGCTGCACGTGTTCAAAGCAGTCCGGGTGCGGGTGAAATTCCCGACGATGGTTGTGAGGTTCGATCTCGGGTTTCTACCTAACGTGTGAGTGTGTCTAACCAGCTAACCAGCCGTTCAAAAAAAAAAAAGTGTTTTTCTATTAAAACGTTTATGTTAAAGATAATCAGGGATATACAACGTACATTATGTATAAATCAAACAATTCAGATTTTGCATAGTATAGAAAACATATTTGCCTATTTTTCAACTAACATTTTTTTTTAAACAACAATTTTTTGACATCAGTAGATCATTTATTCCTTTCATCATTTGCACGTAATACACAACTTCGGATGAAAACCTGAACCTGATATTTAACAAACAGCAACAACATGCTGTCTAATCTTAGCTTTTCTGGCAATTTATATACTCGTAAATTATTACTCAAGAATAAAGTACCACTCTACCAAAATATTCACGTCAAAAGGTCACTTTTTATTAAAAAAGATTTCTAAGACGATATACAGAGTAATTTTTTCTTTATTAGTGTGTCTTATACTCTTATACCATTACCGAAACCATTCTCTATCAAATTATATGGATATTATAATTGAAATTTATATTATATATAAACTGTGTACGTTCTAGCAAAGAGTTTTATTGAAATATATTATATTATATCATATATTATACAGTATGTTATATAATGATTATAAATTATACAGTAACTATTAACATTAACTAATTCCTTATTGTTATTAATTTTTAAGCTGTTTCAAGTAAGATATAAGGTAAATAAGGACTAAAAGTAATCAAGTTAAATGTGTGTTGATCGGAATATCAATTTTGAAAAAGTTATCTCCAACCAATAACATTATTGAACACACGTTACAAATTATCTTAAAAGCTAATTAAAGATGATCAAAAGTAAAAGTGATTGATACCTTTAAACAAATCTGTTTATATCTAATCCAACAACATTATTGCATCATAGAAGTTTTGATCACCACAGTGTATATATTACCATTGTGCTTTTAAATTTTTATTATTATGAGCACTTGATCAAATTATGGACGTTGTAGTCAGAGCTGTTCACTATTTAGTTTGAAACTATTTAATTTGAATATATATCCAAAAGTTAAAATCAAAACGAATTTGGAAAACGGTTTTAGATTGATTAAAGTCGAAAAATGAATTTGAATAAATTTTCAGTTCACTTTTGGAATTTTCTAATCTGGTTAAACCAAAAATCGAATTCAGTTTTATATTAAAATTTCAAATATATTAATACGTATATGTGTATGAATTTTTAATATCCAGTTGAAGAAAATATAATGTTTTGATTGCATTTTGAAATTCTATAACTCTAATATGATAAATTCTTTATCGAATGGTGTCTTTTACTACATTTTAGTTAGTTACTTAGTTTGTTTTCGATTTTAACCGAATTCGACCGTAAACTGAATTTTAAACCAATTTAGTTTTAGTTTGGTTGACACTTGAATTCGATTTCAGTTTTGCTCCCAAAAATACAAAGACCAAACAAAATTCAAAAACCAAACTTACCGGATCAATTAAACCAAAAAACTATAAACCAAACTAATGAACACCAAGTAGCAGTACTCAATGGTGTCATTTAATTTCAAACTTTATTAACATTTGAAGTCTTAGGGTTATTATATTCAAAGACCCAAGTATTCGAGTTTCTACTGCTTTTGATAGAATGGTGATTCTCTTTTGATTGATTATATTTTAAACTTTGTAAAAAAACTTAAACAAGCATATATTTACTATACTTAAGCAGTTCCTTTGAAACACCAAAAACTAATCACGAATTATGAGGTAATAATACTCATCAAATAATATTGCAATGATTATATATATATATATATATATATATATATATATATATATATATATATATATATATATATATAGACTACACTACACTACACTACTACTCTCTTTCCTCTGAGTGTCATGTTTAACTTTTTAAAGTCTTATTTCCATCAATTTGACTTAAACATTTTTATATATGTTATATAGCATTTGATTAAACTTCCATGACGACACTTATTAACGAATAACGATCCAACATGTCAAATACATAACCAAGTTTAATACTTGTTAAAAAAATGTATAAATTAAAGGCCATTCAATTTCACATCAATGTTACATTGCATTAAAGTAATACAGTATTTGAAAGAGAACATGTTTTACCTAATTTTAGCTTTAAAGTTTAAACTTGTATAGTAGGATTCATATGAAAAAAGGAAACTTGCGTTGTTGTGGTCCTTTTACAAACCGATACACCCTACGATACTCATAATTATAATGATTCAACTTTTTGCCTTTTTTCATTAAATTAAAATTATTAGCTAAAAAGATAAAGTACAAATTAAGTGAGATTTATATCAATGTAGCTTTTTTCCTTACATAAATACGGAGTTACTATTATAAGCAATCAAAAACATGACTATATGAGTTAATACATCTAATCCAGTAAATATAAATATAAACAAATACATCAAATATATGACAGAATTATTACTCCGTGTTAGTTAATTACTCATAATTATAATTATGTCAATCAAAACCTGAAACACATTTGAAGTTGTGATGTGGTGCAGCAAAACATGAAACACATTTGAAGTTGGTGGCCTACATATTAAAAACACAATCCACTCATGGCACCTTTCCCATATCATTTGGGGTAAAGGGGAGGGAATTTACTGGGCCGTGCCCTTAAATCGTTTTCAAGGTTTCCTCCGATCAACGAGGTGCGGGTTTATTATCGCTGCATCGTCGTAGTCGAAACGGGAGATGATCGCAACGGGTGGTTTAGTCCCCTCGGTGATCCCAATGGCTGTTCAAAAAAAAAAAAACCTGAAACACATTTCCTGTAAAAAAAATAATAATTTAATATGCAGTCTGAACATATCAAAGATGAAGATTAAGCTAAGTTCCTTTCGTTTTTGTTTGTTAAATCATGATTTCTGAAATAATATTAAACCATCTGATTATGGATAAATTCATATTAAACATGTAAACATCACAAAAACCACAATCAAAATATAACCTTTTCAGAACCTAATTAAATTAAAGGAAATTAAAATGAAAAAATAACCAATTAAAATTCATGAATACGAATTGCTGCTTCTTCAATCCCAATATGTACGTATTGATCCTGTCTCTATCTTCCCACAGCTTTATTGAACCGCAAAGATCATATATATAATATATTATATACGTACAATAAAACACGTAGATCTGATTGATTAGATCAAAACCTATGCAGTTCAAGAAAGCCGTGGAAGAATAGAAAGAGCACCATTAATATTGATGACTGTTCTGAAAAGAATTCATGAAAAACCTAATTAGGGTTTTTAATTAAAAAAACAGTGAAAAATGGTGTATGCATTGATGAAGAAGAATATAAGAAATGTGAGAGTATTTATAGGAGAGAATGGAGGTCTTTTACCACCAATCCCAAGAAGAATATATCATATCTCAGGGTACACTTCGTATTAATTTATCATACCCCACTACCCCCTTCAATAATCTAATATTTAAAACTTTAGTCCCTCTATTTTTTTAATCTCTAATGATCTATGTACTGAATTGCGATATTACACATTGTTTATATTATATTTTATATAAAATTTATATCAACAGATTGATTTATAAATGCCTTTTTGTTATAATTCAGTAGGCTTATAACTACCTTTAATGGTTATAAGAACAAAGAGAGAAAAAGAGAGAAGAAGGAGAGAAGAAATATTGATATTGATATTTCAAGAGAAATGGTGCACCTTAAATGGTTACCATACATGTCTATTTATAGTATAAAATATTACTATGCAAGAAATATAATAATAATAAAATTAACATCCAATCTAGATATTTTATAACACAATCTAGATATTTTATAACACTCCCCCTTGGATGACAATTTTATTAGAGAATAACTATTACTGCCTCGTTAAAAACCTTGCTAAAGAAAACCCATTGGGATAAAACTTTAGCTAAGGGAAAAAGAGTGCAGCATAGAGTTGACTCCCCCTCAAATAGGCAACGCCTGAGTTGTTACATCTTCTGAACATGTCTCATGCCAATATTATGAACGTGTGTTCTGAAAATAGCATTTGGCAGTGCTTTGGTATAAAGATCAGCAGAGTTGTTGATTGAACGTATCTCATTTTAATCTGGTTGTCTTTTACGATATCTTGAGTATATGAGAAAAATCTGAGGTTTTCATCTGAAACTGTATCATCTAAATCTTTTATGTACAAGTTTGGCCCTCGTGATTTGTCTACAGTCTCCTTCATGGTTTGTTCAAACCGTTGTTTCAGTTCCTATTCCCTTTCAGTCTTTTTCTGAGCCTTACCAATATACCATTCTTCTCCATCAAACTTATGACCGTTAAGACCGTTTATAGCTTTAGCGCCTCATCAGCATTTATGTTTTGTTCTGTCATTTTTGATACTCTTCTTTCATTTGTATTATGTAAGCTGTATTATCTTCATAGATAGTTGTTACGCTTTTATAGCGTTCTAGTCCACAAGAATCAATAATGATTTGTATCATTGATCTTAACTAAAATCATTCCCGAGTAGCTTCATGTAATGCAATCACTTCGGCATGATTTGATGATGTTGCAACAAGTGTTTGTTTTGAGAACGTCATGATATTGCGGTGCCTCCATTTAGGAATACATATCCATTTTGAGATTTAGCTTTATGTAGATCGGATAAATAATCTGCATCTGTATAACCAAACAAATCTTGTTTCGAGTTGTTAGAATAAAATAATTATAAATCAGTAGTTCCCCGAAGGTATCAAACTATTTGTTTGATCCCATTCCAATGTCTTTTGGTAGGGGCTGAGCTGAACCTTGTCAACAAATTAACTGCAAAAGAAATGTCAGATCTTGTATAATCTATAAGATACATAAGAACCTCAATTGCACTAAAATATAGAACTTCCGATCTGTTAAAATTTTCATGATCTTCGCAGGGATGAAATAGATCAGTGTCAATATTGAGTGATCTAACAACAATGAGTTTGTCTTTAAAAAAAATGTTTTAAAATCTTTTCGGTATAAGTTGTTTGATGTACAAGTAAACCATTAGGCATATGCTCAATTTGCAATCCAAGGTAATACTTGGTTTTTTCAAGATCTTTCATTTCAAAATAATTCTTTAGAAGTTGAATGATTTCATAGATCTCTTTATTTGTTCATATGATGTTAAGAACATTGACATAAACAACTACGATCTCATATCCGAACATTGTTTTTATAAAACATACGTGCAAAATAAGTTTATATTTATACCCTTTTTTTTTATCAAGTAGTCATTTAATCGGTTATACCACATACGTCCCGTTTGTATAAACCCACTTAGAAATCTTTGTGATTTAATGGAATACATTTATTTGAGTTTTGCATTAGATACTTATGATACCTTAAACCCTTC
The DNA here is from genome assembly GCF_046630445.1 of Rutidosis leptorrhynchoides. Classification (NCBI taxonomy): domain Eukaryota; kingdom Viridiplantae; phylum Streptophyta; class Magnoliopsida; order Asterales; family Asteraceae; genus Rutidosis; species Rutidosis leptorrhynchoides. The sequence goes on from NC_092334.1 coordinate 13,506,990, forward strand.
AGATATATTCATATATATATCACTATCAAGTGATTCACATAGATAAGTAGTAACAACATCCATGAGATGCATTTAAGTAACTACCAGGTTGATTAAGTATCTAATAAGTAATTGTATTCACTACATAAGGATAAGTTTTCTTCATAATTCATTTCTGGTCTTTGTAGGAAATATTGAGTTACAAGTCTAGTTTTGCCTTGTAACTTCATTTGCACATTTCTTTTCGGATAAAAATTCATTTGTATCCCATACGTTTCACATCTTTAAAAGTGATAACGATTGATCCGAAAACTTTTCTTTTATCGAGCGATTCTAATTCAGCTCTTATTGCTCCTTTCCATTGAGCTCAATCATGTCCATTTTGTATATTCAATGACAGATTTTAGTTCCAGATCATCATCTTTATTCATGATGTCATTGTAATATTATATGAAAATATCTCATAGAGATTTTAGTTTCATTTCGGTTCTATAATATTGCATAATTTATCGCAATTTTAGTATTTACATTTATCAATATCCTCTGCAGAAGGAATATTGATTTGTGGTTCTTCTTGAACACTTTCTCTTACCTCATTATCAGCTGATTTTCTTTTTCGAGGATTTTTATCTTCGGAACCAATTGATCTTCCACGTTTGATGCGTGGCAAAGACTCAACAGTGACATTATTGCCAGCTTTTGGAATTTCAGTTCGAGCTGGAGCATTTATCGCTGGTATATATGATTTAGTCACTTTTTTATATCTGTAAATGCATAAAGTAATTAATTTGCAAGTTCTTGCATATGCATTATTTTTGAACTTTCGTTTCACATTCTTTTGTGCGAGTTCAATATACCTTAATTGATGTTCACATCATGAAGCATCATTTTATTTTTTATTTTTATTTCTCCCCCTAATCTAGGGAACAATGTTTTATTAAAATGACAATCAGCAAAACGTGCTGTAAAAACATCACCCATCATGGGTTCAATATATCTTATGATTGAAGATGTTTTATATCCAAAATATATTATCATCTTTCTTTGAAGAACCATTTTATTGTGTTGTGGTGATACAATTGGAACATACACTGCACAACCAATGTTTTAAGGTAGAAAATATTTGGCTCTTGGCCAAAATCAAGTATTAAGTGAAAATATTTACGACTTCCACATGGTATAATGCGAATTAATGTCGCAGCATGTAAATTTATATGTCCACATATAAATATTGAGAGATTTGTACTCATTATCAATTGTCTAGTTATTAGCTGTAAGCGTTTATCTATTGATTCAGCTAAACCAATTTTGTGTATGCACATGAGCAACTGGATGTTCAACAACAATCCCTGTAGATATATAATGATCATTAAATGCTTGGGATGTTAACTCACCAGCATTATCAAGTCTCATCCTTTTAATGGTGTAATCAGAATAATGTGTTCTCAATTTAATAATTTGTGCAAGAAACTTTGCAAATGCCATATTACGGCTTGATAACATACAACTATGAGACCATCCGCTAGATGCGTCTATTAGAACCATGAAATATCAAAATGGTTCACATGATGGATGAATTGGTTCATATATCTTACCTTGAATTCTTTCAAGAAACATTTGTGATTCTTTTTCACAATATACTTTTCATTAATCACCATATGTGCTTTCCATTAATCACCATATGTGTTTTTTTTTTTTTTTTTTTTTTATAAATCACCATATGTGTTTTTTTTTATCATATATCCTTTTCACCATATACGCTTTTAATCATATGCGCTGTGTTTTTCACCATATGCGCTTTTAATCATATGCGATTTTCATCATATGCGTTGTGCTTTTCATCATATTCGCTTTTTATCATATGCGCTTATCATATGTGATGCGCTTTTTATCATATGCGCTTTTTTATATGAATAGTAAATTAATTAATTTCGTTTTACTATTCATATGAATTAATTTAGATTTACTATTTTGTTAATTGAGTAATATATATATACATCATATACTTGTGACTTCGAAGGCTCAAATGAATTTGACCATATAGTTATACGTTGTACCTTGCACATTAATTTTCAGTAGAAGCTTTAGATGCATATTATTTTCAGTAGAAGCTTTAGATGCACTTTTTTTTTAATCACCAAATACCACAAACACTTTGTTTGCGTTTGTTCATAGTCATCAATGAAAACCATTTTCTTTAATTTTATTTTATACAATAAAATTAACGCATCATTATTCTTTTCAAAAACAATAATCTATTGTTATTGTTCACTTGTGCCATGTTTAACAACAAAAGTCAACAACCTCTGTCTTGTTTGTTGTGGCAACCAAAAACAACCTTTGCTTTTGTTACCGAGAATCCAAGACCAAAAAACAATTAATTTTTAATTAATCTTTTATCAAAACCATAAATGATTTTATTGATCTACGTTGATATGGCCATAAAGAATTGACGGCTGACCTACTTTTGTAAGTGTATTTCGACTATCATCCCGAAAACGCACAACGACCTTTTGTTTTTTTTATGAACTATTTGTTTCATATCTAGCTTAGGCAATTATTGTGAACATTTGGTCCCTATAAGAGCATTTATTTTTTAGACTTTTAGTTGATTTGTACTTGTCACAATTAGGGATAGCACCCGCGGGTCGTGGATGCGGATCCATTGGATCCATCACCCGTACCCGCGGATTTTTTTTAAGAGACATCCAATTGAACCCTTGTTTGTTGAAACAATTTGACTATATTTTTACTCCCCATTATTAAACGGGCCATTTTGATGCACACTCTTAAAAAAATAATTTGTTTTTTAAGTTTTATTATTCAACCTCCTTTTTTCAACGGTCACGTTTTTAACAAAACATTTGACAAGTTTGGAAAAAAGTTTTTTATTGATTATCATCAAAAGTTTTCTATTGTCACTCTACTGGATGGAATTATGGCATACAACCAAAATTGCAACCCAACACTACATAAGAACAAAAAGGTTGTTTTTAATTAACATATGTATATGTGTTAAACTCGGAATAATAATAACTTATTTTAGAAAATTAACATAAGACATGTTGAAACATTTTTGTCACATTTAGCTCATCAAGTCTAATACTTATCATTGATAGATTTTATCACGTCTAGGAGATGTTTACTTTTTTCTTGTATTAAGTCCTACTTTCATTTACCTTTGTTTGGAAAAAAGTTTTTTTTTTTTACTTTGCTTTCCCCCTTTCTGTAAAACTCATTTAAACACTTTCTTTGTTTTTTTTTTTTTAAAAAACTTCCTTTTTTTACGTTACCCGTAAATTATAAATATATAAAAAAAACTTTTTGTTTAAATTTTTTTTCTAGTTTTTAAAAGGCCACTTGACCAATTTTTTAATTCTTTCACAACACCTGATATCGTGATCGTGACCTTTCACCAAAGCAAGAGATATTCTTGATAAACTAAACACGGACTCGTGTTTGAAATTGTCGGCCACAAAAAAATTCATTTGATAAAAGTATATATATATTTTTTTTAGTTATAGAAGGAGACCACTTCATTTTCAATACTTCATTTTTGACAAAAAACTATTCCATTTTACCATCCCCTTTTTTTTTTCTTACTTTAACTTTTAAGATATACTTTTAATAAAAATACAAACTACTTTTTCTTATTTTAACTTTTAAGATTTACTTTTAATAAAAATACAAACTACTTTTTGTATTTTAACTTTTAAGATTTACTTTTAATAAAAGTACAAACTACTTTTTCTTATTTTAACTTTTAAGATTTACTTTTAATAAAAATACAAACTATTTTTTTATTTTAACTTTTAAAATTATAAATTTAAGAATAAACATTAGTATGCATGAAATAAATAATGATTAATTGCATAAGTAATCATAAATGTTAGATAACATATAAAGACCCCGTCGTATTCGTATTGATCGGAATTAATCTCGACCCATGGTACCGTGTTGTCAAATGACGTGTTGCGTACATAAAGTACCGTGTTGTCAAATGACGTGTTGCGTACAATCATGAGGTCTTATTAACATAAATATAAATGTTAGTGAAGTTAATAAGAGTTAGATTACAGAAAATATAATTCAGGTGGTATAACCGACCATATATAACTTAAATAACATAAATATAAATGTTAGTGAAGTTAGTAAAAGTTAGATTACAGAAATATAATTCAGGTGGTATAACCGACCATATATAACTTAAATAACATAAATATAAATGTTAGTGAAGTTAGTAAAAGTTAGATTACAGAAATATAATTCAGGTGGTATAACCGACCATATATAACTTAAATAACATAAATATAAATGTTAGTGAAGTTAGTAAAAGTTAGATTACATAAATATAATTCAGGTGGTATAACCGACCATATATAACTTAAATAACATAAATATAAATGTTAGTAGTCCAAAATTTGATATATTCGAGTCTGAAAATTATTAATAATTTCATACCTTGATTAGTGATTCATGATCGTTTGAGATATCTTTTAATTACACTAAGCTTTTCGTGCTGATAACGTGTTATAATTCAGTAGGCTTATAACTACCTTTAATGGTTATAAGAACAAAGAGAGAAAAAGAGAGAAGAAGGAGAGAAGAAATATTGATATTGATATTTCAAGAGAAATGATGCACCTTAAATGGTTACCATACATGTCTATTTATAGTATAAAATATTACTATGCAAGAAATATAATAATAATAAAATTAACATCCAATCTAGATATTTTATAACACAATCTAGATATTTTATAACACTTTTCATTAATATGACTTTTATCAATAATTATATAATATAAATACAGTAAATAAATTTAAAGTAAAAAACTGAAGAAAAAAAACTTTAAAAGTCAAACCGGAACTATTAATTTTTTAAGTTCTTTTGATAGAAGATACAAGAAACATTATTAACAAACACATAACGATACAAACACTTAGAAGCAAAAAACAAACACACACCGATCTAACAAGGCAACCAAACAAAACTAGAGAAGAAAAACTAAAAAATCGACTCCAAACTACAAAACATAACTACATAACAAACGCATCAATGGAATCATAAGAGGGTGATCAATCCAAACCACAAGGGGTCGAGCCATCTACCACACCACAACCTTAAAAAAACCGAGAAGATGAGAACCGATCTAACTCACAAGATATCTATGTTAAAATCCCTTAGCTCATCAATGTGCAGCTTTTACTCTTAACTCTTTTGTCTCGAAGCCGACTTAGAGTTTATAAGCTTTCCTTCGACCTTTCAACCCTTTCATTACTTAGTATAAAAAGCTGGTAAAATTGCCAGTGGACGAGCCGATATCATCAACCATTTGCGATCCGAAGACCTTCCACCATCCGTGAGACCACCTCCGGAGCACCCAGGAAACATTCATGTCCACCACTTTCGAGTTGACACTTTTGAACCCCACACCATTTTGCGCACCATTCTTGATGATGCTTCCCATAGAATAATCCAAAGGAGAATTGTTTTGTTTGTTTAATTCTCTTTAATGAAACACATAAATCGTAATGCCGCAATTATTAATTACCATATCTATATAAATTGTGCAATAACTAACAACTTTTGTGACATTCATATTTCTTGTTAACAATTTAACTTTTTTAAAGGGATCAAAGATCACACTTATACATGGTTCTAAATGGAATTTTGGCTGTAAAATATAGAAAGAGTCGTAATTTCTCAAAATTATGGGCCACTTGTTTAGCTGAAGCTTATTGTGAAACCGCTTATATAACTTTATTGACTGATAAGTCGGACTAACGAAAAGACCTAGTGAAATGTCCCGTTCATATTGATTATAAACGTTCCATATTAATTGATTTCGTTGCAAGGTTTTGACCTCTATATGAGACGTTTTTCAAAGACTGCATTCGATTTTAGAACAAACTATAACCTTTAAAATATTACGACGATTATCAAATAATGATAATCTAAAATATAGCGTTTTTCACACGACCATTACATAATGGTTTAAAATAATATTACACATCAACATAAGTATTCGAAAGCAGTTTTTAAACAATATTATACAAGCATGGACTCCAAAGCTGGTCCTTAATTTAGTATGCAACAGCGGAAGCTCTTAATAATCACCTGAGAATAAACATGCTTAAAACGTCAACAAAATTGTTGGTGAGTTATAGGTTTAACCTACATATTATCAAATCATAATAATAGACCACAAGATTTCATTTTTATAACACATCTCATATCAGGCATTTCGCAAACTGTATAGAGATAAAAATTCATTCATATGTTGAACACCTGGTAACCAACCTTAACAAGATGCATATAGAATATCACCATAATTCCGGGACTCTCATCGGATATGATAAATCGAAGTACTGAAGCATCCGTAACTCGGATGAGGCTTGTTGGGCCAAATAGATCTATCTTTGGGATTCGCGTCAATTAGGGGCCATTTCCCTAATTCTTAGGCTACCAAGCTAATAAGGGGCATATTCGGTTCGATAATCCAACATAGAAAGTATTTTCGATTACTTGTGTCTATTTTGTAAAACATTTATAAAATCACATGTATTCTCATCCCAAAAATAATATATTTTAAAAGTGGGACTATAACTCACTTTCACAGATTTTTACTTCGTCAGGAAGTAAGACTTGGCCACTGGTCGATTCACGAACCTATAACAAATATGTACATATATATCAAAATATGTTCAAAATATATTTACAACATTTTTAATACGTTTTAATGTTTTAAGTTTATTAAGTCAGCTGTCCTCGTTAGTAACCTACAACTAGTTGTCCACAGTTAGATGTACAGAAATAAATCGATATATATTATCTTGAATCAATCCACGACCCAGTGTATACACGTCTCAGGCTAGATCACAACTCAAAGTATATATATTTTTGAAATCAACCTCAAACCTGTATAGCTAACTTAATCATTACTGCATATAGAGTGTCTATGGTTGTTCCAAATAATATATATACATGGGTCGATATGATATGTCAAAACATTTGCATACGTGTCTATGGTATCCCAAGATTACATAATATATTAGAATACATGTATGATACAATATAAGTTAGCTAGGATATGATTAATATAGATTTGTTACCAATTTTCACGTAGCTACATCAAGCAAAATTATCCAATCTTGTTTTACCCATAACTTCTTCATTTTAAATCCATTTTGAGTGTTTCAAATTGCTATGGTTTCATATTGAACTTAAGTTTATGAATCAAAATAGAAAAAGTATAAGTTTATAGTCGAAAATACAGATTACAAGTCGTTTTTATAAAGGTAGTCATTTCAGTCGAAAGAACGACGTCTTGATGACCATTTTGAAAAACATACTTTCACTTTGATTTTAACCATGATTTTTGGATATAGTTTCATGTTCATAAGAAAAATCATTTTCCCAGAAGAACAACTTTTAAATCAAAGTTTATCATAGTTTTTAATTAACTAACCCAAAACAGCCCGCGGTGTTACTACGACGGCGTATATCCGGTTTTACGGTATTTTTAGTATTTTCAGGTTTTAAATCATTAAGTTAGCATATCATATAGATATAGAACATGTGTTTAGTTGATTTTAAAAGTCAAGTTAGAAGGATTAACTTTGTTTGCGAACAAGTTTAGAATTAACTAAACTATGTTCTAGTGATTACATGTTCAAATCTTCGAATAAGAAAGTTTTATATGTATGAATCGAATGATGTTATGAACATCATTACTACCTCAAGTTTAGTAGGTAAACCTACTGGAAGTGACAAGAAATGATCTAGCTTCAAAGGATCTTGGATGGCTTGAAAGTTCTTGAAGTAGAATCATGACACGAAAACAAGTTCAAATAAGATTATCATTCGAATTAAGATAGTTATAGTTATAGGAATTGAATCAAAATTTGTATATGAGTATTACCTTGATTTAGAATGACATCTTACTGTAAATAAGAAAGATTTCTTGAGGTTGGATAATCACTTTACAAGACTGGAAGTAAGCTAGCAAACTTGGAAGTATTCTTGATTTTATGAAACTAGAACTTATAGAATTTATGAAGAACACTTATAACTTGAAGATAGAACTTGAGAGAGATCAATTAGATGAAGAAAATTGAAGAATGAAAGTATTTGTAGGTGTTTTTGGTCGTTGGTATATGGATTAGATATAAAGGATGTGTAATTTTGTTTACATGTAAATAAGTCATGAATGATTACTAATATTTTTGTAATTTTATGAGATATTTCATGTTAGTTACCAAATGATGGTTCCCACATGTGTTAGGTGACTCACATGGGCTGCTAAGAGCTAATCATTGGAGTGTATATACCAATAGTACATACATCTAAAAGCTGTGTGTAACACCCTATTTTTTTTTTTTAAGTCACAGCGGAAGTCCTGTTTATAAAATATGACACGTAATACAAACGACACCGGTATTACATTACCTTAATATCATATCAAATATTAAAAGTCTGTTACATATATAAAAACCATGTGTTACGTTAAGCAAAGATACCAGTAACAAAAGACACGACATCTGAGTTTCGACTTGTCAAACATATCATCCCGCATTCCATCTTCACCCTGGTATCTAACAAGTAATCGTACTGAACCTGCAAGGGTGGAAATGTGGGGGATTAGCACAACTGCTAAGTGAATGAAACTATCTAACAGCTAAGCATACAGTATCAAACTTGTCAGGTCATCTATTGCTACATGCGTCAGCAAACAACTAATAGCAACACAAGGATCGGCGGCTTGTACGGGCACACGACTCGTAGTTGATCGGGCTACAGTCTACCGATAGTCCCTCCTACCGGATTACCTGCATAACCGTCCAGACGCAATGCGTGCATCCTTCTATGCTATACTGAACATCCGTAGGACTTGGACCCAACCTAGCCTGGCCTCGGTTAACCTCGTGCGGATCCCACCTAGCCTAGCCTCAGTGGAATCCCCAGCTAGCCTGGCCTTACTGGTGCTCACAAAATAGTGCACAGAGATCACACACAACATCATGGCAAACTATCTAGTGCATATAGGCATACAACGCTAACTATGCATGGCACTAGGCTATCAACAATATAAACTAACAGTAGCATCGCTTGCTACTCTATACTATAACCGGAGATAGTCCCACTCACCGATCGCTGGCAACTCGGTAGTCTAATGTCACCTAGTCTTCTCCTCGTCTGTATCACCTGAGAATAAACACTGAACAAGTTAGTAAACCACACCACATTTACTAACTATATCTCGTTATATATATATATATATATATATATATATACACACACACACACTACACACACACATATGTACACAATATATATTTATACACACATATATATTCATACATATATATATTCATATACAAAACGCCTAAACCCATTCGAACGGGTCGCAAGCAAAACGGTTAATCAACACACATATGCACACTTATATATACGTATATATACATACATATATACACTCTTAAATATATACACTCCTATATACCCTAAACATGTCCAAACGAGCGGGTCATGAGCCACACGGGTGGTCAAACAACATACACAAACCACAAAACCAAGATACGAACAACCGAGCTGCGCACCACGCCAAGCCACTGCGCGCCACGTGGGTGGATAGCAGCAAAACAACGGCGGACAGCAGCTATTAAGCTGCAACAGCAGCTATTAAGCTGCAACAGCAGCTGAAAACAGCAGCAGCAAAAGCTGCACATCAGGTAGAGAAACAGCAGCAGCAAACGCTGCTGTCCAGCTGGGTTTCGACCCCAAAATTTATGTTTCGAGCAGCGTTTTAGACAATAAATATATTCACAATGATACACAACATAAATACAATATTTAACTAACATCTAAGAAGTTAAATGACACACTTATGAACAAGATTTAACACAAATTGTACACATATAAAACCCAAGTCAACACCATAAGCGAGTCAAAGTCAAACGGAATTACTAAGTCCGGGTCGCAACGGACAAACTAAGTTTATTACCAATTATGTATTCATACCAAAATCTCAATTAAAGATCACAACAAAACCCACAAATTGGTCATGGTCCAAATGAGCGATATATAAGCAACTTAAACATATAATTTATATAAATTCATCCAAGTGGGTTATGGCAAAGTGGGCGAGTAAGCATTAAATCGTTCATGACAATATAAGTATAATCAAAGTAGTACGTGTCACAACAAACCGAGCATTTCATACAAAAATCCACCTATACCCATTACCACTCAAATCATACTAACAAAATGGGTCAAGATATAAAACCAAATCAAACATAATTAATACTAGCGAATCAAGGTCCAAACTATTAAATTAAACCGTCACGGGCACTAAAAATGACAACCACCGACACCGGCCGCCAGCTGCAGCCGGCCGCGGCGGTCAGCCGCCCAGAAACAGCAACAACAGCAGCTTTTAGCTGCTGTCCGCCCAATTGTGCACCCCCAAATTCGATGTTCCTTGCAATTTAAGCCAAATACAAGTGTACATACAACCACTAATTATTATTTAACATCAATCTAGCATTTAACAAGTAATTTCATCACAAAAATCAAAGAATCAAGCACCAATTGCATCATTTAATATTTATATCAAGAACCCTAAATTTAACATGAATCAAATACAAAATTAGAGAGACAAACCTTGTTGCTAGATGTTGGAGATGCAAGAAACCCAAAATATAACACTTGAATTCATCATCTTCTTCATTAATTAAAGCTAGGGTTATGGTGGTGGTGGTGTTGGGTCACGATGGGAAAAAGAAGAGGGAAAGGGAAGAACCATTTGCTTTAAACTTGCAACTATTAATTAATCATCTTCATCAATTCATCAATTTAGAACTAGGATTCATATATGTGTGTGTATGTTTGATTGATAGAAACAAAAGAAAAAGAAGAGGAAACCCTCCCCAACTAAAACCGTATACAGTACCATGGAAAACAAGGGGGCGGTTTTTGACTTATTAAATGGGTAAAATCCCATACCTGATAAAACACGGGTATTTACCTGTTTTCAGAAACATAACCCATCACGGTCGGGAGCCCAAACGAAGTCCAAAATTAATAAATAAAATATTTCTGTGACCCTTGTCACATAATGCACTCACTGAACTAATAATTAATTAAATACACCCAATAATTAATTATTTTATTAAAATGCTCTTTAAAACACTAAACGGACAAAAAGGGCAAAAATAGGTAATTTCACCTAGGCCCGACATAAGGATGTTACAAATCTACCCCCCTTAAATAGATTCCGTCCTCGGAATTTGGTCAATGAAGGTTAATAAAGGTCACAAGTACAACAAACCACCACAACGGGTCACAACTATACTTAAGTCACAACTATACTTAAGTCAAAACGGGTCTTACGGTCATATACCCTACAAAGCTCCGTCCATTTCTCGTAGGTCAAAAGGTAACTCACTAACCCAAAGTCAAACACACCATCTACTAAGACTACCGCAAGGGTCAAGACCCGCTATACGTTGAGCTGCAAGTTTATTTACACTACACAACATCCGAATTGTTTCCTACACTCTGATCTAGATTATAGTCTACACCACTTACAAAAGTAATTCAATGCTGAAAACCTGCCTCTATCTAATAACTGAGCAGGTCTAATTCCACCCGAATTCCAAACTTGATATGTTATCAATCTTACAAATTACCACGAAAATTCCATCTTAAGTCTAGGTTTTACACACTAACCTCTCGAGTCACCACTAATGACCCCCTATATGATATCTGTCAATCATGATTTTGGGTTATCCCCGAGTCACGTTCATCGAATTTTCTCGAATCAACTCAGTCTAAAACACTGCTTAATGGCTATCATTTACCTTAGAACACACAAACTTAGCTAATTTAATCATTACAATATCGCTAAGTCAACTCGAATTAAACTAAAATACCCAAATTTCGTAATTTAATACATGTTTCAATATTGATATTTAAGAATTTCATCGAAATTCGCTCAATCGTGTCGATATTCACCCACTAATTTAATGACTGAATTGCATTTGGGTCCACTCATCCATCGTAGAACCGGTTACCAACACGGTTCCAAGTCAAATCTAATCACTAAATAACGAATCCTGAGTATAGAATAACCATCATCCTATACCAGAAGTAATTATCTAATGGTTAATTGCCTCAAATAACCTTAATTCTTCTGTCCAACATCGTTAAAGTTATTCCTCAAAGGTCATGACTAGGTTAAGATTCCATCAGAATCCTCGATCCAAACCTATTAAACTAATAATTACACAAAGTCGAGGTACATTACATCCGTCAGCACCAAGTCAGAAAAGTCAACTTTTGGTCAAAATCCCTCGAAATTCAAAATAGACTTTCAATCACTACATCTCCTCCGACTCCCGAAACTATTGTATGATTTACCATGATGTATTCCGTTGGCCAGGTGTAATACATCATCCCAAATCATATCTTCAATTCGGGTATTCCGAAGCAAGACCCTAATCGAGTCCATCAATCGATCGCAATCTATTTACTCTTATCACTGGCAGTTATAATCCACTAATAACAAATATATTCTAAACACAAGGTTTCTAGATTTGTTATCCGATTACAACTATCCTGGCACATTTATATGTCCGTCATATTTACCCTGTTCAAATATACCCAACTAATCTTTCTTTCGCAACACACTAGTAAATTACAACACTTCTCTCTAAGTCCCCTATAGTTGCAATACCCCCTGAACATGGTATTATTAATTTACATCGATTCGTCCTTGAGTGATACTAATCGCAACTTCACTCGCAATCGAACACTCACCCTAGTCTTAAGGGTCAACCCACACCTAAAACTCAATCCCCGGTCCAGTCAAAGTTCGTCTCTTCCTACCCAAGAGACCAATATAAGGAAAAAGCCCACACTTACGTTTTAAGGACCACAAACAAGGTCACGTTACACCAAGGAAGGAAGACCGTTCCTTAGGACAACCCTACGGGTCCTACAAAATAAGTCTAGTCATACAAGGATACTACTGGTCCAATCACATCTACTGGTTCAGTCACTGTCTATCAAGCATGCAGATTATGCCTCATATGGCTACTCAATAGAGTTCGAGTCTCTGGTCAAGTTATAAGAGGACTACAACTCTAAAACAGTCCCTTCGGGTCACTACGTGTGTCCCTCGGTCAACAGTCAATGGTAAAGAAAAAGACTTCCTACAAGTCTTAATTCCCACTAACAGATCTGGCATAGCAGCATAAACTAAGTCTGAACTAACATCCAATCGCATTTAGTATATCTATCCAATACCAAAAGCATGGCACTACAACATTACTAACATGTTACACGCATTACCAGTAACATGTCTCAATTAACATGACAAACCGGTTACAATAATTAAGCCACTATGCACCAATAAGAGGAAACTAGTCTAAGGCCATCTAAACAGTTTCCACTACATCAAACAAAAATATCTATCATACATTTCCACATTGACGACTTACTATACGCAACTACTAATTATCAACTGTAATAATAAAATCACAAAAGCGTAATAAACACATACCGTTAGTCGAGTTGTCATATGTATCACCAGCCTCTGACACATCTGGTATGCTCCAACTACTGTGGGTTTCCTTCTCTCTTGTCCTACCACGAGAGCAGAAGATTACGCGACTAAAGAAATCTATGCTCCAGACCCCGCCCCAGTACTCCATCTCTGATTTGTCGAACACCGAAACGCTCCGTGTCCCATACACTGACAAATCCAATCAAACATGTCTCTTAAGGGTAACAACTAAACTTTCTAATCTATCTTACCCCAATTCACCTATTTCACAGTCAAAGGAATTATATCTCAAAGTGGGGCGACCCGTACACGTCACACCCTACTCCTCACATAGGACTCGTACCCGTCTGGTCCTTCTACTGAGCTAAACCCACAGAAGTTCCTTAATTGTTGAATGATTTTAACCCGCAATACCTAAGGATTCAACTACCCACCGACTATCCAACTGAACCTCTTTTCCCGTATTATTATTACTATTTTATTATTATATTTATTTATTTATTTTTTACCCTCTGCAGTTTCACCTAAGCAAAACTGAACACCCGCCCAACACTATCTAACCGTCTGATCCAAAGGTACATACTTGCGTCCACCTGCTCTTACTATTCTAACTCATATTTAACTTATATTACCTGACCGAAATCCCTTGGTAACTGACCTTACAACCAAGACATCATTCCTTACAACCCTGACATCTGTTTCTGAGATTCTTTACCTAATACACATACGTACTCTGAAGCTCTGACTGTTCCAGGGGCGTTGGGGGTCACAGCGTCACCGTCATTATCAGCCATACCTGTACTGCACAACATCTCACACCAAAGCTTAGTATAACATTGGTTAGCAACTAACAACTAATGCCGTTATACCTATCTCATTCACTTAACCCATCCTCCAAGATATGTTTGACTCGACACACGATTTGGGAACATGTCACTTCCGTGAACACGCTGCCAAATTCACGCTCTGATACCACAATTGTAACACCCTGTTTTTTTTTTTTAAGTCACAGGGGAAGTCCTGTTTATAAAATATGACACGTAATACAAATGACACCGGTATTACATTACCTTAATATCATATCAAATATTAAAAGTCTGTTACATATATAAAAACCATGTGTTACGTTAAGCAAAGACACCAGTAACAAAAGACACGACATCAGAGTTTCGACATGTCAAACATATCATCCGGCATTCCATCTTCACCCTGGTATCTAACAAGTAATCGTACTGAACCTGCAAGGGTGGAAATGTGGGGGATTAGCACAACTGCTAAGTGAATGAAACTATCTAACAGCTAAGCATACAGTATCAAACATGCCAGGTCATCTATTGCTACATGCGTCAGCAAACAACTAATAGCAACACAAGGATCAGCGGCTTGTACGGGCACACGACTCGTAGCTGATCGGGCTACAGTCTACCGATAGTCCCTCCTACCGGATTACCTGCATAACCGTCTAGACGCAATGCGTGCGTCCTTCTATGCTATACTGAACATCCGTAGGACTTGGACCCAACCTAGCCTGGCCTCGGTTGACCTCTTGCGGATCCCACCTAGCCTAGCCTCAGTGGAATCCCCAGCTAGCCTGGCCTTACTGGTGCTCACAAAATAGTGCACAGAGATCACACACAACATCATGGCAAACTATCTAGTGCATATAGGCATACAACGCTAACTATGCATGGCACTAGGCTATCAACAGTATAAACTAACAGTAGCATCGCTTGCTACTCTATACTATAACCGGAGATAGTCCCACTCACCGATCGCCGGCAACTCGGTAGTCTAATGTCACCGAGTCTTCTCCTCGTTTGTATCACCTGAGAATAAACACTGAACAAGTTAGTAAACCGCACCACATTTACTAACTATATCTCGTTCTATATATATATATATATATATATATATATATATATATATATATATATATATATATATATATATATATATATATATATATATATATATATATACACACACACACACACACTACACACACACACACACTACACACACATATGTACACAATATATATTTATACACACATATATATATTCATACATATATATATTCATATACAAAACGCCTAAACCCATTCGAACGGGTCGCAAGCAAAACGGTTAATCAACACACATATGCACACTTATATATACGTATACAAACTTATATATACATACATATATACACTCTTAAATATATACACTCCTATATACCCTAAACATGTCTAAACGAGCGGGTCATGAGCCACACGGGTGGTCAAACAACATACACAAACCACAAAACCATGATACGAACAACCGAGCTGCGCACCACGCCAAGCCACTGCGCGCCACGTGGGCGAACATCAGCAAAACAACGGCGGACAGCAGGTATTAAGCTGCAACAGCAGCTATTAAGCTGCAACAGCAGCTGAAAACAGCAGCAGCAAAAGCTGCACATCAGGTAGAGAAACAGCAGCAGCAAACGCTGCTGTCCAGCTGGGTTTCAACCCCAAAATTTATGTTTCGAGCAGCGTTTTAGACAATAAATATATTCACAATGATACACAACATAAATACAATATTTAACTAACATCTAAGAAGTTAAATGACACACTTATGAACAAGATTTAACACAAATTGTACACATATAAAACCCAAGTCAACACCATAAGAGAGTCAAAGTCAAACGGAATTAGTAAGTCCGGGTCACAACGGACAAACTAAGTTTATTACCAATTATGTATTCATACCAAAATCTCAATTAAAGATCACAACAAAACCCACAAATTGGTCATGGTCCAAATGAGCGATATATAAGCAACTTAAACATATAATTTATATAAATTCATCCATGTGGGTTATGGCAAAGTGGGCGAGTAAGCATCAAATCGTTCATGACAATATAAGTATAATCAAAGTAGTACGTGTCACGACAAATCGAGCATTTCATACAAAAATCCACCTATACCCATTACCACCCAAATCATACTAACAAAATGGGTCAAGATATAAAACCAAATCAAACATAATTAATACTAGCGAGTCAAGGTCCAAACTATCAAATTAAACTGTCCCGGACACTAAAAAATGACAACCACCGACACCGGCCGCCAGCTGCAGCCGGCAGCGGCGGTCAGCCGCCCAGAAACAGCAACAACAGCAGCTTTTAGCTGCTGTCCGCCCAATTGTGCACCCCCAAATTCGATGTTCCTTGCAATTTAAGCTAAATACAAGTGTACATACAACCATTAATTATTATTTAACATCAATCTAGCATTTAACAAGTAATTTCATCACAAAAATCAAAGAATCAAGCACCAATTGCATCATTTAATATTTATATCAAGAACCCTAAATTTAACATGAATCAAATACAAAATTAGAGAGACAAACCTTGTTGCTAGATGTTGGAGATGCAAGAAACCCGAAATATAACACTTGAATTCATCATCTTCTTCATTAATTAAAGCTAGGGTTATGGTGGTGGTGGTGTTGGGTCACGATGGGAAAAAGAAGAGGGAAAGGGAAGAACCATTTGCTTTAAACTTGCAACTATTAATTAATCATCTTTATCAATTCATCAATTTAGAACTAGGATTCATATATGTGTGTGTATGTTTGATTGATAGAAACAAAAGAAAAAGAAGAGGAAACCCTCCCCAACTAAAACCGTATACAGTACCATGGAAAACAAGGGGCGGTTTTTGACTTATTAAATGGGTAAAATCCCATACCTGATAAAACACGGGTATTTACCTGTTTTCAGAAACATAACCCATCACGGTCGGGAGCCCAAACGAAGTCCAAAATTAATAAATAAAATATTTCTGTGACCCTTGTCACATAACGCACTCACTGAACTAATAATTAATTAAATACACCCAATAATTAATTATTTTATTAAAATGCTCTTTAAAACACTAAACGGACAAAAAGGGCAAAAATAGGTAATTTCACCTAGGCCCGACATAAGGATGTTACACTGTGTATTGTACGAGTACGAATACGGGTGCATACGAGTAGAATTGTTGATGAAACTGAACGAGGATATAATTGTAAGCATTTTTGTTAAGTAGAAGTATTTTGATAAGTGAGTTGAAGTCTTTCAAAAGTGTATGAATACATATTAAAATACTACATGTATATACATTTTAACTAAGTCGTTAAGTCATCGTTAGTCGTTACATGTAAATGTTGTTTTGAAACCTTTAGGTTAATGATCTTGTTAAATGTTATTAACCTATTGTTTATTATATCTAAAGAGATGTTAAATTATTACATTATCGTTATATTATGATATATTAATATATCTTAATATGATATATATACAGTTAAATGTTGTTACGACGATAATCGTTACATATATGTCTCGTTTCGAAATCATTAAGTTATTAGTATTGTTTTTACATATGTAGTTCATTATTAATACACTTAATGACATGTTTACTTATCATTTATCATGATTAAACATAGTGTATCAATATCTTAATATGATTCATATGTATTTAGTAAGACGTTGTTATAACGATAATCGTTATATATATCGTTTCCAGTTTCTTAATTCAATAAACTCAATTTTATGTATATAACTCATTGTTAAAATACTCAATGAGATACTTACTTATCATAATATCATGTTAACTATATATATAATCATATATATGTCATCATATAGTTTTTACAAGTTTTAACGTTCGTGAATCACCGGTCAACTTGGGTGGTCAATTGTCTATATGAAACCTATTTCAATTAATCAAGTCTTAACAAGTTTGATTGCTTAACATGTTGGAAACACTTAATCATGTAAATAACAATTTCATTTAATATATATAAACATGGAAAAGTTTGGGTCACTACACCTAGACGATATATCAAATCGAGCATACTGTGCTTACTAACGAAGTGAGTTAATTCTAAATATTTTAATGGTTCATATTATACAAATATATAAATAAATTCTAAAAACATAAAAGGGTTTGTAATTATATTTAATGATGTTCTTTACCACAAATCATAAAAAACCTAGAAAATTTTATAGTTAGTAATACACCTTGTACGAAACTATGAACATATACAGAAATCACACCAAACCTTGAAAATCATATGATTAAAACCAAAAATTAAAGAAGAAGATTCAATAAAAAAAAATACAGAAAAGAACAGCTCTAAGATCTAGCAGACTAAAACAATTTCTCATAAGAACACTAAGTATCACGATGATACTTCTCAAATCAGCCGATTTTATGAACTAGGGTTTGGAGAATAAACGAGAGAAAACAGATGATGAACAAAAGAGCTGTATTGTGAATAATGAAAATAATCCAGAAAAGATGTATATATATATATATATATATATATATATATATATATATATCCACATATTGCACTTTGGTCATTGCAGCATATAAACTTCACAAAATGATCCCTCAAGTCTTCAATATCACCATCCAGCAACATAACTCTTTAATTCATCAAAAAGTAAAAAACCTACAAAATAAAACAAATATAAGAACAAAATATAAAAACAAAACATGACAGAATAAGATTGAATATATATGTATATATTTAACTACCTAGTATAACAACCCTCATTTTTCCAATCTGAGTTTATTAGATTTCCCTTAGGGTTTCACCAAGTTGTTTTGTATATTTGAGTTAAGGTTGTTATCCGTTTAAAATTAATGATCTAAATTAATACATTAATTTATTAATCTAAAACCCTAACCCTAATATTAAAATTAATAAATAAACTATATGAATTAATTAATTATGGAATTATATATATAAATTAAACTATTAAGGACTAAGTAAAAATCAATAAAAGCTAGGGACTAATAATTAAATAAATTGTACTTAAATAAATGTAACCTTAATAATATATATATATATATATATATATATATATATATATATATATAAGATACATAAAATAAATTATAAATGCCGTATAAAAAAAATAAATATAATTATATAACCAAATATTTCAGCTAGATTGATGTTAATAATAAAAAAAATTTTAAGCTTGATCATTAAGCTAAAAGGATCCTAGTTTAACATTAATTCATGTCCTTGATCCCCAAGCAAGTTGAGTGTAATTAGGAAACTAGCATAACTATAAAAGGTGATCAAGTTTTTCCATAAAATCACCACAAAACCCCTTGCATTCAGTCGACTGATACCTTCCTTCTTTCCTTCTATTTTTGTCGACTAAACTGCCACATTCCAGCCTTATTTTGTCGACCAACAACCCTCAAAAATCCCCCACCTGCAGTCGACTACAGCAGCCTTCAAACCTGCTATTGCAGTCGACTAAGACCCTCCAAAACAGCCTCTCCATTCTATTGAGTTCATGCTGTTTTTCCTGTTTCTGTTTTGCCATCAAACCAACCCTAAAAGTGGTCCATTGTTGCTGCTATTAGTCTTCTGTTGCTACTGCATATCGACACCATAAACAGCCCAAGATTCAACCTGTAGTTTCTACGTTTGCTTGCTGCTTTCTGTCGAGTCTTTCAGACCCAAACAGACCCTCAATTGGGTCGTTACTGCTGCTGCTGGTTTCTGTCTGTTTCGCAACACAAACATCATCCATTCTTAATCTCCAATCTTGTTAAGGTATCTCAAAAATTCTAATGCAATCCTACATTTAATCTCTTAAATTATAATTATAAGTATTGTGATAAAAAGCTTATGATTTCATGTGAAATTATGAATTGGTCATGAAGTGTTATGAATTAATAAGAAGATTATAAGGTATTAATAATTTGATAACTATTAAGTATGATTAGGTTAAAAGTATTATGATTATTACAAAGTTTAGGTTATGAATATGAATAAAAAAATTTTATAAGGCTAGTTAATAATAATAGTTGAATATAAGTCATGATCATGATATTAATATATGAATAAGATTATGATAATGTTAAAAGGTTATAAGGTTAAGTATTGATCATGAACTAGTTATGAATATGATTAATAAGGTTAAGCATGATTGAATTAAAAGTATTATAAATAATTATTAAGATTGATGATTAAAGGTTTAGGAAGTTTTAATACTCATAAAACTAGTTGATAAGTTAAAGATTATGATTTTATGTGTTAATGATTAATGAGGTAATAATGATTAAGAGTTAAGATTGTGAATGTTAATAAGTTAATAGATCATGATTATGATTAATGGTATTAGTTGTAAAATATGAAAGCGTATTAGTAAATAATAATGAAGATGATATACATGCATGCATACGTATGTATGTACATGTGTACATTGTAGATATATGCTTGTGTATATATTTAGATATATACATACGTGTATATGTATGTGTATATATAAATGTATATGTACGTGTGTGTGTGTGTATGAATGTGTATTATGTAAGTTATATAAGTTAGTAAACATAATAATAAAAATTAATAGGTGTATATATATATATTTGTATCATCTTACACTTACGTATATGTAACACCTACACCTAATATATATATATGATATATATATAATATATATATATATATATATATATATATATATATATATATATATATATATATATATATATATATATATATATATCATATAGTTATGAACACATACATGTATAATAATAAATAAAAAATATATATGTATGTATCATATAGGTATATTCAAACATGTAACATAATGGTTGATTATTAAAGTAAATAATAATACTATTATTAGTATAACTTATACACTTATCTATATAGTAACACTTAATTACACTAAGTATATTATCACTTATATATATATAACTAATAAGTATATTAATAACTTCTTATGTGTACACACTTATAACGTGAAGGTTATAATTAAAGATATCGTACAAAGACTACAAACTTCACCGCTACTTGTGGCCTAGGGTGATCCTTGGTACCATTATGGGACGCTTGTGGATCTCGAATGCCATGACTTAGATTCTGGTCAAGAGATCCTAGGCCGCTCGGTAACAATAGATCATTCGAGTGACTTGCAAGGTAGCAACGAAGTTTGGGCAAGATTGTACAACGTCTTTATTAAGAATTATAACCCGAACATTCTTAAACTAGAAGCTTACTATAAGTGGAAGCTTTCCATAAATAGTAGATTTCCAAAAATAGAAACTTTTGAAAAATAATAACTTTTCTCGAAAACGGTCACTGTTAATATAGTATGCTATATTAATAAACAAACTTATGTCTATTAGACATTAACTAATTAAACATTATATCTCTAGGTTGAGATCTCCGATTTCATACTCCGTTCTTACTACTTGCGTGGAATATCTATTTGCTACTAAGGTGAACTTCATAGCCCCTATTTTTACTATTTCATAAATGTTTTATAACTTTGGGGTGAGACACATGCTTGCTTTTAAAATGATTTATAATTTAGACACAAGTACTTAAACTATTTGATATGCGATTTAGTGAGACTTTTGTTAAACATGTATTTATTATTACATGCGAATCCCCGCCATAATATCGTTAATTGCTGGAATTGAAATTTGCAAGCTTAATTATTGTGAGTAGGCCTATTGAGAGTGACGTCTCTACCCATTGGCGTGATCGTCAAGGGGGTACATAATAATGATTGCCGACACCCGTACAGTGTCAGGGGTTAATGTTTAGTTCGATATTATAACTCATGGCATATTGATATTTTGATATTTTGAATTAAATCTTGTGGTCTAAAATTTATTATAATTGTTAAACCTATGATGTTCACTCAACCTTTGTGTTGACACTTTAAGCATGTTTGTCTCAGGTGAAGATTAGCTTGTGTGCTGCCCTATGATGCTTAGTTAGCTGTTGCATTGGAGTCCACATATTAGACTTATCATTTGAATTTCATTATGTAAAACATTATTATGTTTCCACTGCAAATCAAATTTTGTTTTATTGAAACGTCTCATTTAGAGTCGTTTTTGTTTATACATACTTGTGTGGTGATATTGTGAAGTCATATTTCCTCGGCCCTATTTGGGAGTATGACAGAGTGGTATCAGAGCCAGGTTTGTTATAGAGAACCATGATTGCATTTTATGTGTGTTTTATGTGTTAGTTAGGTGCCTTAGCAATCTATAAGACTATAACCTTTCCTGGCTTAGCTTAGGTGCCTTTACTTGTTCATTTTCATGCCTTAGTTTTTAGTGTTTCCTTCCTATATGTATCTTTTCATCTTGCCCTTATATCTTTTCTTAGCAACCCTCTCGATACCCTGCTTCCTTTCCTAAGGATGTCATTTATGACTTCTGAATTTCACGACATTTTCCATGTCATTTATTACGGTCATGTGCAAAACATTATTGTTATAATACATACCGTGATGCCTTGGTTTGCGAACCAGAAAATGTCCTTCTTGACTCATGAAGATTCTTTCCGTACAATCTTTAGTGCGTTGGGAAAAGCTTTAGGTTATGAACTCTTTAAGTTCTTAAAAAGTTTTCTAATAAATAAAAATTATGTAGTTGATCACATATCCTGACCCTATGAAGTGATCGTGGAATGGAAGTGTGAATTAGTGAAACATAATGACGCATGATCAACGTGATTATGTTATGGTAATTCATATAGAAATTCCAATATCATGACATATGGAATAGAAAGTGAATCAAAGAAAAATTTCCAAATCATTCATTCAAAAATCTCAATGTTATTACATGAAGGGTAATTATCATCTGATTTATAGATATACGAAGAGATCATTACGATGAAACTATCTATCTCATACCCATGAGTAGATTAACAAATTCTCCTATGCCATAAAAGTTGTAAAGCTTTGCATTCTTAAACAACTTATCTTTTTAATGCTTGATTATCACATCCCCGCTGGAAGGAAGGATGTATGTTCATAAGTGACACCCCCGAAACTTCTTCGAAGCATGCCTCCTGTTATCTGCAATTACGCTCCTAGTGTAGATTTTCATAAACCCATTAGGAAACCCGTCGAAGATAAGCGACAACCACTCGCAAGATTTTCATATTCAAACGAAGATATTATAAACACCACATTCACTATCACGTTCTCATACTCTACCATTCATATCTCACTTATCAGCAACAGCTTCACACATGAACATTTTGAATTCCAAGAACATACACCCTAATAATAGTCAACAACCGAATTTAAAAACAATAGATTTCAATACCTCGCAACATTGTTGCTTAAAATAACCCAAAATTTTCAAAATACCTCCACCCGATCTTCATCGATCTTTTTCCAACTCATAACCTCCGAAATATGAAAATTCTGTTTGCCAAAATTTTACCTACACTATTTTACTGTGCGATCCTCTCGAAATTTTATAAATTTATTTACCGCCATTCGTGCAAATTTTATAAATTTAATATATTTATATAATAAAGTAAGCAAAATTTACCTTTATTTATTTTGACTAGTACATATACAATTATACTCTCACTTTTTCAAATCAATTCAAAAGTTATTTTACTTAAAATAGTACATGTTGTACATAACTCTAGTTTTACTAAGAACTTCGCTTTCTTTTTAAATTATCACCTTAAACGACTCGAACTTCTATAAAATTTTCATTACTCGGTTATATAAAATTTTTCGTATTATTTGCAATCACAATTCCTCTTGCCCTTCGAAACTTACCATTGAGTTCATCATTCAAAACTCTATGATCTAATATCTTTTTTTTGGCACAAGAAAGCATTTTTCAGGTATTTTCTCACCCGGTGAAAACTATTCTTTGTAGCCAATGATTCATATTTCTTTTCATCCGCACTTAAACTCATAAGTGAATGATAGATCGACTCGCCACAGGTGCGAGAACGTCTTTCTCATCAAGAGATCACACCTTTCGTGCGGTTTCCTATCAGATATATAATTTATGATCCTCGCTATCCTCTCTAAAGGAGTTACCTTAAACGTTTATGATGTTTATGTGTTTACTCTAAACTAGTTACAACTAGATGTGATTCTAGACAAATTTCGACCTCTGTTTCAACATATAGCTAAAATCATGATCATAAGGTACTTTCTGCAAGGATAAGTTAGTATGTATTATAATACATTGAACGATATCTTTCATTAATCGCTCATACCATCCTGAGGGCATCTTAGTAATCATGGCTTGCTTTGCGTATAAGCCTGATTAGTGACTTCTCAGCTGGAATCTCGTTACATCTATTCACGTTAGATATTTCTTGCAAACCAAAGGTATCATGTCTATGGTTACCTTCCGGAATTTGAAGTCGGTAACATATCTAACAAACACAAGCCATGCATGAAACTACATGGATGTGATCTCCAAGTACTTCTCTCTGATTGTCTGCCCTAGTATGGCGACATAAGTGTACAATGGTTTTAAATAAGCTTAGTAATGTTCATGGCACATTTCAGGTATCTGATTTACTGAAATGCTTGTAACATCACAGTCTCTTTTGAGAAAACCTAGTCAGGTGACACTCATATTATTCCTTTGAAATTACCTCCACATTGATAATAAAATGCACTTCATAGAAGAACCTATAGAAGTTATGGATCGTGAGGTTAAACGTTTGAAACAAAGCTCTATTCTTGTTGTTAAGATCTGTTGGAATTCACGTAGAGGCCTCGAGTATACCTGGGAACGTGAAGACCAGATGAAGCGGAAATATCCTCATCTATTCTCAAACGTTGATGCATCCGAGAAGTCTTCCTGAAACTTCGGGACGAAGTTTAAATTAACGGGGAGGTACTATAACAACCCTCATTTTTCCAATCTGAGTTTATTAGATTTCCCTTAGGGTTTCACCAAGTTGTTTTGTATATTTGAGTTAGGGTTATTATCCATTTAAAATTAATGATCTAAATTAATACATTAATTTATTAATCTAAAACCCTAACCCTAATATTAAAATTAATAAATAAACTATATGAATTAATTAATTATGGCATTATATATATAAATTAAACTATTAAGGACTAAGTAAAAATTAATAAAAGCTAGGGACTAATAATTAAATAAATTGTACTTAAATAAATGTAACCTTAATAATATATATATATATATATATATATATATATATATATATATATATATATATATATATATATATATATATATATATATATATATATATATATATATATATATATATATATATATATAAGATACATAAAATAAATTATAAATGCCGTATAAAAAAATAAATATAATTATATAACCAAATATTTCGGCTAGATTGATGTTAATAATAAAAAAAAATTTAAGCTTGATCATTAAGCTAAAAGGATCCTAGTTTAACACTAATTCATGTCCTTGATCCCCAAGCAAGTTGAGTGTAATTAGGAAACTAGCATAACTATAAAAGGTGATCAAGTTTTTTCATAAAATTACCACAAAACCCCTTGCATTCCGTCGACTGATACCTTCCTTCTTTCCCTCTATTTTTGTCGACTAAACTGCCACATTCCAGCCTTCTTTTGTCGACTAACAACCCTCAAAAATCCCCCACCTGCAGTCGACTACAGCAGCCTTCAAACCTGCTATTGCAGTCGACTAAGACCCTCCAAAACAGCCTCTCCATTCGATTGAGTTCATGCTGTTTTTCCTGTTTCTGTTTCACCATCAAACCAACCCTAAAAGTGGTCCATTGTTTCTGCTATTAGTCTTCTGTTGCTGCTGCATATCGACACCATAAACAGCCCAAGATTCAACCTGTAGTTTCTACGTTTGCTTGCTGCTTTTTGTCGAGTCTTTCAGACCGAAACAGACCCTCAATTGGGTCGTTACTGCTGCTGCTGGTTTCTATCTGTTTCGCAACACAAACATCATCCATTCTTGATCTCCAATCTTGTTAAGGTATCTCAAAAACTCTAATGCAATCCTACATTTAATCTCTTAAGTTATAATTATAAGTATTGTGATAAAAAGCTTATGAATTCATGTGAAATTATGAATTGGTCATGAAGTGTTATGAATTAATAAGAAGATTATGAGGTATTCATAATTTGATAACTATTAAGTATGATTAGGTTAAAAGTATTATGATTATTACAAAGTTTATGTTATGAATATGAATAAAAAAAATTTATAAGGCTAGTTAATAATAATAGTTGAATATAAGTCATGATCATGATATTGATATATGAATAAGATTATGATAATGTTTAAAGGTTATAAGGTTAAGTATTGATCATGAACTAGTTATGAATATGATTAATAAGGTTAAGCATGATTGAATTAAAAGTATTATAAATAATTATTAAGATTGATGATTAAAGGTTTAGGAAGTTTTGATACTCATAAAACTAGTTGATAAGTTAAAGATCATGATTTTATGTGTTAATGATTAATGAGGTAATAATGATTTAAGAGTTAAGATTGTGAATGTTAATAAGTTAATAGGTCATGATTATGATTAATGGTATTAGTTGTAAAATATGAAAGCGTATTAGTAAATAATAATGAAGATGATATACATGCATGCATACGTATGTATGTACATGTGTACATTGTAGATATATGATTGTGTATATATTTAGATATATACATACGTGTATATGTATGTGTATATATGTATGTATATGTACGTGTGTGTGTATGTATGAATGTGTATTATGCAAGTTATATAAGTTAGTAAACATAATAATAAGTAATAGGTGTATATATATATATATATATATCATCTTACTCTTACGTATATGTAACACCTACACCTAATATATATATATATATATATATATATATATATATATATATATATATATATATATATATATATATATATATATATATCATATAGTTATGAACACATACATGTATAAGAATAAATAAAGAATATATATGTATGTATCATATAGGTATATTCAAACATGTAACATAATAGTTGATTATTAAAGTAAATAATAATACTATTATTAGTATAACTTATACACTTATCTATATAGTAACACTTAAATACACTAAGTATATTATCACTTATATATATAACTAATAAGTATATTAATAACTTGTTGTGTGTACACACTTATAACGTGAAGGTTATAATTAAAGATAGCGTACAAAGACTACAAACTTCACCGCTACTTGTGGCCTAGGGTGATCCTTGGTACCATTATGGGACGCTTGTGGATCTCGAATGCCATGACTTAGATTCTGGTCAAGAGATCCTGGGCTGCTCGGTAACAATAGATCATTCGAGTGACTTGCAAGGTAGCAACGAAGTTTGGGCGAGATTGTATAACGTCTTTGTTAAGAATTATAACCCGAACATTCTTAAACTAGAAGCTTACTATAAGTGGAAGCTTTCCATAAATAGTAGGTTTTCAAAAATAGAAACTTTTGAAAAATAATAACTTTTCTCGAAAACGGTCACTGTTAATATAGTATGCTATATTAATAAACAAACTTATGTCTATTAGACATTAACTAATTAAACATTATATCTCTAGGTTGAGATCTCCGATTTCATACTCCGTTCTTACTACTTGCGTGGAATATCTATTTGCTACTAAGGTGAATTTCATAGCCCCTATTTTTACTATTTCATAACTGTTTTATAACTTTGGGGTGAGACACATGCTTGCTTTTAAAATTATTTACAATTTAGACACAAGTACTTAAACTATTTGATATGCGATTTCGTGAGACTTTTGTTAAACATGTATTTATTAGTACATGCGAATCCCTGCCATAATATCGTTAATTGCTGGAATTGAAATTTGCAAGCTTAATTATTGTGAGTAGGCCTATTGAGAGTGACGTCTCTACCCATTGGCGTGATTGTCAAGGGGGTACATAATAATGATTGCCGACACCCGTACAGTGTCAGGGGTTAATGTTTAGTTCGATATTATAACTCATGGCATATTGATATTTTGATATTTTGAATTAAATCTTGTGGTCTAAAACTTATTATAATTGTTAAACCTATGATGTTCACTCAACCTTTGTGTTGACACTTTAAGCATGTTTGTCTCAGGTGAAGATTAGCTTGTGTGCTGCCCTATGATGCTTAGTTAGCTGTTGCATTGGAGTTAACATATTAGACTTATCATTTGAATTTCATTATGTAAAACATTATTATGTTTTCGCTGCAAATCAAATTTTGTTTTATTGAAACATCTCATTTAGAGTCGTTCTCGTTTATACATACTTGTGTTGTGATATTGTGAAGTCATATTTCCCCGGCCCTATTTGGGGGTATGACACCTAGAATCATCAATGTACCATTTTTATTCACACACCATCAAATTTGCTATAATACGTTATGCAATTCAATGCTTTAAAGCATATTGATGATTGATGATACACTACTGAAAAATGTCGGTTTCTCTTACTTAAGATTGAAATCGTTCCGATAATAATATTTGTCGGGATATACGTTTTCTCTACGTCTTTTTGAAAACGTTTTCATTTTATGTAAATTTTCGTTAATTTTTGTAAAAAATAGAAAAATAAAATAAATTGGTATGGGAATAATTACTCAAGAATGTATCACATTGACAATCAATAATAAATCTGGCATTTATAGGTATCATCATATTTATTTATACACCATAATTATATGTATTTAAAACCAATAAATACAAACCAATTGAATTGAACTGTCAATTCCATCATTTAGCAAGTTCTACTTGTAGATTGAAATTGAAATAACACCATGCTACTTAAATTCTATTGCTAACAACAAGAAAAAACTACTATCTTCATTTTGACTTTTGACTGAAAATGAAACAGAAACTTGACCATCCAAACCAAATTACCGTCTAAGAAGGAAAAGCCCAAAAACAATGTGATATGAAACAATAAAAAATAATAATAATGTAAGTTAGAAAAGTAACATATGAATGAGTCCATGGATATTGGGAGGTGGGGTTGCACCCGGATGGAACGGTGGTTGGAACCCTGTTCTTGTGGCATACCTGTCAGACCTGCCATCTCAGTTTTGTCAATAATCTTCACGTTTCCCCACGCGCCTTTCTTGGTGCGTCTCTGCCACGGCTACGACCAATTCGTTTCTCCCCCATTTTATTACTCCTTTTTACTTCTCTCACATTGGAAAAAGTTTGAGAACAAATAGGGTATTTGAGTTAAGTACTTTATTTTTATTTAAAGATATTATATATTATTATTATTATTATTATTATTATTATTATTATTATTATTATTTGAGTTAAGTACTTTATTTTTATTTAAAGATATTATATATTATTATTATTATTATTATTATTATTATTATTATTATTATTATTATTATTATTATTATTATTATTATTATTATTATTATTATTATTATTATTATACTACTCCGTATAAGTTTAAGAATTGATTGCTTGACTATTATAGTAAGTTCTTAATTATGGAATTTGGTGTTAGGAAAATTTAGTTGAAAAAGTGTGTTGGAAAATTTAGTTGAAAAAGTGTGTTCCACCAATGTTTCGACACACCCTGGTTATGCTATCTGTATATATTTGATCGTGATATGGTGTGTGAGTTTTTGGTTTTGAAATCGTAAACATCGATAGTACGCTGCTTCGAGCCGGTGTACCCCGATCCTCGATCATCTTTCAAGCATGTGTTCTAGTCCGGCAGTACGTTGCTTCGAGCCGGTGTACATTGGGAACAGACGTCGAATCTGTTTAATGGAATTATGTCAAACACAAGCCCGGTTTACTCCTATTATTCGGTTTGATCGTTTTTATTTTCATTTCATAATTTTATTATATGTCTGATTTGATTTGTATCATATATGGTTTATTGATAATTATGTTCATTTTCGTTGCACCTTTTCCTTACACTTGGATTTGGAAGTGTTTAGTTGTAGTTAGTTATTTTTTTTTTTTACATCAGTTTGAGATCACCTAGAGGGACTAAACCACTCATGCGTTCATCTCTCGTAGTTGCATAACCCGCCTCCAACTACTGTCTTGGAGAAAACCCGGACCAATTCAAGGACATAATCGGTAAAGCCCACCTCCTCACTGTCCTCGCAATAAACGAAAGGCGACATGAGTGGATACTTCAGGTAAGGATAAATAGCTATAGTTAATTGGTCACATGTCACAAGTTTATAATGATACTACGTAGTACTCCGTAGTTTAGCTTCATTTCATCAAAAGAAAAAAAATGAGCAAGAGGTGTGATCACATGGAAGGCATGTGAGAGTGGAGCCCACAAAGTGTGGAAATGGGCTTCTGCAACCCGGTTTTGGCGGAGGAAGGTCTCACTGTCGGGCAGGGCAGGGCAGTGTTTGCTTCTCGATCCCCAATTTTTACTCACTTCTATTCCTCCTTTCTTTTTGTTTTTCCTACAAATCCCTCTTTTTAATAATACTACTCGTACTATATACGTATTGTGCATAATATTACATTGAAATATTTTATCATTATTATATGAAAAAAGCTAGATCTCATATTGGTTTGTACGGGAACATTACAACTAATATATAACAACTACACCAACTAACTTATTGTTACACCAAAAAGATATTATAAATCCCAAATGAGATGAGCTGTTTTGATAAATGGTTTGTAACTTTTCCTATACGGTCTACCTTATTTTAGTTGTCTCATCATTTAAAAACGAGTCATGTCATCTTTTTGTACGCACCCATGTGTTTTGATTAAATTTGTGTCATCTTTTTGTGTTTTGATTAAATTTGGTTTCACCTATAATAGCGTTGCCGTTATATATGAATTATTATTTAAACTTGGTGGATGATGAGTAAACAATTGCTTTTTAAAAGGCAAGGGTGAAACACTAAAGAGTCATCGGCTTAACTCTATCATGATGCCCTTTCAACTATAAGGTTATGCTATGTGTATATATTCTATCGTGATATGTGATATGGTGTGTGAGTTTTTGGTTTAGAAAAAGGCACTATTAGAATATTAGTACCAGGGGCCGAATATATAAGGGGTAGGGCGGGGCACCCGCCCCAGCTGGATTTAAAAAAAAAAAAAAAATTACCAAAAAATAAGGTTTTTTTTAGTGTTCGCCCCACCTATCAATGAAAAATTTAATAAATTTTTACACCCGCCCCATCTGTGGCCGAGTTCAAGTTCCGCCACTGATTAGTACTGGCCCGAACCAATTGTATAACAGGCTCGGTCCATTACGGTTTAGTTAAGTCTCTGTATCTATAAATAGTTATCAATGAAACATAATACCTTACGGGGTTCTATTCTATAACTATGATTGATAGAAGAAGATATGTTGATTCTCGGGTAATTGACCAAAATACACTTTTTAAAAAAAATTTCATTCAAAATGTGACGACCCGAAAATTTTCGATCAAATTTAAACTTAATCTTTATATAATTCCGACACGATAAACAAAGACTGTAATGTTGAGTCTCGAAAATTTTGGAAACTATGTTCATATATTCAAATTACACTTTGATTACTCCCAACGATTCACGAACTTTAATCGTAAAAATGTATATATAATTATTGATTTGTACATTATAATATATATATAAAATGTATAGATATTAAATATTTAAAATATGCTATTATATATATATCATGTAATTATTAAATATTACAAGATTAATAAATTGTAATACCAATATATGTAATTATAAGTTAAGGATATAGTTATTATACTAATAATACTACGACTGCTTTCAAATATTAAAATCAGTGTTATTAATTAATATTTTTCAATATATAACATATAGATATGAAGTTTGACATACATAAAATGTTATGTTATTATTATCACTAATATTTGTTATTATCATTAGTAAAATGAATGTTATTATAATTAGTATTATTATTATTATTATTATTATTATTATTATTATTATTTTTGTAATATATATATATTCATTATTATTATTATTATTATTAATTATTATTAACATAATTATAATGTTTATGGTCAATATTATTATTATTATCTCTGTTGTTATTATCATTAGTATTTTAATTATTTCTAATTAATCGTATTATTATTAATAATAATTATGTTTAGTTATTAGTAATATTGAATATGAATTATATATACATATTCTTAATGTATCTGATATATGTGTATGTCACTACCTGTTAAAAGAATCAACTCTATTCTTTTTAACTTCTTCTTCATTTTCCTGGTTACCTGTGATCCTTTGTCTGGGTTTTCCTTTCCCTTATCAGTCGATCAATTCACACTTAAAAGGGGAACCATAAAATTTCTAACATTGATACACTCTGGTTTATATTGCAAATTCATTCATATATAAAAGAAACCGTTCCACGACCTCTGTTTATTATTATTATTATTATTATTATTTTGGTCATATATAGATTTCGAACCAATTTTAAAGATCCTTTAACGCAGAATTGTTAGAAATCATTCACACATACTATCTGCAAAATATCAAACCTCAATTCCTTCTATCGATAAAGAATTCACGAAGTCAAAGTGTTGGTTTTCAAAAGTCAAACCATTTTCTTGGAACGAATTCGAGTAATCTGGAGCAATTGAGGTTCAATTGATGATCCTCGTATATTCTATAGATGGTTTCAAAGATATTTCATATAGTAAACAAGGCCTCAAAACGAACCAATTACGAAATCAAAATTTTTTTTTTCTACCGACGAACAACAGGCATCATATTTTTTTTTCGTTTTCTATTAATACAAACACTTGTTATTGATAGTTTATAACTATTTAGATGTATCAAATTCATTGTTGTGATAAATTGAAATTCGATTTGGCTGTTCAAGTTTTATAAAGAAGTTGAGGAAGAAGGAGTTAATGGAGATGTTAGTTAATTAAATTTAGGATGGTAATATATCAAGAAAAACATAAACAACTGGATGGTTCGTGCGCCTGTTGGGCAAACAGGAGGTCGCGGGTTCGAGTCCCGCTGGTGACATCTTTTTATTTTTCAGCCCATTTTGAGAGGTAGTGATTTTTATATTTATTATTATTATTATTATTATTATTATTATTATTATTATTATTATTATTATTATTATTATTATTATTATTATTATTATTATTATTATTACTATTACTATTATTATTATTATTACTATTACTATTACTATTATTATTATTATTATTATTATTATTATTATTATTATTATTATTATTATTATTATGATAATTGTTGTTACTCCTAAAATGTTGGAATTATTATTATTATTAATCACATTAAGAGTTATTATTATTGTAATTATTAATATAAGTATTATAGTTACAATTACAATTAGGATTTTTATTATTGTTATTACTAACATCATTATCATTACTAGTAATATCATTATGTAGTATCATTATAAATACTAACATTAATAATAAAAAGATTATTGTTATTATTATTATAAACATTAAGTATTATGTATTTTTTTATATCAAAAGTATTATTTTCGTTACTATTATTATCAAACTTTTTGTTTCATTTAAAAACTACAGTTAATATCATTATTATTAATAAGGTTATTATTATTATTAGTAGATCATTAATTTTATCAAAAACTATCTTTTCAAATAGATAAATATTTTATACATAAATATACTCTTTACGTATACAATAATTATAATAAAACCTCATATAACTATATATATCAAATTTATTAAGATTATGTATATAAATACTTACAAATGACAAACTATCGATTTTAAATGTAACACTAAATAATTACGTATATAAATGTGGACATATTAATATAACTATACAAATAATAAATCAATTGGAATATATACAAAAATCAACTATACATAATATATAAATTAAAATGTAAAAAATATTTATTCGATTACTATATTATATATTAATGAATATACAAATGATATAGGTTCGTGAATCCGAGGCCAACCCTGCATTGTTCAATATTGTTATATGTATTTTTACTACAAAATACAATATGGTGAATTCATTTGAATCCCTTTTACTCTTTACGTTTTTGGGCTGAGAATACATGCAAATGCTTTATTAACTGTTTTACAATATTTATATGCGTGAATTCATTTGATTCCCTTTTACTCTTTACATTTTTGGGACTGAGAATACATGCGCTACTTTTACAACTGCTTTATTAAATGCTTTTGAAATACATTTTTGAACTGCGAATACATGAAATGCTTTTATAAATGTTTGACGAGATAGACACAAGCAAAACATTCCTCGAATGAATTATGTGGACGTGATAATTGCCACCATTGAATTATATGGACGTGATAATTGCCACCATTGAATTATATGGACGTGATAATTGCCACCATTGAATTGATATGAATATTTTTTCCCTGATTATTATTGCTTGGTAACCTAAGAATTAGGGAACATCACTAATTTTGAGAATTAGTGCACGCCTAATTGACGCGAATCCTAAAGGTAGCTACCGGGTTTAACACCCCCACCCAGAATGTTCACTAGACGGAAGGGCTAGTGGGCGTGGTGTTTAGTACTTCGAAGTTTATATGATTATTATACAGACGAGATGTTCTGTTTTTGGGGATATTATTGATGCGCATTATATGTTAAGGTCGGTTACCATGCCAAGCTATGAAAGCAATGAAAAGTGAATGTTATGTATCGAGAGAATGATTTTTATACACAGGTTATGTGTATGTTATTTTTGTGCACAAGATATGTGTACGATTACTAAGATTTATGAAAGATGATTTCGTACACGAGAAAGGTGTACTGTATTTAAAAGATATTGCATGTACATTACAGGTGGGTATAGGATTCGGACCCATTTGTATCATGCAGGATTTAAATCTTGTGGTCTATCAAAATGATGAATTTTACTGTTTTATGATAAACTTATGAACTCACCAACCTTTTGGTTGACACTTTAAAACATGTTTATTCTCAGGTATTAAAGAAATCTTCCGCTGTGCATTAGCTCATTTTAAAGATATTACTTGGAGTCATTCATGGCATATTTCGAAAGACGTTGCATTCGAATCATTGGGTTCATCAAGATTATTATTAAGTCAATTATAGTTGGAAGTATTATGAAATGGTATGCATGCCGTCAACTTTAGATGTAAAGAAAGTTTGTCTTTTAAAAACGAATGCAATGTTTGTAAAATGTATCATATAGAGGTCAAATACCTCGCGATGAAATCAACTATTGTGAATCGTTTATAATGTATATGAACGGGTCCTTTCACAAAATACACTTTTTTTTTAAAGAAATTGTCTTTTTACACCATTAGGTGGACCAACAATATGGTCGACCACCCCTTTATTTGGTCGACCACCTTGAAGGTGGTCGACCAAATTTCAATAAGAGCATGGTCGACTACCATGTAAACATGGTCGACTACCACCTCAATTGGCTATGGTCGACCACAAAGCAAAAAAACAACGCGGGCGACCAACTCATTGGTCGACTTTCCTGTATTCAGGTTTCACGCATACCGAAATCTGCAAAATCCGTGCAAGTCTAGTAACAATTTTTAGTGACACTTTTTTAAAAAAAAATTTCAAAAATTTAAAAAGTGTCACTTTTTCAAAATACACTTTTTAAAAAATTTAAAAAGTGTCACACTTTTTCAAAATACACTTTTTTAAAAAAAAATTAAAAAAGTGTCACTAAAAACTGTTACTAGACTTGCACGGATTTTGCAGATTTCGGGATGCGTGAAACATGAATACAGGGAAGTCGACCAATGAGTTGGTCGCCCGCGTTGTTTTTTTGCTTTGTGGTCGACCATAGCCATTTGAGGTGGTAGTCGACCATGTTTACATGGTAGTCGACCATGCTCTTATTGAAGTTTGGTCGACCACCTTGAAAAATGAGGTGGTCGACCAAGTAAAGGAATGGTCGACCATATTGTTGGTCGACCTAATAGTGTAAAAAGACAAAATTTTTTTTTTTTTAAAAAAAGTGTATTTTGAATGAAATTTTTTAAAAAAAGTATATTTTGGCGAATATCCCTTGATTCTCGCACATAGCTATTAATGATTTGAGGATGGTGACAATATTTATGGAGATGATAATAAACATCGACGTACACATTTCCATTTGAAATTGATAAAATAAAATCGTAAAAGTATAAAATTGTTTTCAACTTAGAGGAGTAGCTTAGTAGTTAGATGCTTGAGGAAAAAAACGGAGTTTGAATATTAAAATCGAGAGGGCTAACTCATCGAAGTGTTAGATATTCTCTTGGGAAATAAAACGTAACCTATAACTATGATTGTACCATTATAATTCATGAAAAAATATATAATAAAAAATTGATACACATAATTAATTATTTATTAAATATGTTACACGTAGTTAATTACGGATATTGATATAGAAGCAGCGGAAAGAGTGGGAAGTTTAATTGTTTCTATTTTATTTTAGAAATCTAACTTGGACCACTATGGAAATATGAAAATTTTATAATATTCAATTTTCAATGTCGCCTTGTGCGCAATTCACTCGGTACCAGTTCTGGTGTTCGGGAAGCTTGATTAACTGAGATTTACCCTCTATGGGGGAGTCAATGTGCTAGTTCATAAAGGGATTTCCTCGCTGATAAAAAAAAAATTTGAATGCCATAAAATCATGAAATGCGAGTAAGTTCAAGATTGTGTGGAGTGACCATGGCC
Organism: Rutidosis leptorrhynchoides; assembly: GCF_046630445.1. Classification (NCBI taxonomy): domain Eukaryota; kingdom Viridiplantae; phylum Streptophyta; class Magnoliopsida; order Asterales; family Asteraceae; genus Rutidosis; species Rutidosis leptorrhynchoides. The sequence continues at coordinate 13,544,027 of NC_092334.1, forward strand.
CTTTTGAGTCTTAGTGAAGCTCCGTATCTTCAAAGAAGATCAAGGTTTAAACCCACTAGTTACAATTTAAGGCCCTGTCCAAAAAAATAAAAAAATAAATAAAATTGTATAGTTTTCATTAATAGAATTTCTGTTTATGGGCTTACATTGTAACTAAAAGGCCCATTCTTGTATGTGAGTAATGATCATAGCACGACCTGTAGTTTGGTTGAATTTTTGCTACTCTATTATTAGTATTTCATTTTTATATCGGACTTTCTATTGATAATTTATTTTTATACTTACGATATTGAGGAATAAAAGATAAAAAAAAACAGTATGATCACATCTTTTAGTTGAGCTAATTCGTGTGTATAAATGCTTAAACTTGTAGACCGACCCTTATAATCAAAAACCCATGTGGCTTAATGGGCTACACCCTTCCAACCCACTTGTGGTCCAACCAAACAATACCCCCCAAATTCATTCATTACTTGCGTCTATATTTGCATTAAGGTTCACTAGGCATTGGATAAACTTGTTCTTTTCAGCCTCTTGTGACTCTTTATGAGTTTTGTGCCATGTTTTAAGAGCTTCTTTGACCCTTTTCATATTGTCTTTGAATCGAATTTTGTTCCCCTGTCGAAGCAATCCAGGCAGTTTTCACCACATCCTCAAATCCATCAGTATGGAACCATGAATGAAAATTTTTGAAATGTATCGGCCCATAGTCGAGTCTTTCATTTTGGAGAATAATGGGGCAGTGATCCGACCACAAGTTGGAACGAATATACCCCAAGACTAGAGTGAAGGGAACGAATTAAGTATGCCATCCAGAACGAGGAATCTATCTGTCAAAGATCTTTACGTGAATGATGTATTGAAGCGGCGAATGCCCTACCACCTAAAGTGATATATGTCAAATTACAATCATCAAATAAGCTATTAAACTCGTTTACTTCAGCTTGACAAAACCGGCTGCCATATTTTATGTTGGAAAATTGTGAATTAAAATTGATGTTAAATGGAATATTGAAATGTTGCAATTATTGTGACTTTTCACATCCATTAACTTATCAATACTAATGACATTTTATTGTCATTAAATTTCCACTCTTTGGTTTTCTCTTTTGAAATATAAATTAGAGATGAGTTCTCTAGTTTTGGTGAGATGAAAAAACACTTTAAAATAACACACAAAAATTCACATATTGTTTTTGTAAGCTTGAGTAAAGAGAGTCTAACCACATTGGGTCCTAACAGTGTGGTATAGGTAGGATCACATCTTTGAGTTAGCTTATGAAACCAAATACGACAACTTTTTCAGGCAATCGTTCAAGTCCGGCAGTACTACTGCTTCGGCCGTTGTACCCTGGGAAACAGACGTCGTGTAGACGGCGGAACTGTTTTATGAGAACCGTGTTAAACACGGGCCTCGGCTCATCATTTGTTGATGATTATCTTTCGGTTCTCTCCAAGAGATAATATCCTTTTGTATACTCAGATATGTATATTTATAATGTTCGTTATTGAAACGAATTATATATTATATTAATATATTTTCGGGTGCTTTATTTTCTACAATCTTAAAACAGTTTCATAAGTGATACCCGAAATAATTTTATAAAACTTTATGGGTTTTGTGAAATGATTGAATATGATATTTGGTGTAGTCAAATTAATTATGAGATTAAACATCTAAAAGATACAGCAGTTTTGAAACGTATAGTAGTCTGTATATACTTGATAAGAAGTATCAAGATTTAAAGAAAGTGTCATCATTTTTCATTGATAACATACGTATTAAAACTCCGAGTTTCGTATTTCATCCCGAAATTTAGTGTAGTGACTATGTATGTCATTATGGTGCACCAACAAACAATTTATTTTGTTTGTCTTTCGAAATCATATTTAGTTAGTGCTCGAACCGCTTCTCACAAGATGGCCGGACTAAAAGAAGATAATGTGCTCATTGTTCTTTTGGGTAGTTGGACGGTTGGTATGGGTAAATGTCATGATGAAAAATGACATGTAGATATTAATAAAGATCTTAATAAAGGTTAATACTTATTAATGGCCTTGTTTCATATGGTCATACGGATGGTTGCCCTTATGGATTAAATTTTAGAACTTCAAGTAAACGTATTAAAATTTCCAACCATATATGTTGTTGATAAGCCGAAAGGTTATGAGATGGCATTTAAACAAGTATACGCATGATTTATGGGGTTTGCATACTTGAATTTGGTGAAATCCCATTTGTATAAATCTATTTGTGAGGAAACTTTTATTTAAGTTAAGATTTTGGGCATCTGGCAATATAGTGAAATATGTAACGCTTGTTTCTACTAGAAGAGATGTGTTTTATACAAGCACAGGTGGAAGACCGAGATGGTCAAGATGGTTATAGTGAAACTATGTTAATTAGTAGCGTTTGCAGGGACAATATTCGATTACCACTTGATAATATGGGAGTATTATTATAGATCCTTATTAAGGATGATGGAAGAGTGGTCATCCCTGAACGTCGATCTAACAAAAGTTGAAAATAGTGGAATGGTCAAAATGATTAAAAAAATAGTCATTATTGTAGAGTTTATTCTACATAAGTTGACTATAAGTTTTGTCTTGTTACAAAACATTTGTTGATGTGGAGTTTGTTTCTACATATAAGTTGAGGTTAACTAAATGTCTAATAGTTTGAAAAGTCAATCATGTAGAGTTTGTTTCTACATATGAAGTTGACTAAAATTTAATTATTTGATAAGACAATGATTTGGGTAGAGTTTGTTTCTACCTATGAGATTGACTCTAAGTTTAATCTCTTAACAAAACATGTATACGTGTAGAGTTCGTTTCTACATAAGCGTTTGTTTTGTGAAAAAAGTTTCATAACGGTGGTGCTTATGACAAAACATTTTATGATTTGTGAAAACGTTTCATGTGTTAAGTATGAACTTTATCGGAATACTAAACATATGTGTTTTTTGAGAATGGTTAAAACGTATTTTGAACATTTTGTGATAATGTTTTGGATCTTTATTAAGGATATGTGGAGTCTGTTTTGACACAAAATGCTTCTTTGCATTTTGTAAAGAAAATGACATTATCGAGATTGTTGTTAAAATGACTTTGACAACATGATGTAGCTTGAGAAAGAAAATTCAAGCATATTGGTTAGGAATAAAAAGTGTACGTCTTAATGACTTGTTGACTTTTGGGATATATTTTTATTCAAATCATAAAGTTAGTAACTTACGGAATAAAAATATTATTCAAAATGTAAGGCTAGTGCCTTTAAGGTTGGAATAATTTCAATGGAAACCTATGGTTTGGTTTACGTGTTGGGTTGAAACTTGTCTAGTTTAACCTATTTGGTTAAAACATGATTCGTTGAAACCTATTTGAATGTAACGTGTACGGTTCAACATGTTTGGTTGTAATATGTTTAATCATTTTTGGTTGAAACATGTTTGGTTTACCTGTTTGGGTCGAAACTTATTTGGTTTAACATGGTTAGTTGAAACATGTTTGGTTTAACTTTTGGGTTGAAACTTATTTTGTTTAACATGTTTGCTTAAAACTATTTGGTTAAAATCAATTACATTTAACATGTTTGGGAAAACATGTTTGGTTTAGCCTAGCTGTGATCATTGGAACTTGTGTCATAGTTCAGTCGACGATCACGAGCGAGAAATAACAGGTTCAGTCATTTCGTGTTGTATCTGTTATCATTTAAATGAGATAATGATAATCGTGGATGAAATTAACATATGCTATCATTAAATTGAAAAGAGCAATAAAATGGTTGAGGTTTCTCTTTAAAGGTTGTCATGAAATTATTTTGCCCTTTAAAATTACGAGTGTGTATACAACTTGAAATGAAATTGTTATAGTTGATTTATGATTAAATGTGTTTTTTTTAATTCATTTAATCTATCTATATAAACCTAGTATATTTCATAAAAGAATTTTAACTATGACATTATGTTTCTTTTTATTTTGACGAAATATTAAACGAAGTAATTTTAATTGTATCTGTCACACCCCCAAATAGGGCCTGGGGTATTTGTGACTAATTATATCAAATCACAGTTGTATAAACGAGAACGACTCTACATGAGACATTTTGTTGAGTTTTGCAGCGGAAGATAAATATGTCTTTAATTGATATGATATGTAATGAAGACTCCAAGCATAGCAAGCAATCATCATCAAAGCAGTAGATATACAGCGGAAGCAATATTTAAGTACCTGAGAATAAACATGCTTAAAAAGGTCAACACGAGGTTGAGTGAGTTCATAGGTTTGTCATAAATAATGATTTCAGTAATAGTGTTAGACCACAAGATTTGTTCTCATAAGTAGATCACTCAGATCCAGTCAAGTTGATCTCCCGCAGGATCAAAAAGTTATGCCAGTGCGTGATATTTAGACTAAACGTTGTTTGCCCCGTGACAAGTTGTTCTGTCCTTGTCGTTTAATTTCATTATCAAGTAATACAAAGACTTAGTCAAATGTATCGGGGACGTTACTCCCAATAGGCCTATCCCCAATAATTAAGAATGCCGCAGCAATTAAAAATATCACTGTAGGGACTTAGTCGGACATAGCCGGGTATAGCATAGTTTAATAGTTGGTACTGATATTTAGACTAGACTTTCAAGTTTGCCCCGTGACAAGTTATCATTTATACTTGTCGGTTGGGGACTTGCTGGTCATAGCCCAACATATCACAGTTTAATAGTTGATACGTGTAAAATAGTTATAAAAGTTGCGCATGTATTCTCAGCCCAAAAATATATAAAAAGGGAGCAGATGAACTCACATTAAATAGCAGTTGAAGTATTCCACGCAAGAAGGAAAGTAAAGCAAGTAAGTGATCTGGATATCAACCTTGAGGTATAACGTTTGATTAGTTAATGTCTAACTTGACATAAAGGATGTTTATTAATATAGCAACTATATTGACAGTGACGGTTTTCGAGAAAAGTTCCTATTTCTAAAAAGTTTCTATTTTTGGAAACCTATTATTTATGAAAAACTTTCACTTATAGTAAGCTTCTAGTTTAAGAATGTTCGGGTTATAATTCTTAACAAAGATGTTGTACAATCTCGCCCAAACTTCGTCGCTAACATGCAAGTCACTCGAATGATCTATTGTTATCGAGCAGCCCAGGATCTCTTGACCAGAATCTAAGTCTTGGCATTCGAGATCCACAAGCGTCCCATAATGGTAACAAGGATCACCCTAGGCCATAAGTAGCGGTGATGTTTGTAGTCTTTGTAAGCTATCTTTAATTATAACCTTCACGTTAGGTGCGTATATACATATATATTCATTAATTCGATTTTAATTATAACTCCTATATATTAATTCATAAAAATACTTTTATAATTTTTAGTAACATATATTACTAATTATAACATGTTATTTATTTTAATTTTAATTGCATATAATTTATAACGTTATTTACATGTTTCGGTAAAAAAATAATAAACCGAAGTAAATAGTAAAAAGTAAAAAGTAAAAAGTAAAAAGTAAAAAGTAAGAAAAGAATACTTACTAGTAATAATTCTTCAAAGAGAGAATGAGAGAAATTTTGATGTGAGTTTGAATGAGAAATGAGGGGTATTTATACTTGAAAAAATTAGGTAAAAAGAATAAAATAATTAAAAGAAAAAGAAATATTTTAATTTTTAATGGGATTTTAAAATTAAAAAGTATTAAATGTTAGGTCATGTGATAATGCACAAAATAGAATAATAAAAGTAGTTTTCCATTATAATTTTTAATTAAAAAGTAATTTATTTATTTATTTATTTTATTAAAAAAATCATTTATTTTAAGGATTTTTTTTATATATATTTTTTTAAAATAAACAAATTGATTTACTACTTTTCCAAGAATATTTGTCAATATTTTTTTTATTCATAATAACAATACTGATAATAAAGATATTAATTATTGATATCTTGTTTAAAAAGGATATTAATAATAATAATATTAATATATCAAATTAATGCGTAATTATTTACAAATAATTGTTCGTGAATCATCGGAATTAGTCGAGGTTAAATGAAATCATATAAAGATTTTTGTTTAAATTTTGCCGAAAATTTACGGGTTGTCACAGTATCCCTGATGTTATGCGAGGTGTATATAAAATAGTTATTAATTTTAGCAGGAAATACTATTAAATACGATACAATTTTACACAAGATATTTATTTATTTATAGAATGGATATACTTAAACCTTGCTACAACACTTATAGGCAGTGTACCTAATCGTACAGTAGTGTAGTTTTTAGTAAGTCCGGTTCGTTCCACAGGGAAATCTTTAAACAAAGCTCAACGCTATATTAGTTTACTTTTATTAAAAATACAAATATAGATATAAGTAATATTATTATTATAAAGGGGGGTTTTTTACCGTTTAATGACCGGTTTGTCGATTTTAAAACTTTAGTCGAAGTTAAAACCTAATGTAAAATATAAAATAAATACAAGACTTAAATTAAAGCGTAAAGTAAATAACGATAATGAAATTGCGAATAAGAAAAATGCGATAAAATAAAATTGCGATAATTAAAAAGTACGATAATTAAAAGTGCGATTAAATAACAATAAATAAAAGTGCGATAATTAGAAGTGCAATTAAATATAAAATAAAGGAAATTAAATATGAAATAAAAGAATTATGCTTATTTAAACTTCCGTAATCATGATGTTTGACGTGTTGATTTTAGTTTTATGCCCATGGGTTAATTGTCCTTTGTCCTGGATTATTTAATATGTCCGTCTGGTTTTTGTCCATAACAGTCCATCAGTCATAAATATAAATTGCAAGTGTCCTCGTCAAATTATTATTATACCCGAAGTTAAATATTCCAACTAATTGGGGATTCGAATTGTAACAAGGTTTTAATACTTTGTTTAATGAATACACCAGGTTATCGACTGCGTGTAAACCAAGGTTTTACTACTTTGTTAACAATTACACCAATTACCCTTGAATGTAATTTCACCCCTGTTTTAATTATTCTAGTGGCTATTAATCCATTCCCGTGTCCGGTTAAATGAACGATTATTCGTACATATAAATACCCCGCCCATCGTGTCCGATCGAGTGTATATGGTAATTTATAGGGACGCCCAATTGTAAATCTTTATATTAACATTAACAAACTTTCATTTAGTTAAACAAATATAAAGCCCATTAATAGCCCATAGTCTAATTTCCACAAGTGTCGTTCTTTTGTCCAAACCCCAATTATGGTACAAAGCCCAATTACCCAATTTTAGTAATTAGCCCAACATCATGATTACTTCGTTTTAAATAAGCATAATAATAACTTAGCTACGAGACATTAATATAAAAAGGTTGAACATAACTTACAATGATTAAAAATAGCGTAGCGTTACACGGACAGAATTTCGACTTACACCCTTACAACATTCGCTAACATACCCTTATTATTAGGATTTAAAATTAAAATTAAAATTAAAATATAAATTATATATATATATTACGTATATATTGAGAGAGAGATGAAAATAGAATATGAAATTTGATCAGAATTCGGTTTGCTTTATAGCCAGACTTGATTTTTGGGGCTCCGCGACTCGCGGCAAAAGCCTCTTCAAACTCCGCGAGTCGCGGAGATAGAAATTACAGCTCAGTCCTTGGAGTTTTCTCTGCCGACGGTTTTTATTATATATATATAATATATATATAATTAATATAATTAATTATATATTATATTATATTTATATACATAGTTAACTTGTAATTTTTAGTCCGTTGCGTCGAGCGTTAAGAGTTGACTCTAGTCCCGGTTCCGGATTTTCGAACGTCCTTGCGTACAATTTTATATTTTGTACTTTGCGTTTTGAATCTTGTACTCTTGTGATTTCGAGACGTTTCTTATCAATAATTGGAACCTTTTTGATTGTCTTTTGTACTTTTGAGCTTTTTGGTCGTTTGCGTCTTCAATTCGTCGAATCTGTCTTTTGTCTTCACCTTTTATTATTTAAACGAATATCACTTGTAAATAGAACAATTGCAACTAAAAGCTTGTCTTTCTTGAGGAATAATGCTATGAAATATATGTTCGTTTTTAGCATTATCAAATATTCCCACACTTGAGCGTTGCTTGTCCTCAAGCAATATTGTCTTGAAATACTAGAATCACTTCTTTATTCTTCACACTTTGTACATCAGTGATTTCTATACGGCGGTATAAACAATGGTAGTAACGATATGGTTTACAGTCCCACATGACTATAAAAATTTAGATCCATTAAGGAAATTGGATCTTTATGAAAACATTTGATCTTTTGAAATCTAGTTTTTACCCTAGATAAGTTTTCCGGAATAACCCTTTACCGGTGTTTGCAAAATATTTTTGTGGGTTTAGTGGGTTTCAGATTTGAAAATTTTAGCTCAAAACTTGCGGTTTTGTGTCACCCACTTGCTAACCTTGTATTTGGAAAGCAACACGTCCAGTTTACTTGTCCCGTATATTACCTTTCGGTAAACTACCGTCCGGTTGTAAAGGAAAGCGTTGAACAAGCAACTGTTAAGGCAATGTCCCGTGACATGCTTTTGATTATGGTCTATAACGTGTCGGACGCAATTACTATCCTTGGTAGGAGCAATAGTAAAGCTTACCCTTATAATTTTTCGGTATGGCACAAGGTCCTGTCTTTGACCACTATGCAACCACCGTTCTTACGGTTGACACCCGATTTAGTTCAGGTGACCTAATGAATTCCAGGTGAATTCCTAGGATTTTACGTTCAATGGTAATGAACGCATTGAAAATAGGGTTTTCAGAAAACAAATCGGTTTGTAATTTTGATCAAAATATTTTCTCGTTTAAGCTCGAGTTTAGATATCATTGAATTCCATGAGTTTGAATTCTCAATCTTTAAGGTCAATCTCTAGGATTGAGTAATATCAGTCTTAAAAGCTGATTTTTAATCTTTAAGGAGATTATCCTTTCTGGGGATCTGATTCATTAGTCTTATCCAGCTAATTTGCATGGTGCCCCCCCATTGTACGAGATAAATCCTTCTCATGGTTAGGATAAATCTGACCACATGGCGACCCTGTTTAATGCTGAGGTCCGTGGATTTCCTGCTGATTTTAGTGATGACTTTTCTAGATTTTTCGTCAACCTACAGCTGGTCTGAACGACAACTTCATGACCTAAATCAAGAAGCGCGTGTCTTTTTCGGAAGACTTTACTTCCTTTTAATGATGGAATTGATTCATCGTGTAGATCCATCTCTTCTTTTCTTTCATTGGGTAAAACAGTTTAGTTTAGTCCAAAGCAAAAGTATTTTCAGTTATTTGTTACAGATATATGTGACATATGTTTAAAATAATTTGGTAAATTTTCCCACACTTGGCTTTTATTTTCCTTTTTATCGTCCTCTATTCCATTTTAAATGAATTTTAACATTTTAGTTTGTTTCTCAATTTATGTCCTTTCCGTGGTAACAATAATTTCGGTGTTAAAACCTAGTTTTATCGTTCATAAATATGTATAAACATGATTTTAATTCATTTAATTGAAAATTTTGAAAAATTTTACTAGAATTGGGTAGTCAGTATATAAGACTAGGGCTGTTCTTTTTTATCAGAGAGCACTAGATTCTAATACAACTACTGCTTTACTAGTATTTTTAATGGTAACCAAGTGTATAAAGTAAAAGTTTTAAAATCCGAAAGAATTTAACCCCTTCCCACACTTAAGATCTTGCAATGCCCTCATTTGCAAGAAATCAGTAACAATTTAAATTATTGAGGGTGATTTGTGTGAAAATGATTAAATTTTTACCAAAGTTTCCAAATATATTGGCGTTTGTTTGCTGAATGATAAATGGTGCACATCATTTGTTCATTCCGTCTTGTTGTTATTTCACATATATTTTGCATCTTGTCTTCAAAATTAGTTGCTTTTGCTGAACTTAATGCCAGTCTTTGAAAATGCGTTGTTTTACCCTGTTGTGTACATAAGATAAACTGCAAACATATATACATATTTTTGAAGTTTGGTATATTACCCCACATTCAAAAATTATTAAAATCTAAGAATAAAAGTTAGAAATTATAAAAATGATTACAATATTAACAAAAATATTAAATGTATCAATAATTACAAATTACAAAATAATAAAAAATAATAAGTAAACTAAGGATGATATTGGTACCAATAGGGGTTCCAGGCATAACCATAAGTGCTATAGAATGCTTCGGCAGGGTCATACGTAGGATATGGTGGCTGCATCTCTATCGACCAAGGAGGGAAGACGGGTTTCGGTGTAGGAATATAGTTTCTACCTATATGTTGGCAATGCGCTATGATCTGGTTCTGATGAACTTGCCAATCTTCAAATGCTCTCTGTCTAGCATTTTCGTATTCCTGAGAAGCTATAAACCTATGCATTTCTTGCATCTCATTCCCCCCTCCTACATTACCTTGCTCCTGGTTTCTCTCCACCTGTGGATGTCTACCATGGTATCGTACTGCGGCGTTATTTCGCCGTTTCAAAACTTTCGCACCATGGTATACATTTAAACCTATAGTATCGCGGGGTTCCGGCTCTTCTAGTAATAATCCCCCCCGACTTATATCCACACCGAGATATTCACCAATCAAAGTAATAAAAATACCACCTCCTATTATGCTATGTGGACGCATCCCCCGAACCATAGCTGATAAATAATAACCCACACAATATGGTATACTTACAGCGCTGTGTGGGTCTCGAATACACATATGGTAAAACAAATCTTGTTCATTTACCTTTTCTTTGTTTTTACCCCTTTGTGTAATCGAATTAGCTAAAAACCTATGTATTACTCTTAATTCGGCTCTATCTATATCCAAATAAGAGTAGTTTCCCCCTTTGAAACGGTGATGGCTTGTCATTTGACTCCACACACCGTGTGTATCAAAATTTTCATCTATCTTTCTACCGTTTAGTATCAATCCTCTACAATCGGCAGACGCTAACTCCTCAGGCGTATATATACGTAAAGCCTGAGCCATGTCCAGTAAAGACATGTGGCGCATCGAACCGCCTAACAAAAATCTAATAAAAGAACGATCGGTTAAACTAGCTACCCGATCATTCAACTCTATACTACATAACAACTCTTCACACCATACTTTATATACAGGTCTGCGTATGGTGAATAAACATATCCAGTCATTAAAAGAAGAATTACCATACCTCTGTACCAGTAATTCCCTAATTGGCCCGGCCAATTCTACAGCTTCTAAGGGTCCCCATTCTATGACCCTCGGTACCTCAATAACCTTGGAATGAAGAGTATGCAAACCCCGTTGATATTTTGGATAATCTATCCAAAGTCTGTCAAATCTCAGGTTCGGGTGCAACTGTTCCAAGTGTATATCTGAAAAGGTCATGACTGGATGAGGTACATCCTGCTTGTAGTAGTTATCTACCTCCTGTTGGTCCAAATTCTCAGCAGGAGCATGGCGGGCTTGGGATGAAGATTCACCCCTTTCATTCTGCAAAACACATCAAACACAAATTTTGTGCATCCAAATATGCATTAGTGTCAGCAAAATCATCAATCAAAATAATTACAATGACATTATCAATTTATATCAAACTTAAGCTTATTTTCACATTTTTATCAAATCTACACTTTTTCAAATAAGCATATACGAAAATTTTCGCCAAGTTCATAAGCATTCAACTCAAATAACATGTCAAAATAATCATTACTAGCAATTAAACAAGTCTCAAATGGCATTATCTTTCAAAAATCAAGTTCATGAATTTTAGACTTGAAAAAGTCCACTTTAATTCTCAAAATCATGTTTAGGCTCAAAGTTTGGATCATTTAACTACCTAGACATGTTACACTACTCAATTTAGCAACAATTCATGACAAAAATCGGTCATAACCTGTTTATATCAAAAAGCCCCAAATTGCTCAAGAACACAAACCCTAGATTATTCAAAATTTGAAGTTTAAGGCTTCTAATCATGTTAAACAGCATCAATCTAGGTTATACAAGCATAATACATAAACAATTTAAGTCTAATTACACTAAAAAGCATCAAAATCAAATTGGGGAAAAATAGCTCAAGAACACCTAATTTCGAATTAATGGTGTTTAGGTGTAGAAATTTACCGTTTTTCTTGAGAAATTTTTAGATAGCATCCTTCTCAACATGATTTTAGCAAAAAATTTGGTGATTAACGGTTAAAAATTGGGATTTTTGGGGTTGTTTTTCGGGTTTTTTCGGGTTCTTTTTCGCTGTTATTTTGGGGTGTTTTTGTGTTTTTGAGTATACTGATCGTTCAGCTATTTTTATTTTTTTTCTGGGTTTTGGTCCCTCCGCGAGTCGCGGGTATTTACCCTCCAAACTCCGCGACTCGCGGAGTTTGGTAATTTTTTTTTTTTTTTTTTTTATAATCTTTAACTTATTAAAACAATTTAGTAATTAATTTTAAAATTTTGTTTCCCTTGTTATTTAGGACGAGGTCGTTTCGGATCGATGTCCTAGTCCGTCCTTCGACAAAATTTTGTTATTTGTCTTTTAGTAGCGATTGTTTTAAAAGCTAAGATTTTTGGGTTTTTTAATTTTTTTGGCATACTTTAAATCAATAAGATTAAAAATAATGATAATAAAAGTTCTCGTCCCTCCCTCGGGTAAAGCAATTTCGGTTCAAAGACCTAGTCTTCAACTTACGACGAATTTTAAAAATCATATTCTTAACTTAATGAGATAAAGTAAATTTTTGTTTTTAAATTCACACAACTTAAATATAAAAATCAAAATTAATAAAAAAAAAAAAATCACACCAAACTTAAAATTTGAAATGCATAAAATTAAAAATTCATATTTTAAAAATTAAAAATTCACACCAAACTTAATTTAAAAATTCATATTATAAATTCATACCAAACTTATATTAATTTTTCAAATATTTACAATTTTAAATATATTGTTTTTACAAAATTTACAATATTAATTTAAGATTTAAATATTAAGATTAAAAACATGGTAAAAATAAAATTAAAAATCTTTTTGTCTTTTTATCCCACTTTAATTAATCAAATATTATCAAAAATATGCGCCCCTCTTTTCGGTAAAGTAATTTCGGTTCCAAGACCTAATTTAACTCATGACGAATTTTTGAAATATTTTGGGTTGATTGTTTAAAGATATTTATACCTTAAGAATAAACGTTAAATTTCGCAGTGATGTAATAAATTTTTGAATGATATCAATAATTTCGGTCGCCAAACCTAATTTTATTTAATACCAATTTAATACTTTTTAGCGAACAAATTAGCGTTTATTATCAAAAGGTTAAAAATAAAAATAAAAATAAAAACTGTACAGACATACCTGTGAAATAGATTTCTTAGTTATATGATCTATTATATTCATAAGATAGTCGGTTTAATTGGTTTTCCATGGCTGCATAGGCGTAACCTCGAGCATTCATTGTCTTTTCTTCTAAACATATGAACGGTCCGTCTCTGCATAAAGTAACAAATTCGGTATTTGAATAGGTTTGATTATTTGAACATTTACCTCCATGTGACCATTTTCCGCATTTGTGACATCGTTCTAGGTGTCGTGCTCTTCTTTTTGCTGCGGATTTTGATTTTCCTTTACCAAATTGTAACTTATTATCTTCGCATCTGGATCCTTTTCTAACTCCGTCCATTCTTTCTCTGATTACTGATACTAATTCGCTCGGTAGTATGTCATTATTACGTTTAGTGATCAAAGCGTGTAGCATTAGACCATGGTTTAGTTCACAGGCAGTCTTCATTTTGTAAAAACCTAAAAAAAATAAAAATTCAGAATGGGGGGAGAAGACTAGTTCTTTAGGGTCTGCTAGGGAAAGACCATACGTGTTCCATTTTCGAGAACTACACGAAAACAGACAATCTAACTCTAACAGAAATACATATTATCCTTTAAAGACTTGATTCTCCCCACACTTAGTTAGCTGTGGTGTCGAAATTGTGATTAACTTCGTTGTCGACTTCCATCGGACCATGTATGTAATGTTTGACTCTGTGACCATTAACTTTAAATTCAATCCCATTTGAATTTATCAATTCTATCGTTCCGTATGGGAAAACTCTTTTGACTATGAATGGTCCAGACCATCTTGATTTCAATTTTCCAGGAAATAGCTTGAATCGTGAATTGAAAAGAAGAACTCTGTCTCCTTCTTTAAATTCTTTTGAACTTCTGATTCTTTTATCATGCCATTTCTTCGTTCTTTCTTTATAGATTAACGAATTTTCGTATGCTTCATGTCTTAATTCTTCTAATTCGTTTAGTTGACTTAATCGTAGACGTCCGGCTTCATGTAAATCAAGATTACATGTCTTCAAAGCCCAAAATGCTTTGTGTTCAATTTCTACTGGAAGATGACATGCTTTTCCATAAACAAGTCTAAAAGGTGTGGTTCCAATTGGAGTTTTGTAGGCTGTTCTAAAAGCCCAAAGTGCATCCTCCAATTTAATGGACCATTCCTTTGGATTTGATCCTACGGTTTTCTCTAGAATACGTTTTAAAGCTCGGTTGGTATTTTCAACTTGTCCACTTGTTTGTGGATGATATGCGGTGGAGATTTTATGAGTTACTCCATATCTTTTAAGAACTTTCTCAAGTTGATTATTACAGAAATGAGTACCCCGATCACTTATTAAAGCTTTCGGTGTTCCAAACCTTGCAAAAAGACGTTTTAAAAAGTTGACTACAACTCGTGCATCGTTAGTTGGGAGAGCTTGTGCTTCCGCCCATTTAGATACATAATCAATGGCTACGAGTATATATAGATTATTATGAGATTTTGGAAATGGACCCATAAAGTCAATACCCCAAATGTCAAATACTTCACATACTTGAATGACATTTTGTGGCATTTCATCACGTTGACTTATTTTTCCGGCCCTTTGACATGCATCACAGGATTTTCAAAGAAGGTGTGCGTCTTTGTAAATTGTAGGCCAATAGAATCCAGCTTCATAAACTTTTCTTGCTGTTAGTTGAGGCCCATAATGCCCTCCTGTTGGTCCTGTGTGACAATGGTTTAAAATTTTACTAGCTTCATTTCCGAATACACATCGGCGTATTATTCCATCGGGACAACTTTTAAACAGATGTGGATCTTCCCAGAAATAGTGTTTTATATCACTGAAGAATTTCTTTCGTCTTTGGTACGATAATCCTTTTTCAAGGAATCCACAAACTAAGTAGTTTGCATAGTCTGCAAACCATGGGATTTCTTTATAATCTATCTTCAATAGATATTCATCAGGAAAGTTGTCTTGTATGGCCGATTCATTTAGAACTTCTAATTCGGGATTTTCAAGACGAGAAAGATGATCAGCGGCGAGATTTTCTGCTCCTCTTTTATCTCGGATTTCAATATCAAACTCTTGTAAGAGTAAGATCCAACGGATTAATCTTGGTTTAGCATCTTGTTTTGAAAATAGGTATCTAAGAGCAGAATGGTCGGTATAGACCACCGTTTTTGCTAGAACGAGATATGATCGAAATTTATCAAAAGCAAAGACAATAGCAAGGAGTTCTTTTTCAGTAGTTGTATAGTTCGTTTGTGCTCCTTGTAATGTCTTACTAGCATAATATATAGGTTGAAATCGTTTTTCAATCCTTTGTCCTAAAACGACTCCCATTGCAAAATCACTTGCATCGCACATTAGTTCAAATGGTAGATTCCAATTTGGTGTTATCATGATTGGTGCATTAGTCAGTTTTTCTTTAAGAATATTAAAAGATTTGATACATTCATCTGAAAAGATGAATGGCGCATCCTTTTCTAGGAGTTTATTCATAGGAGTGGCAATTTTAGAAAAATCTTTTATGAAACGTCGGTAAAAACCGGCATGCCCTAGAAAACTCCTAACTCCTCTAACATTTGTGGGATGTGGAAGTTTAGCAATTACATCTACTTTAGCTCTATCCACTTCAATTCCTTCTTTTGAAATTTTATGTCCAAGAACGATGCCTTCTTTAACCATGAAATGGCATTTCTCCCAATTAAGTACTAGATTTGATTTTTCGCATCTAATTAGCATTCGTTCCAGATTAACTAGACATGATTTAAATGTATCACCGAAGACTGAAAAGTCATCCATGAATACTTCCATACATTCTTCTATCATGTCATGAAAAATCGCCATCATACACCTTTGAAAGGTTGCAGGGGAGTTGCAAAGTCCAAATGGCATGCGTTTGTAAGCAAAAGTACCATAAGGGCACGTGAATGTGGTTTTCTCTTGGTCTTCGGGTGCTATTGGAATTTGAAAATATCCGGAAAATCCATCTAGAAAACAATAGTAACTATTTCCGGCTAATCTTTCCAACATTTGATCTATGAAAGGTAAGGGAAAGTGATCTTTTCTGGTGGCGTCATTTAATTTTCTATAATCAATACATACACGCCATCCTGTTACAGTCCTAGTAGGAATAAGCTCATTTTTCTCATTTGTGATGACAGTCATGCCACCCTTCTTAGGCACGCATTGAACTGGACTTACCCATGGACTATCAGAGATTGGATATATCAAACCTGCATCTAGCAGTTTAATAATCTCTTTCTTAACTACATCTTGCATATTAGGATTTAGTCTTCGTTGACGTTGCACATACGTTTTATGACCTTCTTCCATAAGGATTTTATGTGTGCAATACGAAGGACTTATTCCTTTAATATCATGAATCTTCCATGCAATGGCTGGTTTATGAGCTTTCAACACAGAAATGAGTTGTGATTTCTCATTTTCAGTAAGAGAAGACGATATTATTACAGGTAATTCAGATTCACCATGTAAATAAGCGTATTCCAAATGGTTTGGAAGTGGCTTTAACTCTAATTTCGGAGGTTCTTCTATTGATGATTTATATCGATATCTGTCGTCTTCTTTTAGCATTTGAATTTCTTCTGTTGTTGGTTCATATCCATTAGATATTAGTGTAGCTAACATTTCAGCTTCATCAATTGGTTCATTACCTTCTCCTAAAGAACATTCTCCTGTTCCTTGTAATTCTGGAAATTCTTCTAATAATTCTGCATGTGCATCTATAGTTTGAATATAATAACATGTATCATCTGCAGATTATGGTTGTTGCATTGCTCTATCAACTGAAAAGGTAACACTCTCATCCTCTATACTTAGGGTCAGTTTCTTACCGAACACGTCTATCATTGCTTTAGCCGTGTTTAAGAATGGTCTTCCTAATATGAGAGGAACTTGAGAATCTTCTTCCATGTCCAAAACAACAAAATCTACTGGAAATACTAAAGTACCAACTTTAACTAGCATGTTCTCCATTATCCCTCTAGGATATTTTATTGATCTATCGGCTAGTTGTATGCTTATTCTGGTTGGTTTCAATTCTCCAAGGTCTAGTTTAGCGTATAGTGAATACGGCATTAGATTTATACTAGCACCTAAGTCTGCCAATGCTTCTATTGAACTAAGACTACCCAGAAAACATGGAATTGTGAAACTTCCTGGATCAGATAATTTTTCTGGTATCTTATTCAACAGCACTGCTGAACAATTAGCATTCATAGTAACAGCCGAGAGTTCTTCCATTTTCTTTCTATTCGTGATTAGATCTTTCAAGAATTTAGCATATCTAGGCATTCCTGAAATCACATCAATGAAAGGAAGATTTACATTTATCTGTTTAAACATATCCAAGAATTTGGATTGCTCGGCTTCAAGTTTTTCTTTCTTCATTTTACTCGGGTAAGGAAGTGGTGGTTGGTATGGTTTAACATAAGGTTTATCCTTAACTGTGTTATCTTCATTAACCTTCTCAACTACCGGTTCTTTTTCCTTATCTTGATCAGGTTGTGGTTCTTGTGGAGTAGGAATAGTTTCATCAGAAGTTACAGGTATTTCAGGTGGTTTAAGTGTTGTACCACTTCTTGTGGTAATAGCTTTAGCTGTTTCATTCCGGGGGTTAGCATTTGTATCGCTTGGTAGATTTCCCGGTTTTCTTTCACCTATTAACCTTGCTAGGTTACTTACTTCTTGTTCTAGATTTTGAATAGAAGCTTGTTGATTTCTAAATGCTTGAGCATTTTGTTCATTAGTTTGTTTTTGAGATGTGAAAAACTGCGTTTGAGTTTCAACTAGCTTCGTCATCATATCTTCTAAATTCGGCTTTTTATCATCGGTTTGTTGTGGTGGTTTGTTTTGAAAATTCGGTCTTTGCTGATTATAAGTATTATTGGATACTTGTTGATTGCTAGGACCTTGTTGGTTGTTGTATGGAATATTTCGGTTATAATTCTGGTTTTGATTGTAAATCGGTCTTGGCGGTTGATAATTATTCTGATAATTATTTCCAGGCCTTTGGTTTATGTATGAAATATTCTCTCTTTGTTCCATTGTTAATTCAATACTGAGACAATCTTTTGTCAAATGTGGTCCTCCACACTGCTCACAACTAATTCGTATTGAGTGAATATCCTTAGTCATCTTTTCCATTCGTCTCTCGAAAGCATCTATCTTTGCGGAAATGGAATATAAGTCATGGCTAGAATCGGCTCTAGCTGCTTTAGATGATCTAATGATATCTTTTTCTTGGTGCCACTCATGTGAGTGGGAAGCAGTATTATCAATAATTTTGTAAGCATCAGTTTCGGTTTTCTTCATAATAGAACCACCAACTGCTATATCTATGTCTTTTCTTGTAGTGATGTCGCATCCTCGGTAGAATATTTGTACTATTTGACAGGTGTCTAAACCATGTTGCGGACATCCTCTTAATAACTTTCCATATCTTGTCCACGCCTCATATAGAGTTTCATTTGGTTTCTGTGTGAACGTAACAATTTCTGCTTGAAGTCTTACGGCTTTAGATGCAGGAAAGAATTGTTTAAGAAATTTGTCAATTAAAACATCCCATGTATCGATCGCCCCTTCAGGTAACGATTCCAACCAATCTTTGGCTTCTCCCTTTAAAGTCCAGGGAAATAACATGAGATATATCTGTTCATCCTCCACTTCTCGGATTTTAAATAGTGTGCAGATCCTATTAAAGGTACGTAGATGTTCATTTGGATCTTCCTTCGGCGCACCACTAAATTGGCATTGATTAGTCACCATGTGTAGAATTTGTCCTTTGATTTCATAATCTGGCGCATTAATGTCTGGATGAGTAATTGCGTGACCTTGGCCAGTGCGTTTAGCTCTCATTCGGTCTTCCATACTTAAAGGTTCCAGATTCTCCATAATTGAATTTGTTGAATCGGTATCACTGAATGATTCTGATTTAATAGTTCGTTCCTCAACAATCTCTGTTTGAATGATTTGTGGTTCCGGAGGAAAGTTTAATGGTTCAGGATCTATGAACCGTTCCTGAATATTCTCTGGATTCTCAATTGTGAGGTTGGGTTCAAAAAATGGATTATCGGAAATTTGAACTGAAGTACTTGGTCGACTGGATGACGATTCTAAAGAAAAATCAACGGCGGTTATATTTGTTAAACGATGTCTTGATCTAGTTACAGGTGGTGAACGTACAAAAGGTGATGAACGTCTTGCTCGGTGCATTCACTGAATATCCTATTAGTTTTTAAAAGGAAAGAAAAATTATAATAAGTTATCCAATCAATAGACTTTTCTGATTTTGCCCACGTTTCGAATAGCCAAAAGATGCAGCAGAGGGGCAGGATTCGTTTGGTCTCAATATAATTGAGGACTGTTTGGCTCCAATAACCCGGTCCACGTACAAATCCAACTATTACTACGAACCAGAAAATTTTGATGTCTATTAATTTAACCACTTAAAATAAATTTTCGTAATTTTAAGAAATTTAGATAAGAAGTAGAAAAAATTCTAAGTCCTAAAAACTAGAATGGCGAGAAATAAGAGAGAAAAAGAGTTCGTCGCAAAAGGTTGAAAAAGAAAAAATGGTTGAAAAATAAAAGGTGACGGAAAAATAAAAGAAACTTATAAAAACTTAAAAATACTTAACTAACCTAACCTTATTACTACAACTAACTTAAAATTATAATCGCAAATTGAAATTATTAATTGGAATGATAATTGGTACATAGTAAAAGGTGTCTAAAAATATTAAAGCTTACAAGGAAAAACTAAATCCCAAATGGAAATAACTTAAAAAGAAACTAAAACTTAAAAAGGCGTCGCAAAATTCTAAAGCACCTAAATCTTTAGTCTAAAGAAAAAGCACTTAAGGAATTCTACGGCAAAGTCTAAAAATCTAGGAGTAAAAATGACTATAGCAAAAACTAAGTTTAAAATTAAATATGAGCTAAAAAAATACAAATATTACGCTACAACGATTAAAAAGGGACAAAATATAAAAATATACAAAAAGTTGTAAAAAGTACAATTTTTATAAAAATATTATTTTTATATTATTTATTTAATAAAACTACAAATTTTACAATTTAATTAAAACTAATTAATACTAAAATATATAAATAAAAAGTAAAAATAAAAATAAAACTAATAATAATAATAATACATAATTAGGTTTAAAATAATAATAATTAATAATTACCGTAATTAATGCTCGATTAGGGCTTCCTGTGCGCGTGTCAGAGTAGCTCCGCGAGTCGCGGTAATTAAAGAAGAAAACCCCGCGAGTCGCGGGGATCAGAAATTCAGCTGACAGGGTTGAGTTTTTACGCGTTTTCTTTATTTTTTTTTTTTTATTTTATTTTCTGTTTTTAATTTTTATATAAATGAAAGATGTTTAATAAAATTTATATTATTATAAACTAAAATAAAGATAAAGAAACTTATAAAACTTAAATATTTAACAAAATCTTAAAAATGCTTATATTTTTGTTTTTCTTTTTATATTTTTCAATAATTAAAACGTATTTTTACAAAAACGAATTTTAATAAAAGTAAACAAAAAATCTTTTTTTTTTTTTTTTTTTTTTATTAGCGTTGCGCTTCCGGCTTTTAAGATAGTTCCCCGGCAGCGGCGCCAAAAATACTTGATGTTATGCGAGGTGTATATAAAATAGTTATTAATTTTAGCAGGAAATACTATTAAATACGATACAATTTTACACAAGATATTTATTTATTTATAGAATGGATATACTTAAACCTTGCTACAACACTTATAGGCAGTGTACCTAATCGTACAGTAGTGTAGTTTTTAGTAAGTCCGGTTCGTTCCACAGGGAAATCTTTAAACAAAGCTCAACGCTATATTAGTTTACTTTTATTAAAAATACAAATATAGATATAAGTAATATTATTATTATAAAGGGGGGTTTTTTACCGTTTAATGACCGGTTTGTCGATTTTAAAACTTTAGTCGAAGTTAAAACCTAATGTAAAATATAAAATAAATACAAGACTTAAATTAAAGCGTAAAGTAAATAACGATAATGAAATTGCGAATAAGAAAAATGCGATAAAATAAAATTGCGATAATTAAAAAGTACGATAATTAAAAGTGCGATTAAATAACAATAAATAAAAGTGCGATAATTAGAAGTGCAATTAAATATAAAATAAAGGAAATTAAATATGAAATAAAAGAATTATGCTTATTTAAACTTCCGTAATCATGATGTTTGACGTGTTGATTTTAGTTTTATGCCCATGGGTTAATTGTCCTTTGTCCTGGATTATTTAATATGTCCGTCTGGTTTTGTCCATAACAGTCCATCAGTCATAAATATAAATTGCAAGTGTCCTCGTCAAATTATTATTATACCCGAAGTTAAATATTCCAACTAATTGGGGATTCGAATTGTAACAAGGTTTTAATACTTTGTTTAATGAATACACCAGGTTATCGACTGCGTGTAAACCAAGGTTTTACTACTTTGTTAACAATTACACCAATTACCCTTGAATGTAATTTCACCCCTGTTTTAATTATTCTAGTGGCTATTAATCCATTCCCGTGTCCGGTTAAATGAACGATTTTTCGTACATATAAATACCCCGCCCATCGTGTCCGATCGAGTGTATATGGTAATTTATAGGGACGCCCAATTGTAAATCTTTATATTAACATTAACAAACTTTCATTTAGTTAAACAAATATAAAGCCCATTAATAGCCCATAGTCTAATTTCCACAAGTGTCGTTCTTTTGTCCAAACCCCAATTATGGTACAAAGCCCAATTACCCAATTTTAGTAATTAGCCCAACATCATGATTACTTCGTTTTAAATAAGCATAATAATAACTTAGCTACGAGACATTAATATAAAAAGGTTGAACATAACTTACAATGATTAAAAATAGCGTAGCGTTACACGGACAGAATTTCGACTTACACCCTTACAACATTCGCTAACATACCCTTATTATTAGGATTTAAAATTAAAATTAAAATTAAAATATAAATTATATATATATATTACGTATATATTGAGAGAGAGATGAAAATAGAATATGAAATTTGATCAGAATTCGGTTTGCTTTATAGCCAGACTTGATTTTTGGGGCTCCGCGACTCGCGGCAAAAGCCTCTTCAAACTCCGCGAGTCGCGGTGATAGAAATTACAGCTCAGTCCTTGGAGTTTTCTCTGCCGACGGTTTTTATTATATATATATAATATATATATAATTAATATAATTAATTATATATTATATTATATTTATATACATAGTTAACTTGTAATTTTTAGTCCGTTGCGTCGAGCGTTAAGAGTTGACTCTAGTCCCGGTTCCGGATTTTCGAACGTCCTTGCGTACAATTTTATATTTTGTACTTTGCGTTTTGAATCTTGTACTCTTGTGATTTCGAGACGTTTCTTATCAATAATTGGAACCTTTTTGATTGTCTTTTGTACTTTTGAGCTTTTTGGTCATTTGCGTCTTCAATTCGTCGAATCTGTCTTTTGTCTTCACCTTTTATTATTTAAACGAATATCACTTGTAAATAGAACAATTGCAACTAAAAGCTTGTCTTTCTTGAGGAATAATGCTATGAAATATATGTTCGTTTTTAGCATTATCAATCCCCCTGTTAATAGAAATTTCGTCCCGAAATTTAGTTGTTGCCATTAGTCGGCGTTGTTAGTAAACAGGTGAGGATATTTTCATTTTATTCGATTTTTACGTTCCCAGGTATACTCGGGGCCTTGCGTGAATTTCAACGGATAGAATATTGTTTTGTTTTAAGAGTTTAAGTCTTACGATTCATAAATTCTACGAAGTGCATTTTATTATTAATGCGGAGGTTATCTAAAGGATTTAATCAAGAGTGTCATTGATCAGGTTTTCTCAGAAAGAGATGATGGTGCTATATAAGCATGAAATGTGTTATGAATAGTAGTGAGCTTATTTAAACATTGAGCGTTTATGCCACAATATTAGGGTAGATAAAACGGAGAGGAGTTAATGAAAATCATGGTCATGATATTTGATAGAGATCGTCATTGTTTATAACAAGGATATCTTAATGAGGTATATGAGTTGAAAATAGAGTTTTATCAACATTGGGTAATATGGATGAAACGATTTGATTATAGGAAGAGTATAAAAGAAGCTATCGTAAAAGATTGAAATGAGGAAATTAAATGTTCGCCTTAACTTTTGATATAGTTAAAGTTGATTTCCGGAATTTAAGGGATTTAAAGAAATCTTCATAATCTTTAGAAGATTTGATTCTCCGGTAATTAAGGAAATTAGGATTTTCTTTAATTAAATGCGGTGAATTGCCTCGATTGTTGTGTCTGGAATTTCTCTATAAATTAGCTTCTTCCGTTTCATTATCTTCTCCACTTCTATACTTTCTTTCCTCAATTCATACTTCCAAAATACTTGTTAATATGCTCAATCTAGTTCTTGTTCTTGACCTTATATTGGTTATCGCCACAATCTTCCTTCTTTTCCAACTCCCACCAGAGGAGTCTGTTTACTTCTATTATGCTCTAGGATTTATTGTGTTTTTAATTCTCACGTGTCTTTATATTGCTATACGCATTGATATACACGGTTTGTAATTTCGGTATCATTATCGGGCTTTATATTTTCCCTTATATGTCGAAGCTCTTTGCCTTTTTATTCTCCTCTCGACTCTAAGTAAAGCGAGTAATGGTCCAGAATTTGTAGGTATGAAGTTTCGAATGATCATAATATATAAAGTAGAAAGGAAAGGTAATAGTATGATTTAATTTGTCAAATTACCAGAATATCCGGAAAAGACCGAATCATCAAGAAAATATGTTCTTGATATGTTTAGAGATTTAAGTAGAATGTAAGAGTCGTGTAACATGGCAAATGATGATTATAAAGTCTATGAATCATCATCTTCCATTAAAAATTTAGCATGACTTACTGTAATATAATCATGTTGGCCTGACGTCATTATATTATACTAACTAATGCTTCAATTCCCAACACTACTTCAAATCATTCATAATTTAAACTTGAATTTTACAGAATATAGAAACTAAATCAGTTTCCTTTATGATGTGATAAAGATATCGCAAGGAGACAATTAATTGCGGTCAAGAATCGTTATGAATATATCTTCAGAAATATAGAGGATATTTATAACGAAAGATACAGTCATATCTTAGAATTCCTAAGATCCAATGACGAGGAAAATTCTTCTGTTTCCTCTGCATTTAATGCTACCATATCTGAATCATTGGTTATCAATCCGAGATGGTTTCAAGAAATTTTATTTTTAGATGATTAAACATTGATTGTAATCGTCAACGGATCTAATGGTTAACGAATAGGCGTTATTGATTTTAAAAGTAATGAATGATAATTTCTATGGTTTGATATGATAATTCATCATAGAATATGAATGAATACAATTCATGAGAATCAGAATTGAAGAATGTACAATGTAACATATTAATGTGAGATATAAATATTTCTAGGGTATTACCTATCCGTTAAAATATTTCCACAATTAACAGTTTGTACAAAAGAGTTTTAATTACAGTCTTTATGAAAATATACATACATATATATTTTCCTTCAGATGTAATCATGGATTTAATGAGTTAGTATAATATTAACTCATTTGATTTACGGTTGAAACGAGAATGAATAATCTCCAAAACCTTAGAGATTTCATAATTGTCACGAAATATTTCGCTAATGAAGTTATGAATCAGTACATTCATCGTTACACTTGATTTATTATGAAATGGAGTTTATTGTGTTGAAGCAGTGATTAACAATTGTTAAGTCATTAACGAAGGGTGTACATCATAGCATATTAGTGATATGAATTTACCAAGTAGTACATACTAGTTGAGATTCACACTTAATTGCTTAGTACGACAAGATTTATTATTGTTCCAAATCATATATATATAAGGTATACATATATAATCCTTCACGAAGAATGAGTTAATACATCTTAACTCATTATTACTAATATTCCTTGGTATCTATGGGCGTATGATGTTGATGTTTGAGGTACTGAGTGTGATGTTGAGGCGTGGGATGCGGATGTTGTTGTTGATGAAGCTGATGAAGCTGATGCTGTTGGTGGTGATGCTGATGTTGCTTACGATGCTTACGGTGTTGGTGATGTTGGTGGATGGTACTGGTGGTGATGGTTATGCTGCTGGAGCTGCTGATGCTTGTAGAATTTGCACCATATTCTCCAGATCCACCACTCGAGCGCGAAGATCGTTGACTTCTTCTACTATTCCGGGATGATTGGAGGTTGGAACAAGGGGGTGAATAAGATCTAGAATCTTCGATATTATATATTCGTGACGGGATACCCTGGAAAGAAGAGAGAAAATGGTGTTTCGGACTGGTTCACGGTAAGCGCTTCAGGTTCTTCGCCAAGGGGTGAATTCGGTTGGTGGAAGGGATCACCTTCTTCTTGCCTCCATTGATTGAGTCGGCTACGAACCCATCCCCAATTCATCCAGAAAAGATGATGGATGATTGGTTCGTTTGTTCTGGTTACGCTGCTATTGGAGCTCGAGGAGTTCGAGAAATTCATATTATGTGTTTGGAATAGGGTTTGATATGAAATGAGTATTGAATACTGAATGATATATTCGTCTCCTTGAATACGTATTTATAGCAAAAAGATTTCTGTAATTTACGGAGAAAATTTAGGAAAAATGGTAGACAAGGTCTATTGGGATAGATATGATAAGATATGATTTGTCTATACTCCAATAATGGCAGTATGACGTGTCGAGATTATAAAATGATAAGTATGTAATCTAATAATCTTTTGATTAAATACTTTCAATTCGTATACTGTGATAACCCAATGATATTTTTTGGTTCGCAAACCGATGCATAAAGGTATAAAGCATATAGGTACGTGATATAACAGGGAGTTATATACGTTTGAGTATGAATAGTAACAATTATAGGAGTTTCAAAAATCATGGATAATATTTCACGTAATACATATGTAATACACAAAACCATGATAGATGACATAGGAATGTCAAGAATTTCAGAAATCATGGTGTCGTATTTAAATGCGGTGGCGTAATTGGATAATACTTAGGAAAGTGAGCAGAGTTCTTAGGTTGGCTTGGCATTCTAAGATAAGTAAAGTTTCTAAAGTATAGTGTAGCATTTAACAGTTAAAGGCAACAAATAAGGGCACTACGATCAAGGAAAGTTGTAGTCCTACATTGCTAAGGTACCTAATTGTATAAGGCACACATAAAATGCAATCCTGGTTCTCTACAACAACCTGCTCTGATACCAATCTCTCACACCCCCAAATAGGGCCTGGGGTATTTGTGACTAATTATATCAAATCACAGTTGTATAAATGAGAACGACTCTACATGAGACATTTTGTTGAGTTTTGCAGTGGAAGATAAATATGTCTTTAATTGATATGATATGTAATGAAGACTCCAAGCATAGCAAGCAATCATCATCAAAGCAGTAGATATACAGCGGAAGCAATATTTAAGTACCTGAGAATAAACATGCTTAAAAAGGTCAACACGAGGTTGAGTGAGTTTATAGGTTTGTCATAAATAATGATTTCAGTAATAGTGTTAGACCACAAGATTTGTTCTCATAAGTAGATCACTCAGATCCAGTCAAGTTGATCTCCCGCAGGATCAAAAAGTTATGCCAGTGCGTGATATTTAGACTAAATGTTGTTTGCCCCGTGACAAGTTGTTCTGTCCTTGTCGTTTGATTTCATTATCAAGTAATACAAAGACTTAGTCAAATGTATCGGGGACGTTACTCCCGATAGGCCTATCCCCAATAATTAAGAATGCCGCAGCAATTAAAAATATCACTGTAGGGACTTAGTCGGACATAGTCGGGTATAGCATAGTTTAATAGTTGGTACTGATATTTAGACTAGACTTTCAAGTTTGCCCCGTGACAAGTTATCATTTATACTTGTCGGTTGGGGACTTGCTGGTCATAGCCCAACATATCACAGTTTAATAGTTGATACGTGTAAAATAGTTATAAAAGTTGCGCATGTATTCTCAGCCCAAAAATATATAAAAAGGGAGCAGATGAACTCACATTAAATAGCAGTTGAAGTATTCCACGCAAGAAGGAAAGTAAAGCAAGTAAGTGATCTGGATATCAACCTTGAGGTATAACGTTTGATTAGTTAATGTCTAACTTGACATAAAGGATGTTTATTAATATAGCAACTATATTGACAGTGACGGCTTTCGAGAAAAGTTCCTATTTCTAAAAAGTTTCTATTTTTGGAAACCTACTATTTATGAAAAACTTTCACTTATAGTAAGCTTCTAGTTTAAGAATGTTCGGGTTATAATTCTTAACAAAGATGTTGTACAATCTCGCCCAAACTTCGTCGCTAACATGCAAGTCACTCGAATGATCTATTGTTATCGAGCAGCCCAGGATCTCTTGACCAGAATCTAAGTCTTGGCATTCGAGATCCACAAGCGTCCCATAATGGTAACAAGGATCACCCTAGGCCATAAGTAGCGGTGATGTTTGTAGTCTTTGTATGCTATCTTTAATTATAACCTTCACGTTAGGTGCTTATATACATATATATTCATTAATTCGATTTTAATTATAACTCCTATATATTAATTCATAAAAATACTTTTATAATTTTTAGTAACATATATTACTAATTATAACATGTTATTTATTTTAATTTTAATTGCATATAATTTATAACATTATTTACATGTTTCGGTAAAAAAATAATAAACCGAAGTAAAAAGTAAAAAGTAAAAAGTAAAAAGTAAAAAGTAAGAAAAGAATACTTACTAGTAATAATTCTTCAAAGAGAGAATGAGAGAAAATTTGATGTGAGTTTGAATGAGAAATGAGGAGTATTTATACTTGAAAAAATTAGGTAAAAAGAATAAAATAATTAAAAGAAAAAGAAATATTTTAATTTTTAATGGGATTTTAAAATTAAAAAGTATTAAATGTTAGGTCATGTGATAATGCACAAAATAGAATAATAAAAGTAGTTTTCCATTATAATTTTTAATTAAAAAGTAATTTATTTATTTATTTATTTATTTTATTAAAAAAAATCATTTATTTTAAGGATTTTTTTTATATATATTTTTTAAAATAAACAAATTGATTTACTACTTTTCCAAGAATATTTGTCAATATTTTTTTTATTCATAATAACAATACTGATAATAAAGATATTAATTATTGATATCTTGTTTAAAAAGGATATTAATAATAATAATATTAATGTATCAAATTTATGCGTAATTATTTACAAATAATTGTTCGTGAATCATCGGAATTAGTCGAGGTTAAATGAAATCATATAAAGATTTTTGTTTAAATTTTGCCGAAAATTTACGGGTTGTCACAGTATTTTTTTTAAATTGTGTCATGACAACAACTGTAAGAGAAATTAACTATGTCATGATATGACTTAGATCATATTTGAATAAATTAATTAAAATGTGATTCAAATTTATGATATGGGGAAACATGTTATTGTAAATAACATGGCTTGAGGATATGTCATAATATGAGAAAATTTCAGGTGTAAATTTAAGATATGACACTATAATGTGGAATCTTGCGAGATTTAAATATCGGTTGATAGATATTTCTACCTTTGAGGTCCGATTAAAATTTGGAGGTACATTATGAATGACTTGACAATACTAGGGGTCAAGTTTGTAATAAAGGAATTGTTTGTATCCTTTAAATGTCATAATATCATGATGTGAAATAAGAATTTAATTTATCTTGTGATGATAAACTAAATTATGTGATATGGACTCCAGATAAGTCCAAGGGAAATTCTTTTTCGGAAGAATTTAAGAAACTTCATATAAGTGAGATACATTTAATGATTATGAAGAAAATGAGACTGAATGATTGATAAGAGACATGATTTATAAGACACTCATTATGATGTCTTAGTCTCAAGTGGATTTTGTCATGATACAAGGGACGTGATATGATATTCCTTGTGAGAAAAGGTATGGAGAATTAGAATGATGCATCTTCTATTCTCAAGCTTTGACCTTAAAGTATATGGCATGCTAGACTCGGACATGTTAAAAATGATCACCTGTAGAGATCTGTTAACATTGAATGTCCCAGTGTGTGGAATTTATGCAAAGACAAAATCAGAGTTTCATTCAGTTACATAAGGAATTGATGAAAATGATGATGTGGAATATTTCCATTGTATATGGAACGTGATCAGATTAAATGATAATTTAAAATATAAAGATGTTTATCTTTATTATATTATCTTGGATTTCAAATTGCCCCGACTAGAATTAAGAGTTGAAAGTATAATTTTGAGTGCAAAAACTTTGTTAAGTTTTCTAAATTCGACGTCTATAGGTCATACATAGAATATGACCAAGAATTGCTCAAAATGTGCTAAAATTTTGGAGAACAAAGTATGTATATCTTATGTAGGGGCATTTGACTGTGTCATGTATTAGAATCATATTTGATAAATATGATTATGCTTGAAATATATATCAAGTTGCAAGACATGTGGGGGAAGCTTTGAAATGATAATCATTAACCCGATTAGTTGTGTAAAATAAACACAATAATAGGAAATGTGGGAAGCATTAACCTAGCTAGTTGTGTAAAGTGAACACAATAATATGAAAATGTGGAGTGTCTTGCATTTGATATCAAGTGCACGATTCATGATGATTCATATTATGGCTAAATTTAAAAGATAAGAATTTAGTTGATGGAAAAAAAATCTATCTCATTTTAGCCAAGGTTTTTCATGATGATTGATGATAACATGATTCGTAGATGTTAAATTTCTATATCATTTGAGCCAATAATGGTGCGTAATTTTGATATAGTCAATATAATTACGCTAGAACAACTAATCTCTTTGTTGGTTATCGTAATTAACTTTGTAAAGTTAAATGATAACATTTCGGATACAACCATAGGGTTGAAAAGAGATTATGTTGTGGAATGGGACTGAAGCCCTTGAATAAAGTTTATATGAAGGAAAATCTAACTCAGTTGACTGGAGATACCAAGATGAGTTCAATAGGATAACCTAATTGTATGAACTAGTGAGGTCATGGTGGTGGAGTTAATAAAATGCCCCACATCTTTTCAAAGGGAGTTTATTCAACGATAATAGACTTCCTAGTCCATTCCTAAAAGTGACAAGTACGAGGCTAAGCCTATGGCTTTTAATGATTCGACTGAAGTAGCCATACATGGTAAATCAGTAGCCATTCGTGGTGAATCACCTATGTGAGAGAGAAGTGGGGTCGTTTCGAAGGGTATTGTTGGGGCACAATACTTAATGGCTCTCGCAGAACCGGGCTAGTGTGTCAGGACCATAATGAACATGACTATGAGGACTTGACTTTGTAGGGAGATTCTTGTGTGAAGCATATTGTCGCCTACACAAATGGCAGACGAGTTCAAAGACATCGTCGTCTACTCAGAGCCAGTAGACTAAGTACGTTTCATGAGCGAAGGTTCAAAGGGTAACACCTACCTATCGTGTGCAAGATTCAACCGCTGAAAATTTTGTTTGAATATGTGTGTTTAAGATCGATTTCTATTCATGATGGGAAATCTAGGTGAAACGAGATTCACACAAACTTTGAAATATATGGTTATGTAGTCGGTGGCCAAGGCTTCATAACAATGTAATATATTTCCAAAGTAGATTATGGAGAATGAGATTTCGATGTTCAAAAAGAGAAAATCTAGCTAAGATGAATGAGAAGTCGGTTAACTATTTTTGTTTAGTTATCAATTTCATTCATGTGGGGGATTGTTGGAAAATTGTGAATTAAAATTGATGTTAAATGGTATTGAAATGTTGCAATTATTGTGACTTTTTACATCCATTAACTTATCAATACTAATGACATTTTGTTGTCATTAAATTTCCACTCTTTGATTTTCTCTATTGAAATATAAATTAGAGATGAGTTCTCTAGTTTTGGTGAGATGAAAAAACACTTTAAAATAACACACAAAAATTCACATATTGTTTTTGTAAGCTTGAGTGAAGAGAGTCTAACCACATTGTGTTCTAACAGTGTGGTATAGGTAGGATCACATCTTTGAGTTAGCTTATGAAACCAAATACGACAACTTTTTCAGGCAATCGTTCAAGTCCGGCAGTACTACTGCTTCGGCCGTGGTACCCTGGGAAACAGACGTCGTGTAGACGGCGAAACTGTTTTAAGGGAACCGTGTTAAACACAGGCCTCGGCTCATCATTTGTTGATGATTATCTTTCAGTTCTCTCCAAGAGATAATATCCTTTTATACACTCAGATATGTATATTTATAATGTTCGTTATTGAAATGAATTATATATTATATTAATATATTTTCGGGTACTATATTTTCTACATTTTACACATGGAAATGTATGGAATTGAAGTCACCAAAAATTATATAATCTCCCTATTTATTTAAAATAAAGTTCCTCAAGAAAGTCCACATTCTCCTTTTATTGACATGTGATTGTGGGGCGTATATGTTAATTAAGAAAACAGAAGACTTAGCTCCAGTGAATCTCCCTTCAACAATCAGTAAGTTGGTGAACGAAATGGTTCGGTTAAATTCAAAGACTCTGGGGTCCCAAACAGTGATAATTCCTCCTGAGCGCCCCATGGCCGACGACTATATATGCTACCTTAAAATTATAATTAATGTATATTGCCTTTACTTCAAAGTGATATAAAGAATGATGTTTGGATTCTTGGATACCCAAGATGCCGATAGAATGTTTTAAGTAGAAATTGTGTATCCATATTTGTTTATTACGAGATTGCACCCCTCCTCCAATATTGATCGACAATAGATTCACGATATAGTTTTGAAGCTACACATACTAATTACCACTGAAGCTTGGCTTGAGTGGTAAGGGGTGAGATTCAACTTGGGGTACTGCCAACTCAGATTCAATTCTTACTCCAAGAAGGTGTTTCCAACCTTTGATGGTACTGCCAACATTAATGCGATTTGGGAAGGATCTCAGGGGGATTTCCCAACCTTCGATGGTACTGTCAACATCGTCGTGAATTGGGTTTCCTCCTAACGCGTGTGTGGGTGACAAATGAGAGCATTCAATGTCGATATCGCCGTTAAAAAAAAGACATTCCAAGTTGTACCCTAGAACCTTACTCATGTTAATGAGTTTTGCTGCTTGTGTATCATCTTCATTGTTACTCTTTATTTGTTCACTAGCAACTAGAGATTGTGATCGTATTCTAATGAAGCCCGGAGGTTTCGTAATGGCGGAAAAGGTTGACGAATCTTGTTTATGGCTTGGTTTTCTTCGAAATAGTTGGTATAATACTCTCTGCCACAAATGAGCCATCATGAGAATTTGGAGAGTCTTCAATTATTTTCGTAGCACGTGCTTCTTTTTTCTCTTTATATGCCGGCGGTGTATTCTCATGTTCTTCCAAAAAAAATCAACCCGGTCTTTAATTGAATGAACCTCAGAGGCTATCGAGGATTCGTCAGATAATACCTCTTCATCATCCGGTATTTCATCATCATCCGTCTCCAGAATCTTTACAATCTAATTCGATGACTCTCTCACCAAGACTTTGAACATTTTACTTTTCACCTTCGAAAAAATAACACCATGAATATAGTCTAACCTCGGTGTGATGATGTATAATTTACCACTACCAAATTGATCATTATAGTTAATGGTTGGTAATTGTATAATATTATTTGCTGAATGTAATGTTTTTTATTCTTAGAAAAAACAATTACATTGATTGAACATGTGATTTGCACTCAAGTCTTTGATAGTTTCATTATCCGAATTATATACAACTGCTATAAAAGAAGAAGTTGCAAGTAGAAGAGTATTTCAGCTTCTAAACTGTGTGTTGATCATGGCCAAAGCTGTGGACAAATGCCTTGTTGATGATTCATTCTAATCGAGTTTGATTACATGTGCATTTACACCAAAGTTGTACGCACCCGCTACAAATATCTCTTTGTTGTTATTATGATAACATTTTGGGTTACGGGCCTGCACCCTCATATTATGCCATTTTTTCTACTGACGCAATAATGGCACCTTAAAGTTTTTTTTTTCGGTGAAAAAACGATAAAACTTTTATAACTAAAAGGAAGTTCATCAAAAAGATGAAACCTCCTTAAACGTAGAACATAAAAACTATCGAGCTAAACTAAACCAACAACCTAACTAAAGCTCACAACAACATCGTTACAATATCACGACCAAAGGTACTCCAAAACACCGCAAACAAACTAAACCTATAAGGGTAGAGGGGATCCAATCTAGACGAAGAACGAAAGATTAAAAGCCATCTTAATCAAAAGGCGAAGAACCGAAAAGCATATAGCGAACCTTAGATCAAGCATCCTTGATAAAATCCCCAAAAGCTTCCATTTCCGCTCCCTGTACCGGCTTCTTCTTTTTTTTTGCTTTTTAACTTTAACCGTAGTCTTTAGAGGATCGTTTGAATTGACAAGAGTAGTTGTGCCTTGAACACCCTCCATATTATCCATCATATTAACAAAAGCCGCGAGTGAAGCGTCGTCTGAGACATTGGGCATCTTAACAAAAGATTAAAAAACCTTTAAAGCTTTTGTTATGACTTCTCTGGCAACTCCTTTTGATGTTTTTGTCACATCATTATTAACACATTTATTGATGTTAAGAGGTTATATTTGTTCTGCGAAATATAGCTACACTTATTGCTAGGCGTTTGCTTCTAAATTAGTAAGGACATTTTTGTTTTTTGCACTTCTCCCAAATTAATTTTTATTGAACTGAAATAAATGTATAATTAAACAAAAGTTGACCACTTCAGATCACTCTTTTATACTGAAACTATTGTTAATTACATACCGTTTCCTAAAGTAGCTATGGTTTGGCCTAGCGTTTGATATGATCTGAAAATGGGTACTCACATCGTTTTACATCTTTTGTGTGTGTGTGTGTGTGTGTGTGTGTGTGTGTGTGTGTGTGTGTGTGTGTGTGTGTCTAAAATGGTGCAACATAACACAATTACAATATGGGCAAATGGCCCGAAAAAGTAACCTAAGTTATCCAATCTCGACACTCTTGAAAAGACCTACTCCCTCTGTCCCATCTTAAGTGTCCACTGTTGACTTTTCAAAGTCTTTCTTTGTCAACTTTGATCGTAAATATTTTTATTTGTGTTATATAATATTTGATGAAAATTATATGGAATGAAAACACATTTAAAACTCAATTCATTCATATAATTTTTATCAAATATTATATAGTACAAATAAAAATATTTACGGTCAAAGTTGACAAAAATTGACTTTAAAAAGTTAACAGTGGACACTTAAGATGGGACGGAGGGAGTACATTAATAGCCTTTTATATTGAATTGGGGCAACATCAAACGAGCTTGAACTTATGGCTACACGTGTTGGGTGCAAAGTTGGTGAATTCCCCTTTACTTACCTCGGGTTACCTATCGGGATGAACATGAATCGAATTACAATTTGGGATCCGGTCATCGAGAAATTCAACTCATGTCTTGCTAATTGGAAAGCTAAAACGATTTCATTTGGTGGTAGATTACCTTTTTTTATTTATTTATTAAACTCGTGGTTTTACGGGTCCTTCATCTAGTGTTTAGTATAATAAGAAATGATTAACATGACAACGATACCCTCACATGCTTGACACAGTTAGCTTGATGATTTAATAGGAAAAATTGTCAGTCAACTGACGATAAAGTGGAATCTACCAATGCTAAGAAAAAAGTTTATGGACTACTCGTGTAAATTTCCTAACACCACAAGGACTATCCGTATAATTTTTACATGTATTTGAACTTACAACTATTTTAACTAATTTTATTTGGATATACTGTATATCCATATGAAATTTTAATCATATTTTTTCTCATGTATACACAAATAATTCATCACTAATACTTTTATTTTTGTTAGCATTAATGAAGTAGAGTATGCATAGATCGTAAAGGTAAGATGAAATCGTATTATTCCGTACAAGAATCACCCTCATGAACATGTAGCATGGTATTAAAAAAAATTTAATTATGGATTATAGGACTTTTCTAGTAATAAAACCAAATCGCTTAAACTAATTATGCATCCATCCTCATTGTTAAGAAACAAATCAATTTAATCAATGTCACTCAAAACAAACAATAAAATATGAAATATGGTTATTAAATCTCAAAATCGTACGTATCAAACAACGACAAAAGATTGATTAGTACCCTAACTCAACATAACAATAGCACACAAATCTGTATAACTAAAAACGTACTATAAATAAAATAAATAAGTCGATATCGATATAAATATAAATATAATAAACAAGAGTAAAGAATGTTATGTAAACTAATAAAGATTTCGAGAATGAATCACATGTTGAACATAATACAACTTGAAGCTAAGGATAACCAACGGCTCGGTTTTTATCTTCTTTCTCGGTCACGAAGATTCTCATTATGCACCGAATATAGGATACGCACACTTGGCATATTTCGTAAATACAATGCAGCAATGTAGTAACCCATATTAGTCCTAATAACAATAGTAGTGCCTTAATATCATCCATGTGCTATGTTTTTGTGTTTGTATCCTCTTTATATTTGAAAAAGACGTATTGTATATATTAGTTTTGGTTACATGTGAAACTTACTGAAAAACTTCGGGTGTTTTAAATTAAGAAAGGACAATCTTTAATAAATATAATTAATCGATTAATTAATTTAATTAATAGTTAATACGGAGTAGTTAATTAATGAATATATATATAAAAAATATCAGCCATCATAAAATAAAAAACTCGAGAAATAGGAAGTTGGAAATAGATATATACGTATCTTGCAATAAAATCAAAATATCACATATTTATATTTTCATTGTATAATATTTGGGGAAAGTAATTTGTTAAATATTAGTGAAAATCCCAACTTCTTTTAGATATATATTAGAGGCATACCTTTTAGAAGATAAACTAGTTTATAACGAATTTTCGCCTGATTTAAACGTGAGTTATTATGGTAAATCTGTTGAAGTGAGTTTTATAGGACGCCTTTTAATAATTGTGATTATTAAGTGTGTAACTATATAAATAAACTATAAGTTGTTATTAAGTGTCTATAAAAATGAGTGGCTAAGACCTCATGACGCGGGTTGGAATCCTTTATATTTGTGACGCGTTCATTAAGATTTTTTTCGTTATCAGTCGGGGTCCGTGTACTCGTCAATGAGATAATGTTTTTAGTCATATTCATGACCTGCAAATACCCACGACCCGCGAGCAAACCCACATGCTATAAACATATACAGTTTACCCTCCCTTCGGGTTCTAGCATCGAAGACATAATCAAAGGAGGAAATTCGATTGGGTTAAACGCATCTCAACGGAAAACATGGCAAGCAATCGTGTGGGTGACGTGCTACTTCATTTGGAAAAACCGTAATCAAAAGGTTTTTCGAAACGAAGCATGGGCATCTTCAAAGGTTATAAACGAGATTTAAGTAAAATCCTTCGAGTGGGTAAAAAATCGTTCGAGAGGAAAACTCGTGGATTGGCATCAATGACTTCTTAAACATCGATCCAGGTTGAAGTCACATGTCGTGTATCTTTGCGTCGTAACAAGTTTATAGTGATGTTATGACGACCCTCATTTTTCCATTTCTGTTTATACTATCTTACTGTTAGGACTTTATGTGTTCATAAACTTTAATTGACAATACTTTGATTAAATAGTAATTTTTGATCAATATTTTCTGTTAATATAAGTTTATGTGTTGTGATATTTTCATATATATAAACTATATGAAATATTAAAATGGTAACAATTTATATAAATTAAAAATTAATAAGAACTAAGTAAAAAAAATTATATATAATAATATAAATAGTAAATGCCGAATTAATAAAAAAAATAAAAATAATAATGTGATAATATGGGACGGTTTTTAATAAAAAAAAAAATGGGGAAAAGAACTTGTTTGCTAAGTAACAACAAATCCTAATCTATCTCTAATACTTGCATCCTAATCCTAATCTAGTCCTTGATCACCAAGTATTTCGTAGAATCATAGTTAGATTAGGATTTCCAAATGCTCTCTATAAAAGGACCTCTTCGCTCATTGTTCTCATTCATACTTGCACCACAAATAGCTCTCAAAATCTCTCCCTTTGCCTTGTGATAGTCGACTGGTTCTGCAGTCCAAATCCCCACCACCATCGACAAACAACAACACTCCAAAACAGCCTGCAAATCGTCACCCTTTCAGCCCATTTTCGCCACCTTTTTGCTGCTGTAGCAGCCCTGCATTCGACCACCACAACAGCCATTATCCTGCCATTTTTCTGCTACAAATTCGCCATCAAAACAGCCTCTCCAAGTCGACTTTTCTCGCTGTACTGCTGCTGCGTTTTCTTCTGTTTTTCTGCATGACAAAACAGCCCAAGAAGCACCTGTTGGATCGTTGTTTCTACTGGTTTTTCTGTTTCTATTCGATTCACAATCATCATCTTTACTTCTTGGTCTTAATCTTCTAAAGGTATATCTAGAACCCTAGCGTTAATTATGCTCTTTAATTCTTTTAGTTATTATGATTTAAAAGATTTAGTATGAATAAAATAAATGGTTAAAAGATTATGAAGATGAATTATGATCATGAATTTTGAATATGGAGTATTAATAAGTTGTTAACTATGAAGATAAAGAATTATGAATAAGATGTATGATTAATTATAAAGATTATGAATATGATTAATAAGTTAATGATTATGATATAGGTTAAAAGTTATTAGATTATGATTAATTATTGTGATTAAAGAGGTTATGAACTTGAATATGTTTATTAATATTTGAATATTGGTTTGTAAATAATAATGATAATAATACACACATGCATGCATGCAAACATACGTATGTAGGTACATGTATATATTGTAGATACATGCGTGTGTATATATGTAAATATATACATGCGTATATATGTATGTGTATGCATGTATGTATATGTACGTGTGTGTGTATGTATGAGTGTGTGTAAGTGTAAGTATATGAGGATAGTAAAACATAAAAAGAAAGTAATATAAGTATGTATATGTATATCGTGTTTATGAGGTTATGTATATATAGTTGATGATTATTAAAGTTAATAAGTAGTTGTACGTATAGATATATATACCACCTTTACACTTATGTATATGTAACACATATATGATAAATATATATAATATAGATATAAACATATACATGTATGATAATAATAAGGAATAATAATGTTATTACTAGAACTTGTAAACCTATTTATATGGTAACACCTTAAGTACACTAAGTTATATTATCACCTATATATGTAAATACTAAGTACATTAATAATTCGTTGTGTGTATACACCTATAACGTGAAGGTTATAATCAAAAGATAACGTGCACTATATACGAACCTCACTGCTACTTACGGCCTAGGGTGGTCCTTGTTGCCTTATGGGACTCGCTTGTGGATCTCGAATGCCAAGACTTAGATTTTGGTCAAGAGTCCTGGGCGCCCAGTAACAACAGATCATCAGAGTGACTTATCTGATAGCAATGAGGTTTGGGCAAGTTGTACAACGTCTTTGTGAAGGATTACAACCCGAAAATACTAAAACTAGAAACTTACTATAAGTGGAAGCTTTCAATAAATAGTAGGTTTCCAAAAATAGAAACTTTTAAGAAATAGGAACTTTTCTCGAAAACCGTCACTGTTAATATAGTTGCTATATTAATAAACAAACTTTATGTCTGTTAGACATTAACTAATCAAAGGTTATATCTCTAGGTTGAGATCTCCGATTACATACTCCGTTCATACTTCTTGCGTGGATAAACTTGCTTGCTACTAAGGTGAACTTCATAGGCCCACTTTTTAACTTTCTTTATTTACTTATTTTAAACTTTGGGGTGAGACACATGCTTGCTTTTAAAACTGTTTTACGCTTAGACACAAGTATCCGAAACTGTTTAACTGTACTGCCATGCTTTGTTTCATGCTAAATCTCTGCCATGATATTGTTAATTGGTACTTTGAAACGCAAACTTAGTTATTGTGAGTATGCCTATTGAGAGTGACGTCTCTAACCAGTTGACTGTTGGTCTTTGGTTACATAATAATGATTTCAACGACACTGACAGTTCAAGGTGTCATGGGGTAACTTTGTTTAGTTTGATATCATAACTTCAGCACTACTTTTGAACGATGTTGCTACATCAAACTTGACAACTAAATCTTGTGGTCTAAAAACTATATTAAACCTATGTTATTCACTCAACCATTTTTAGTTGACACTTTAAGCATGTTTTGTCTCAGGTGAAGACTGCTTGAGGTTGTTTGCTACTTGGATTTTGCTGCTTTTGGAGTCCGCATTTTAGATTCATATTATTGCATTAAAACATTTAAGTTTACATTAACATTTTGGATTTACATACGTAATGACTATTTATTTCCGCTGCTTTAAATACATTGGTTTTTTTTTTTAATAAAAATATCTCATTTAGAGTCGTTCTCGCTTTACACTTGTGTTATGATATTGGTTAGTCACATATGACCCGCAGTCCCATTTAGGGGGTGTGACAGATTGGTATCAGAGCCAGGTTGTTATAGAGAACCAGGATTTCATTTTATGTGTGCCTTATGTGTTAGTTAGGGTGCCTTAGCGATCTTTAGGTCTATAACCTTTCTTGTCTCGATTTTTAAGCACTTTTCCTTTACATTTTATTCGTGCCTTTGCGTCTTCCTTAGAATCTACCTAACTTCGTTCTTTTCGTGTCTTTTAGGATGTCTCGCCAAAATCCAATCGTCATCTCCGACAACGAGTCCGAAGGATCCGTTAACTCACCGGTCTATACACCCGCTACTCCACCCGCATCACCGGTTTACATGCCCGCTACTCCACCACACTCTCCTATTATGGAAGAATCCCACACAAATGTCAACTATGAAGGGGATGATGAGGAGGAAGAGTTTGTGGAAGAGATGATCGAGGAAGAAGTGGAGGAGGAGCCTTCCGAGGAAGAACCTAAAGAAGAATCCGAATCCGAGCCCTCTGCTTTCCTACCTCCATCTTTAAAGAGGAAGGAGCCCGGGACCCCCACTAATGATTTCCCCGGTCCTTCCAAGAAGCAAGATACCACTGACTTGGTAATGATCATTGAACGCCAAGATAGGATGGCAAAGGAGCAAGAGAGCATATTTGATGTTAGGTCTAATTTTATCAAGGACCAAAAGCAAAAGAACAAAGTGATTGAAGGTTTCATGAAGTTTGTTCAAGATCTCCTTTGGGATAAGGAGCAAGCGTCTGTTCATGCCCGATTGGCTAAGGTCTAGGAGAGTCAAGACCAATTGGGGAAGATGGTGGCCGACATGAAGGCGCTTCAAGATAAAAAAAATAAGGACTTTGAAGATTTCATTGAAGAGTATCTTTAGATATTTGTTCTTCTAGCATATGTTTTTCCACTTTCGTATTAGTGTTTTCCATTTCATTGTGAAGGCTTTGCCTAAAACTACTATCCTAGTTTTGTTTCGTGTTTATTCTTGTTTCGTTTCATGTTTATTCTTGTTTCGTTTCATGTTTATTCTTGTTGAATAAAAGATGTTAGTTATCTTGTGATGTTTAATAAAATTTAAGTGTTTTTAATACATCTCGTTGTTTCTCTTACCTATCCTTTTACTTGTTGTGTGAAATTGTGCACTTATTAAACAAATTATTAACTTACTAGCACCATAAACTCTTTAACTAATACTGTTTTGTGTATTGAAGATCAATGGCTCAATCAACTCGTGGTGCTAACGCTCTTCCAAATGTTACTTTGACCCCCGCACAATTTCAACAACTGCTTGCTGCCGCCCAAGGCAACAATAATCAAGGGAACAACCGAGGAAATCCACCTACATCATGCACATATAAGGAGTTTATGAACTGTAAGCCTCCAACCTTCAATGGAAATAAGGAAGCAGTTAAATTAACTCGTTGGTTCGAAAAACTCGAATCAATCTTTCGTATCTGTAACTGTGCGGATGTCGATCGAGTGAAGTATGCTACTCACACACTAGGTTGTAGTGACCCGAACTTTTCCATGTTTATATATATTAATTGAGATTGATATTTACATGATTAAATGTTTCCAACATGTTAAGCAATTAAACTTGTTAAGACTTGATTAATTGAAATATGTTTCATATAGACAATTGACCACCCAAGTTGACCGGCGATTCACGAACGTTAAAACTTGTAAAAACGACATGACGATATATATATGGATATACACATGGTTAACATGAGATTATGATAAGTAAGTATCTCCATAAGTATATTAACAATGAGTTACATACATATAAACAAGACTACTAACTTAAGGATTTCGAAACGAGACATATATGTAACGATTATCGTTGTAACGACATTTAAATGAATATATATCATATTAAGATATATTAATATATCATAATATCATGATAATATAATAATTTAAAATCTCATTTGATATTATAAACATTGGGTTAACAACATTTAACAAGATCGTTAACCTAAAGGTTTCAAAACAACACTTACATGTAACGACTAACGATGACTTAACGACTCAGTTAAAATGTATATACATGTAGTGTTTTAATATGTATTTATACACTTTTGAAAGACTTCAATACACTTATCAAAATACTTCTACTTAACAAAAATGCTTACAATTACATCCTCGTTCAGTTTCATCAACAATTCTACTCGTATGCACCCGTATTCGTACTCGTACAATACACAGCTTTTAGATGTATGTACTATTGGTATATACACTCCAATGATCAGCTCTTAGCAGCCCATGTGAGTCAACTAACACATGTGGGAACCATCATTTGGCAACTAGCATGAAATATCTCATAAAATTACAAAAATATGAGTAATCATTCATGACTTATTTACATGAAAACAAAATTACATATCCTTTATATCTAATCCATACACCAACGACCAAAAAAACCTACAAACACTTTAATTCTTCAATTTTATTCATCTAATTAATCTCTCTCAAGTTCTATTCTCAAGTTCTAAGTGTTCTTCATATATTCTACAAGTTCTAGTTACATAAAATCAAGAATACTTTCAAGTTTGCTAGCTCACTTCCAATCTTGTAAGGTGATCATCCAACCTCAAGAAATCTTTATTTCTTACAGTAGGTTATCATTCTAATACAAGGTAATAATCATATTCAAACTTTGGTTCAATTTCTATAACTATAACAATCTTATTTCAAGTGATGATCTTACTTGAACTTGTTTTCGTGTCATGATTCTGCTTCAAGAACTTCGAGCCATCCAAGGATCCGTTGAAGCTAGATCCATTTTTCTCTTTTCCAGTAGGTTTATCCAAGGAACTTAAGGTAGTAATGATGTTCATAACATCATTCGATTCATATATATAAAGCTATCTTATTCGAAGGTTTAAACTTGTAATCACTAGAACATAGTTTAGTTAATTCTAAACTTGTTCGCAAACAAAAGTTAATCCTTCTAACTTGAATTTTAAAATCAACTAAACACATGTTCTATATCTATATGATATGCTAACTTAATGATTTAAAACCTGGAAACACGAAAAACACCGTAAAACCGGATTTACGCCGTCGTAGTAAACACCGCGGGCTGTTTTGGGTTAGTTAATTAAAAACTATGATAAACTTTGATTTAAAAGTTGTTATTCTGAGAAAATTATTTTTATTATGAACATGAAACTATATCCAAAAATTATGGTTAAACTCAAAGTGGAAGTATGTTTTCTAAAATGGTCATCTAGACGTCGTTCTTTCGACTGAAATGACTACATTTACAAAAACGACTTGTAACTTATTTTTCCGACTATAAACCTATACTTTTTCTGTTTAGATTCATAAAATAGAGTTCAATATGAAACCATAGCAATTTGATTCACTCAAAACGGATTTAAAATGAAGAAGTTATGGGTAAAACAAGATTGGATAATTTTTCTCATTTTAGCTACGTGAAAATTGGTAACAAATCTATTCCAACCATAACTTAATCAACTTGTATTGTATATTATGTAATCTTGAGATACCATAGACACGTATACAATGTTTCGACCTATCATGTCGACACATCTATATATATTTCGGAACAACCATAGACACTCTATATGTGAATGTTGGAGTTAGCTATACAGGGTTGAGGTTGATTCCAAAATATATATAGTTTGAGTTGTGATCAATACTGAGATACGTATACACTGGGTCGTGGATTGATTCAAGATAATATTTATCAATTTATTTCTGTACATCTAACTGTGGACAACTAGTTGTAGGTTACTAACGAGGACAGCTGACTTAATAAACTTAAAACATCAAAATATATTAAAAGTGTTGTAAATATATTTTGAACATACTTTGATATATATATGTATATATTGTTATAGGTTCGTGAATCAACCAGTGGCCAAGTCTTACTTCCCGACGAAGTAAAAATCTGTGAAAGTGAGTTATAGTCCCACTTTTAAAATCTAATATTTTTGGGATGAGAATACATGCAGGTTTTATAAATGATTTACAAAATAGACACAAGTACGTGAAACTACATTCTATGGTTGAATTATCGAAATCGAATATGCCCCTTTTTATTAAGTCTGGTAATCTAAGAATTAGGGAACAGACACCCTAATTGACGCGAATCCTAAAGATAGATCTATTGGGCCTAACAAACCCCATCCAAAGTACCGGATGCTTTAGTACTTCGAAATTTATATCATATCCGAAGGGTGTCCCGGAATGATGGGGATATTCTTATATATGCATCTTGTTAATGTCGGTTACCAGGTGTTCACCATATGAATGATTTTTATCTCTATGTATGGGATGTGTATTGAAATATGAAATCTTGTGGTCTATTGTTACGATTTGATATATATAGGTTAAACCTATAACTCACCAACATTTTTGTTGAC
The DNA here is from genome assembly GCF_046630445.1 of Rutidosis leptorrhynchoides. Taxonomy (NCBI): domain Eukaryota; kingdom Viridiplantae; phylum Streptophyta; class Magnoliopsida; order Asterales; family Asteraceae; genus Rutidosis; species Rutidosis leptorrhynchoides. The sequence continues at coordinate 13,588,456 of NC_092334.1, forward strand.
GTTTAAAGCATGTTTATTCTCAGGTGAATATTAAGAGCTTCCGCTGTTGCATACTAAAATAAGGACAAGATTTGGAGTCCATCTTTGTATGATATTGTGTAAAAACTGCATTCAAGAAACTGATTTCGATGTAACATATTTGTAATGTAAACCATTATGTAATGGTCGTGTGTAAACAGGATATTTTAGATTATCATTATTTGATAATCTACGTAAAGCTTTTTAAACCTTTATTTATGAAATAAAGGTTATGGTTTGTTTTAAAAATGAATGCAGTCTTTGAAAAACGTCTCATATAGAGGTCAAAACCTCGCAACGAAATCAATTAATATGGAACGTTTTTAATCAATAAGAACGGGACATTTCAGTTGGTATCAGAGCGTTGGTCTTAGAGAACCAGAATTTTGCATTAGTGTGTCTTATCGAGTTTGTTAGGATGCATTAGTGAGTCTAGACTTCGACCGTGTTTAGTTGAAAAATGATTGCTTAACAAATTTTGTTGGAAACTATATATTTTTAACATGTGAATATTATGTGATATATTAATCTCTTAACGCGTTTGATATTATGTGATAGATGTCTACCTCTAGAACAAGTCCCATTGACTCACCTAATAATAATGAAGAGTCAAATGTAAATTGGAATGATTCGTGGACTGATTCACAAGTTCCCGAAGAGGAACCGGAAGAAGAGTCGGAACCGGAAGAAGAATCGGAACCGGAAGAAGAATCGGAACCGGTGGGGGAAATAATAAAACGGTTAAGTAAAAGAAAATCCTCAACCAACCGACCAAGGTTAATTATGGTCAATGGTGTTTCCGCCAAGGAAGCAAAATATTGGGAGGATTACCAATTCTCCGATGAATCGGATTCCGACGTGAATTCCGATGATGTTATAGAAATTACCCCAACTGAATTTAAAAAGGCAAAAGAAAATAATAAGGGAAAGGGCATAAAAATAGAGAAATCTAATTCCAACCCCGATGAACTTTATATGTATCATCAACCCCCGAAGTCCTTAAGTTGTAACAATGACCCGGGAACCTCTAAACCACCAGGTTTTTCTAAACCAATGTGGAAAATTACGGCTCGTATTAGGGGAACATCATATATCCCTAGAAACTTGGCAAAACGAACCAAAACCGAAGAAGAAGAAACAAGCGAGTCGAAATAAGATAGTTGTATTCGTGTGGTGTAATATATGTAATATAGTGTGCTTATGCTTTATGATGTGTAAAAATTGCTTGTATTAATAAGTATTTTTTTTATGAATCTAACTCTTGTCTATTTTACAGTATAAAAACACAAAATGGATAGACAACCCAATATTTTAAGAGACCTACCCGGAGACATGATTGATGAAATCTTGTCTAGAGTCGGTCAGAATTCTTCGGCACAACTATTTAAGGCGAGATCAGTTTGTAAGACATTCGAAGAACGTTCCAAGAATGCCTTGGTTTATAAAATGCTTTCGTTCGAAAGATGGGGGATATCACATTGGGAAATCCATAAGTTACGATGTGTTTACTTTGACGCATATATTGCGGGGAACCCAAATGCTATTTTACGCAATGGGTTAAGAAATTATTTTGACTCAATATATCCGAATATTGGACTTCGTGATTTAGAAAAAGCGGCTAACATGCAACATAAAGAAGCATGTTATGCTTACGGATTAGTAATGTTCGCTTCTCACCAAAGTGAGAACAAGAACATCAGGCTACAACTATTAAACAAAATGTTCCCACAAGTGACGGAGTCGGTAATTGGGGTAAGAAATGAGGTTTTTAGATTGTTACGGGACTGTTGGACATTACGTAACCCTCATCCCTTTGACGATGTTACAACACGCTGTCTTATCAACGGTCATAACGGTTATGTTCCACAAGACCAAGGATGGGAAGTAATCCTAGTAAAACCAGAATGCATGACTTGTTTCTGGACGTATGAATTACGTGTCTTTATTGCCTTTGCTGAACGACTTGTGTACTAGCTAGAATTATATTCACAACCATCTTGTATCAAATTTATTGTGTGCTATATTTCATGCTATATGTAAAATAAGCGGTATTGTAAGTTTGTAAAATATTGTGTAAAAGTTTGAACGAGAAATATTATTATAATCAGTTTTTCATATAGAATTGTAGTAGTTGAATTGTATATTAGCTACTAAGTATGAACTTAACGGGTAGGTACTACCCAAATTTAAACTTATAAAACGCTAATATGAAGAAAAAGCTTTTATAAATGAGTTCATATTATGCTACGAAATACTATTAACTACTCTTAATATTCTGTATGATTAACTTGTTCCATTTGACTATTTTGAAGGAAATGGCACCGACTACTCGACACACCGTGAATATGAATGAAGAGGAATTCCGTACTTTTCTAGCTTCAAACATAGCCGCAGTACAGGCTGCGCTACATACCAACAATAACCTTGGATCTAGCAGTACAGGAAATCGTGTAGGATGCACCTACAAAGAATTCACTGCCTGCAAACCTTTGGAATTTGATGGAACCGAAGGACCGATCGAATTGAAACGGTGGACTGAGAAGGTCGAATCGGTGTTTGCCATAAGTAAGTGTACTGAAGAGGACAAAGTGAAGTACGCTACGCATACCTTCACAGGTTCTGCATTAACATGGTGGAATACCTATCTAGAGCAAGTGGGACAAGATGATGCGTACGCACTACCGTGGTCAGCATTCAAGCACTTGATGAACGAGAAGTACCGTCCCAGAACCGAGGTCAATAAGCTCAAGACAGAACTTAGAGGGTTACGAACCCAAGGATTTGATATTACAACGTACGAAAGACGATTCACCGAATTATGCCTATTGTGTCCGGGAGCATTCGAAGATGAGGAAGAGAAGATCGACGCGTTTGTGAAAGGATTACCGGAAAGAATCCAAGAAGATATAAGTTCACACGAGCCCGCCTCCATACAACAGGCATGTAGAATGGCTCACAAACTAGTGAACCAGATTGAAGAAAGAATTAAAGAACAGACTGCTGAAGAGGCCAATGTGAAGCAAGTCAAAAGAAAGTGGGAGGAAAACGGTGATAAGAATCACCTATACAACAACAACAGCAATTACAACAATAATCGCAACAATTATCCCAACAATCGTAACATCAATCGCAACTACAACAAACGGCCCAACAACAACAACAACAACAACAACAACAGCAACTACAACAATCATCCCAACAACAATAATAACCGCAACAACAACAACAACAATCAGAAGCAGCTATGCCAAAGGTGTGAAAAGTATCACTCGGGGTTCTGCACCAAATTTTGCAACAAGTGTAAAAGAAATGGTCATAGCGCGGCGAAGTGTGAGGTCTACGGACCAGGGGTTAATAGAACAAAAGGAACAAATGGTGTCGGAACGAGTAATGGCGGAGCAAGTAGTGTCGGAGCAAGTTATGCCAATGTAGTTTGTTATAAATGTGGAAAACCGGGCCACATTATTAGAAATTGCCCGAACCAGGAGAACACGAATGGACAAGGCCGCGGAAGAGTTTTCAATATTAATGCGGCAGAGGCACAAGAAGACCCGGAGCTTGTTACGGGTACGTTTCTTATTGACAATAAATCTGCTTACGTTTTATTTGATTCGGGTGCGGATAGAAGCTATATGAGTAGAGATTTTTGTGCTAAATTAAGTTGTCCATTGACGCCTTTGGATAGTAAATTTTTACTCGAATTAGCAAATGGTAAATTAATTTCAGCAGATAATATATGTCGGAATCGAGAAATTAAACTGGTTAGCGAAACATTTAAGATTGATTTGATACCAGTAGAGTTAGGGAGTTTTGATGTGATAATCGGTATGGACTGGTTGAAAGAAGTGAAAGCAGAGATCGTTTGTTACAAAAATACAATTCGCATTATACGAGAAAAAGGAAAACCCTTAATGGTGTACGGAGAAAAGGGCAACACGAAGCTACATCTTATTAGTAATTTGAAGGCACAAAAACTAATAAGAAAAGGTTGCTATGCTGTTCTAGCACACGTCGAGAAAGTACAAACTGAAGAAAAGAGCATCAATGATGTTCCCATTGCAAAAGAATTTCCCGATGTATTTCCGAAAGAATTACCGGGATTACCCCCACATCGATCCGTTGTATTTCAAATAGATCTTGTACCAGGAGCTGCACCAATAGCTCGTGCTCCTTACAGACTCGCACCCAGCGAGATGAAAGAACTGCAAAGCCAATTACAAGAACTTTTAGAGCGTGGTTTCATTCGACCAAGCACATCACCGTGGGGAGCTCCTGTTTTGTTTGTCAAGAAGAAAGATGGTACATTCAGGTTGTGTATCGACTACCAAGAGTTGAACAAACTTACCATCAAGAACCGCTACCCACTACCGCGAATCGATGACTTATTTGATCAACTACAAGGCTCGTCTGTTTATTCAAAGATTGACTTACGTTCCGGGTATCATCAAATGCGGGTGAAAGAAGATGATATTCCAAAGACTGCTTTCAGAACACATTACGGTCATTACGAGTTTATGGTCATGCCATTTGGTTTAACTAATGCACCAGCTGTGTTCATGGACCTTATGAACCGAGTGTGTGGACCATACCTTGACAAGTTTGTCATTGTTTTCATTGATGACATACTTATTTACTCAAAGAATGACAAAGAACACGGTGAACATTTGAGAAAGGTGTTAGAAGTATTGAGGAAGGAAGAATTGTACGCTAAGTTTTCAAAGTGTGCATTTTGGTTGGAAGAAGTTCAATTCCTCGGTCACATAGTGAACAAAGATGGTATTAAGGTGGATCCGGTAAAGATAGAAACTGTTGAAAAGTGGGAAACCCCGAAAACTCCGAAACACATACGCCAGTTTTTAGGACTAGCTGGTTACTACAGAAGTTTCATCCAAGACTTTTCCAGAATAGCAAAACCCTTGACTGCATTAACGCATAAAGGGAAGAAATTTGAATGGAATGATGAACAAGAGAAAGCGTTTCAGTTATTAAAGAAAAAGCTAACTACGGCACCTATATTGTCATTGCCGGAAGGGAATGATGATTTTGTGATTTATTGTGACGCATCAAAGCAAGGTCTCGGTTGTGTATTAATGCAACGAACGAAGGTGATTGCTTATGCGTCTAGGCAATTGAAGATTCACGAACAAAATTATACGACGCATGATTTGGAATTAGGCGCAGTTGTTTTTGCATTAAAGACTTGGAGGCACTACTTATATGGGGTCAAAAGTATTATATATACAGACCACAAAAGTCTTCAACACATATTTAATCAGAAACAACTGAATATGAGGCAGCGTAGGTGGATTGAATTGTTGAATGATTACGACTTTGAGATTCGTTACCACCCGGGGAAGGCAAATGTGGTAGCCGATGCCTTGAGCAGGAAGGACAGAGAACCCATTCGAGTAAAATCTATGAATATAATGATTCATAATAACCTTACTACTCAAATAAAGGAGGCGCAACAAGGAGTTTTAAAAGAGGGAAATTTAAAGGATGAAATACCCAAAGGATCGGAGAAGCATCTTAATATTCGGGAAGACGGAACCCGGTATAGGGCTGAAAGGATTTGGGTACCAAAATTTGGAGATATGAGAGAAATGGTACTTAGAGAAGCTCATAAAACCAGATACTCAATACATCCTGGAACGGGGAAGATGTACAAGGATCTCAAGAAACATTTTTGGTGGCCGGGTATGAAAGCCGATGTTGCTAAATACGTAGGAGAATGTTTGACGTGTTCTAAGGTCAAAGCTGAGCATCAGAAACCATCAGGTCTACTTCAACAACCCGAAATCCCGGAATGGAAATGGGAAAACATTACCATGGATTTCATCACTAAATTGCCAAGGACTGCAAGTGGTTTTGATACTATTTGGGTAATAGTTGATCGTCTCACCAAGTCAGCACACTTCCTGCCAATAAGAGAAGATGACAAGATGGAGAAGTTAGCACGACTGTATTTGAAGGAAGTCGTCTCCAGACATGGAATACCAATCTCTATTATCTCTGATAGGGATGGCAGATTTATTTCAAGATTCTGGCAGACATTACAGCAAGCATTAGGAACTCGTCTAGACATGAGTACTGCCTATCATCCACAAACTGATGGGCAGAGCGAAAGGACAATACAAACGCTTGAAGACATGCTACGAGCATGTGTTATTGATTTCAGAAACAGTTGGGATCGACATCTACCGTTAGCAGAATTTTCCTACAACAACAGCTACCATTCAAGCATTGAGATGGCGCCGTTTCAAGCACTTTATGGTAGAAAGTGCAGGTCTCCGATTTGTTGGAGTGAAGTGGGGGATAGACAGATTACGGGTCCGGAGATTATACAAGAAACTACCGAGAAGATCATCCAAATTCAACAACGGTTGAAAACCGCCCAAAGTCGACAAAAGAGCTACGCTGACATTAAAAGAAAAGATATAGAATTTGAAATTGGAGAGATGGTCATGCTTAAAGTTGCTCCTTGGAAAGGCGTTGTTCGATTTGGTAAACGAGGGAAATTAAATCCAAGGTATATTGGACCATTCAAGATTATTGATCGTGTCGGACCAGTAGCTTACCGACTTGAGTTACCTCAACAACTCGTGGCTGTACATAACACTTTCCACGTCTCGAATTTGAAGAAATGTTTTGCTAAAGAAGATCTCACTATTCCGTTAGATGAAATCCAAATCAACGAAAAACTTCAATTCATCGAAGAACCCGTCGAAATAATGGATCGTGAGGTTAAAAGACTTAAGCAAAACAAGATACCAATTGTTAAGGTTCGATGGAATGCTTGTAGAGGACCCGAGTTCACCTGGGAGCGTGAAGATCAGATGAAGAAGAAATACCCGCATCTATTTCCAGAAGACTCGTCAACACCTTCAACAGCTTAAAATTTCGGGACGAAATTTATTTAACGGGTAGGTACTGTAGTGACCCGAACTTTTCCATGTTTATATATATTAATTGAGATTGATATTTACATGATTAAATGTTTCCAACATGTTAAGCAATTAAACTTGTTAAGACTTGATTAATTGAAATATGTTTCATATAGACAATTGACCACCCAAGTTGACCGGCGATTCACGAACGTTAAAACTTGTAAAAACGACATGACGATATATATATGGATATACACATGGTTAACATGAGATTATGATAAGTAAGTATCTCCATAAGTATATTAACAATGAGTTACATACATATAAACAAGACTACTAACTTAAGGATTTCGAAACGAGACATATATGTAACGATTATCGTTGTAACGACATTTAAATGAATATATATCATATTAAGATATATTAATATATCATAATATCATGATAATATAATAATTTAAAATCTCATTTGATATTATAAACATTGGGTTAACAACATTTAACAAGATCGTTAACCTAAAGGTTTCAAAACAACACTTACATGTAACGACTAACGATGACTTAACGACTCAGTTAAAATGTATATACATGTAGTGTTTTAATATGTATTTATACACTTTTGAAAGACTTCAATACACTTATCAAAATACTTCTACTTAACAAAAATGCTTACAATTACATCCTCGTTCAGTTTCATCAACAATTCTACTCGTATGCACCCGTATTCGTACTCGTACAATATACAGCTTTTAGATGTATGTACTATTGGTATATACACTCCAATGATCAGCTCTTAGCATCCCATGTGAGTCAACTAACACATGTGGGAACCATCATTTGGCAACTAGCATGAAATATCTCATAAAATTACAAAAATATGAGTAATCATTCATGACTTATTTACATGAAAACAAAATTACATATCCTTTATATCTAATCCATACACCAACGACCAAAAACACCTACAAACACTTTAATTCTTCAATTTTCTTCATCTAATTAATCTCTCTCAAGTTCTATCTTCAAGTTCTAAGTGTTCTTCATATATTCTACAAGTTCTAGTTACATAAAATCAAGAATACTTTCAAGTTTGCTAGCTCACTTCCAATCTTGTAAGGTGATCATCCAACCTCAAGAAATCTTTATTTCTTACAGTAGGTTATCATTCTAATACAAGGTAATAATCATATTCAAACTTTGGTTCAATTTCTATAACTATAACAATCTTATTTCAAGTGATGATCTTACTTGAACTTGTTTTCGTGTCATGATTCTGCTTCAAGAACTTCGAGCCATCCAAGGATCCGTTGAAGCTAGATCCATTTTTATCTTTTCCAGTAGGTTTATCCAAGGAACTTAAGGTAGTAATGATGTTCATAACATCATTCGATTCATATATATAAAGCTATCTTATTCGAAGGTTTAAACTTGTAATCACTAGAACATAGTTTAGTTAATTCTAAACTTGTTCGCAAACAAAAGTTAATCCTTCTAACTTGACTTTTAAAATCAACTAAACACATGTTCTATATCTATATGATATGCTAACTTAATGATTTAAAACCTGGAAACACGAAAAACACCGTAAAACCGGATTTACGCCGTCGTAGTAACACCGCGGGCTGTTTTGGGTTAGTTAATTAAAAACTATGATAAACTTTGATTTAAAAGTTGTTATTCTGAGAAAATTATTTTTATTATGAACATGAAACTATATCCAAAAATTATGGTTAAACTCAAAGTGGAAGTATGTTTTCTAAAATGGTCATCTAGACGTCGTTCTTTCGACTGAAATGACTACCTTTACAAAAACGACTTGTAACTTATTTTTCAGACTATAAACCTATACTTTTTCTGTTTAGATTCATAAAATAGAGTTCAATATGAAACCATAGCAATTTGATTCACTCAAAACGGATTTAAAATGAAGAAGTTATGGGTAAAACAAGATTGGATAATTTTTCTCATTTTAGCTACGTGAAAATTGGTAACAAATCTATTCCAACCATAACTTAATCAACTTGTATTGTATATTATGTAATCTTGAGATACCATAGACACGTATACAATGTTTCGACCTATCATGTCGACACATCTATATATATTTCGGAACAACCATAGACACTCTATATGTGAATGTTGGAGTTAGCTATACAGGGTTGAGGTTGATTCCAAAATATATATAGTTTGAGTTGTGATCAATAGTGAGATACGTATACACTGGGTCGTGGATTGATTCAAGATAATATTTATCAATTTATTTCTGTACATCTAACTGTGGACAACTAGTTGTAGGTTACTAACGAGGACAGCTGACTTAATAAACTTAAAACATCAAAATATATTAAAAGTGTTGTAAATATATTTTGAACATACTTTGATATATATATGTATATATTGTTATAGGTTCGTGAATCAACCAGTGGCCAAGTCTTACTTCCCGACGAAGTAAAAATCTGTGAAAGTGAGTTATAGTCCCACTTTTAAAATCTAATATTTTTGGGATGAGAATACATGCAGGTTTTATAAATGATTTACAAAATAGACACAAGTACGTGAAACTACATTGTATGGTTGAATTATCGAAATCGAATATGCCCCTTTTTATTAAGTCTGGTAATCTAAGAATTAGGGAACAGACACCCTAATTGACGCGAATCCTAAAGATAGATCTATTGGGCCTAACAAACCCCATCCAAAGTACCGGATGCTTTAGTACTTCGAAATTTATATCATATCCGAAGGGTGTCCCGGAATGATGGGGATATTCTTATATATGCATCTTGTTAATCTCGGTTACCAGGTGTTCACCATATGAATGATTTTTATCTCTATGTATGGGATGTGTATTGAAATATGAAATCTTGTGGTCTATTGTTACGATTTGATATATATAGGTTAAACCTATAACTCACCAACATTTTTGTTGACGTTTAAAGCATGTTTATTCTCAGGTGAATATTAAGAGCTTCCGCTGTTGCATACTAAAATAAGGACAAGATTTGGAGTCCATGTTTGTATGATATTGTGTAAAAACTGCATTCAAGAAACTGATTTCGATGTAACATATTTGTAATGTAAACCATTATGTAATGGTCGTGTGTAAACAGGATATTTTAGATTATCATTATTTGATAATCTACGTAAAGCTTTTTAAACCTTTATTTATGAAATAAAGGTTATGGTTTGTTTTAAAAATGAATGCAGTCTTTGAAAAACGTCTCATATAGAGGTCAAAACCTCGCAACGAAATCAATTAATATGGAACGTTTTTAATCAATAAGAACGGGACATTTCATAGGTGGCCTTGCTTTGACTTGATGGAACGCTTATGCCCATACTGTGGGGCTAGATGCTACTAATGCTATTCCATGGGCCGTTGTAAAAAGAATGATGACTGATAAGTTCTGCCCGAGGAACAAAATCCAGAAGCTTGAATTAGAGTTTTGGGAATTTAAGGTCAATGGTACCAATATTGAAGCTTATACCAATAGGTTTATAGAGTTGGTTTCATTATGCCCGGACATGGTGCCCACTGTACAAAAGAAGATTGAGCGATACATAGAAGGTCTTCCTAACGAGATTCAAGGAAATGTTATTGCTGCTAGTAAAGAGACCTTAGATGCGGTGATACTTATGGCTAAAACTTGATGATGGCTAAGAGGAGGAAGGCCTCGGCTAATAAACAAGCCAAGGCTAAGTCTAGTGAGGGAAATAGAAAGTTTGAACCATCTCAAGGTTCAAGCCAAGGTTCAAACAAAAAAGTTACTGATAATTCTAGAAGTGGTTATGTTGGGACGAAACCACAATGTTCTCGCTGTGATAGGCATCATTATGGGAAGTGTATGGCCGAGTGCACCAAGTGCAAGAAGGTGGGTCATATAGCTAAGTATTGTAGAGTTTCTGTTACTCCTGCTGCAAAGTCAAACGCGATTGCTCCAACTTGCTATGGTTGTGGTGATGTTGGGCATTTCCGCAATCAGTGTCCAAAGAACAAGGGTAATACTGGAAATGCTAAGAGCCGTGCCTTTGTGATGACTACTGAAGAAGCCCGTGAGGATGATGAAGTGATAACGGGTATGTTTCTTGTTAACAACTTCTATGCTACTGTTTTATTCGATTCTGGTGCCGATAGAAGTTATGTGTCTACTGAATTTTGTGCCTTATTCACTGAAAAACCACAAGCCTTAGAAATTAAGCAACTTGTAGAAGTAGCAAATGGTAAGGTTATGAAAGCAGACAACGTGTATAAAAACTATGATCTGATTCTAGCTGAAAAACACCTTAAGATCGACCTATTTCCAGTCGATTTAGGAAGCTTTGATGTAGTTGTAGGGATGGATTGGTTACATCCATTAAGAGCCGCAATCATGTGCTATGAGAAAACCATTAACATTCCTCTTGAAAATGGTGAAACCCTATTCGTTCAAGGAGAGATGAGTGGTTCTAAACTTAATATCATCTCCTGTATCAAAACCCGCAAGTACCTAATGAAGGGATATCAAGCCATCTTAGCTCATGTAAAGAAAGTCGAACCGGAAGAGAAACGTATTGAAGATGTACCGGTGGTTAGAGACTTTCCCGAGGTATTTCCCGAAGAACTCCCTGGTCTCCCTCCCCAACGATAGGTTGAGTTTCAAATTGATTTGGCTCCCGGTGCTGCACCTATTGCAAAGGCACCATACCGCTTAGCTCCATCCGAAATGAAGGAATTATCTAGCCATCTCTAAGAACTTTTGGAGAAAGGTTTCATTCGTCCTAGCTCGTCTCCGTGGGGAGCACCCATTCTATTTGTCAAGAAGAAAGATGGCACGTTGAGGATGTGTATTGATTACCGTGAACTCAACAAGCTAACCATCAAGAATCGTTATCCACTCCCGCGTATTGATGACCTATTTAACCAATTGCAAGGGTTAAGTATTTATTCGAAGATTGATCTTAGGTCGAATTATCATCAATTGAGAGTCAAGGAATCTGAGGTTTCTAAGACTTCTTTCCTAACTCGTTATGGACATTATGAGTTTCTTGTCATGCCTTTTGGATTAACCAATGCTCCTGTTGTATTCATGGATCTTATGAACCACGTATGCAAACCATATCTTGACAAATTTGTGATTGTTTTCATTGATGATATTCTAATTTATTCCAAGAACGAGAAAGAGCATGAGGAACATCTGCGATTGATTCTAGAGCTCTTAAAGAAGGAACAACTGTATGCCAAGTTTTCTAAGTGTGAATTTTGGCTGCGAACCATACAATTTCTTGGACATGTAGTTGATAGTGAAGGAATACATGTCGATCTGGCGAAAATCACTGCTATTCGAAACTGGAAAGTGCCTAAGAGTGCGAAACATATTCGCCAATTTTCAGGACTTGCCGGTTATTACCGAAGGTTTATCAAAGATTTCTCCATTCTAGCCAAACCTCTTACCAAACTAACTCACAAGGGGAAGAAGTTTGAGTGGTCCGAAGAACAGGAATCTGCTTTTAAGGTTCTAAAGGATAAATTGACCACAACCACGATTTTATCATTACCCGATGGCACCGACGTTTTTGTAGTCTATTGTGATGCCTCGAACCAAGGTTTCGGATGTGTCTTGATGCAACGTAACAAAGTTATAGCTTATGCATCTAGACAATTGAAGAAACATGAGAAGAACTATACCACGCATGATATGGAGTTAGGAACTGTGGTATTCACATTGAAGATGTGGAGACATTATCTCTACGGGATAAAATTCACGGTGTTTACCGATCATAAAAGTCTTCAACATATCTTTGACCAGAAGCAACTGAACATGAGACAAAGGAGTTGGGTCGAGTTATTAAATGACTACGACTGTGAGCTTAGATATCATCCTGGTAAAGCGAATGTAGTTACCGATGCCCTTAGTAGAAAGGATCGTGCCAAACTGATCCGAGTTCGAGCTTTAAATATACGTATTCGTACGAATCTTACATCTCAAATCCGTGAAGCACAACTTGAGGCATTGAAGGAAGAGAATGTCCAACTCGAGGGACTTAGAGGTCTCGAAAAGCAACTTGAACTCAAGGAAAACGGAATAAGATATTTCAATAACCAAATCTGGGTCCCAATCTTCGAAAATCTTCGAGAACTAGTATTGGATGAAGCACATAAGACTAGGTATTCTATTCACCCAGGCTCTAGTAAAATGTATCACGATGTGAAAGAGTTTTATTGGTGGCCTAATCTTAAATCTGATATTGTTGATTATGTGAGCAAGCGCCTTACTTGTTTGAAAGTTAAGGTTGACCATCAAAAGCCGTCTGGTTTACTTCAACAGTCGGATATTCCTCAGTGGAAGTGGGAATGTATCACTATGGATTTCATTACTAAGTTGCCCAAGACTTCAAACATCAACGATACTATTTGGGTCATAGTGGATCGTCTTACTAAATCTGCACACTTCTTACCAATCAAGGAAACCGACAAGATGGAGAAATTATCACATGTGACAACCCGGGAATTTTTGACCAAATTTAAACTTTATCTTTAAATGATTTAACGTTTCCGACACGATAAGCAAAGTCTATGAAGTTGAATCTCAAAATTTTAGAACTGTTTCATGTATTAAATTACATTTGACTGCTCTCGACGATTCATGAACAATTATATGTATGTATATATATATATGTACAAGTAAAAATGACTTTCCTACAGTAAAACACTATTTGCTACAGTAAAAATGACTTTGCTACAGTAAAACACTATTTGTTACAGTGAAACCGTACTTTGCTACAGTGCTACAGTAAAAAAGACTTTGCTACAGTAAAATCGTACTTTGCTACAGTACTACAGTAAACACTATTTGCTACAGTACACTATTGCTACAGTACTATTTGCTACAGTACACTATTTGATGTCGACGAACTAGCAAACAAAAACGGATAAGGCGGCCATGCGATCGCATGACAAAAACACTGAAAACTCATGCGATCGCATGAGGTACTGTAGCAGGCCACATACTATAAAAGCTCGATTCATTCCTCCGTATTATTATTTATTATATTATTATTATTCTTATTATTATTATTATTATTATAATTCTTATAATTCTTATTATTATTATTATTATTATTATTATTATTATTATTATTATTATTATTATTATTATTATTATTATTATTATTATTATTATTATTATTATTATTATTATTATTATTATTATTATTATTATTAAGATTAATATTATCATTATTAATCTTATTATAATATTATTATTAGTAGTATATATACCTAAAATACTACGACAAGGTTATGAGCGTGTCACCTTCAAAATGGGTTTTTGAGCGGGATAGAGCTAAGGAAATTATGGGTTATTGCCAAGGAGGTTATGGGTAATGTTCGAGGGTATATTTGTGAATCAAATCTAGTGTTTATCATCTCTGTTGCATCTACGTACTTTCCTACAATATTGAATCTCAATATTGATACGTAAGCACTCATATTTTATCTTTTATACATTAATTGTGTATCCATGTCTAGTGCACGAGTATATATATTTATATATGCTTATATGCTAAATTTCGTCATTAAACAGTTTATAATGAATCACGAATTAAATACATATATTACTGGTAAAAGGTATATGATATACATGTTTTTGGAAAGCTGGCGAAAAATCAATAACTTTTCATTTAGATATCGAATAAATTCGATGAACGGATTAAAAGATATGATCAACTGAATTATGATTGACGTTAATTGAAATTGCTTTTGAATCTGCAATTAAGATTTAAACAACTTGTTTACGAGATTGATAAATTGGATTTTTGAATATTACCAACCGAGTAAATGAATCCTTATATAAGGTACGTCTCGTTTTGTTAAACAACTGTCAAAATTGACTTTTTGAAACGACTTTGGATAACTTTTGTATGTGGATCTCGAGCATTAGGATTGTGATACACTATGACCTGACCAAGCTTGATAGACATTTATTGACCAACATATGTTCTCTAGGTTGAGATCTACGGTTATTTGGTAATCCGAGTTTCGATCACATTTTGGTGAACGACTTTATATGCTGCTAAGGTGAGTTTCATTGCTCCCTTTTTAATTGCTTTTGGAATATATATTTTTGGGCTGAGAATACATGCAATTTATTTTAAACGCAATGGATACAAGTACATACTAAATTCTACACTGAGTTTAAACCGAAAATCCCTTAGCTTTGGTAACTAGTAACTGCAGTTATAAGAACTGGTGGGCGCGAGTAGTAGTATATGGATCCATAGGGCTTGATATCCCCGTCCGAGCTAGAGCGCTAGCCTTTTAACGGACGTATGCTATTTGAGAAACGTACGCATTGGTTTGCGTGTATTATTAAGATGATTATACAAAGGGTACAAATTATATATTCGTTAAGTTTAGTTACCAGGGTGCTCAATCTTGTAGAATATTTTGATAAACATTTCTGGATTGAACAACTGAAATCTTGTAATCCACCTTTATATACAGATTATGCGCAACATTAAAACTATAAACTCACCAACCTTTGTGTTGACACTTGTTAGCATGTTTATTCTCAGGTTCCCTAGAAGTCTTCCGCTGTTTGCTTATTTGTTAGACAAGCTATGTGCATGGAGTCATACATGGCATATTTTTCAAGGAAACGTTGCATTCACCAAATCATCACCATGTATCTTATTTTGACTGCATTGTCAACGGAAGTATTTTTGTAAATTATTATATTACGGTGATTGTCTATATGTAGAAATCATCAGATGTCGAAAACCTTTGACTTAAATATTCATTTATGGTGTGCCTTTTCAAAAGAATGCAATGTTTACAAAACGTATCATATAGAGGTCAAATACCTCACAATGAAATCGATGAATGACGTGTTCGTCCAAGTGGATTTAGAGCGATCGTCACAGTTGGTATCAGAGCATTGGTCCTAGCGAACCAGGTCTTGCATGAGTGTGTCTAACTGATAGTTGTTAGGATGCATTAGTAAGTCTGGACTTCGACCGTGTCTGCATGTCAAAAGTTTTGCTTATCATTTTTTGTCGGAAATTACCTGCTTATCATTCCTAGTCTAGACACATTTTACTGCATTGATTGCATGAATAGTGTATAGACAAAATTCATATCTTAGCGTATCTGTTACTGTAAACTTTTCCTGACATCTTTTGAAAATTTCTCCGTGATTTATGGAATTTGGTATTATATATACATATGCAAATTATGTATTGAAGAATACCAAACTAAATTCTATAATCTAATTCAAATAAAAAAAATCATCTCCCTAATTATACAAGATGGATCTCGTATCTAGTTCAAATTCCTTAAACTCTGACAGCTATTCCGATATGGATATTCACCTGAATTCCGAAGACAGTGTAACCGGAATAGATCAACCAATTAGCCATCATCTATTCTGGATGAATTGGGGATGGGTTCGTAGCCTACTTAATTATTGGATACAAGAAGAAGGCGATCCATTCCATCCACCACATTGCCCTCTTGGCGAAGAACCTGAAGCACTTACCGACGAACCTGTTCGTAATACTATTTTCTCTCTCTTCTCCAGAATATCTCGTCATGATCATATACTCTCTCAAATTCTGGATCTTATTCATCCGCTCGTCCGAACCACCAATTATCCCGGTGTAGTAGAAGAAGTCAACGAGCTTCGTGCTCGGGTAGTGGCTTTGGAGAATATGGTGCAAAGGTTACAAGCACCAGCAGAATCTCCGACATCAACAGTACCACCGACAACAACACCAACAGTACCATTACCACCACCAACAATATCCGCACCGCAAGCCTCAACATCACAATATGTACCTTGAACATCAATGTCATACGCATCGTAGTTACCAAGAAATACCAGCAACAATAACCGATGAAGTATTAACTTATTTCCCCTGAAGAAATTTTATGTATATTTAATATATATGAATTTTGAAATCAAAATAAATCTTTTCGTACTAAGCTATTACGTATGAATCTTAACTGGTAGGTACTACTCGGTTAGTTCATATTACTAATATGCAATGATGTACATCCTTCCTTAACAACCTAACCATTGTTAACTACAATCTCTGTTTCAACTTAATGAATTCCATTTCATAATAAACCAAGTGTATTATTCAATTACATAATTGATTTTACATTTTCATTTTCGATGTACTCGAAACTTTCCAGAAAACATCATCTGTGCCTTGTAAGGTTCACAAAGATTCCACAAGCATCAACATCCTTCACCGAGAAATAAGAATAAATAATGAAGTATCGATTACATTAGCGAAATACTCCGCAAAGATTATGTAATCTTTAATGTTTTAGAGATTAATCATTTCTAAGTCAAGTCGAAAATCAAATGAGCTTAATATGATATTAACTCATTAAATCTGTATTAGATTTGAAAAAAATATACAAACATATATTTTTATAAAGACGGTAATAAAAATTCTTTTGTACAAAGTATTAATTGTGAAATCTTTAACGGGTAGGTACTACTCGAGAAATATTTAAGTTCACAATTAATATGTTACACTGTACATTCTTCAATTTTGATTCAAAAATCATTAACTATACTCACTATCTTCACAATGATACACAATCATTTTATACAAATTTAATCACATATTCTGATATCGACGGATCAGAATCCAAGCCATAACTCTGAACCGGTGACATCATTCATAGATCTCTACATCTTTCAAAGCTATACTTTGACTTCAAAACTATGCAAGATCCTTTAGCATTGTTTTTACCGAAAATAACCTTGCAATTCCTTTTCAAAGTATCCAGTATTATCAACCATTCAACCAGTTTACGACGACCTTTCAGACTTATAATTTTGGCATATACGTTTTTGTTACTGGGGAACCTTTCATGTTCCACCACATTAGCAGTAAATTTACCAACAACTTCATTGATCTTTGACCTTCCGAAAAATCCTTATACTCATTGAAATTGTATCATGTACTCATCCACATCTTGTAACGGCAATTGCCATACCAACTATCGGGAATTAGCAATCAGTATTTTGAAATCTTGTAGCACGTCTACGCCAACAGTTATATGTGTACATATAACGTCTACCTCATGGACTTACATACTTCGAATGTGAAGTTTCCGAAAAACACCACAAACTATGAAACTAGTTCTCCGAATTTTGGAAAAATGTTGATGAAGCAGCAAAAACTGTAAACGACCTTAACAATCAAAAGTTTGATGATAAAGAATAGTATGGTGGTAAAGCTGAGAAAAAGAGAAGGTTTGGAATTGAAAAATGGATTGAGCAGACCATGAAGGAGGCTGTGGACAAATCACAAAGACTAAATCTACCTTCAAAGAATCCAAATGATTCAGAGTCTGCTGAAATCATTAGCGAATACCTTGCTCCTTACTCTAAAACCTTTGCGGACAATATTCTTCATCATCATCATCTTATCTTAAATATTCTAAGATATCATCGTATCTCCCATTATAAATATCCTCCATATTTCTGAAGTTATTTTTCGAAACCATTCTTATCTGAAATCATTACCTCTTCGCACTATCTGTGTTACATCATAAAAGAAACTATTTTAGTTTCTAAAATCTAAAAAATTTGAAAAAATGGATGTTTTGAAGTAATGTTGGGAACTGAAGCATGAGTTAGTATAATATAATGACACTTGATCAACGTGATTATATTACAGTAAGTCATGTTGAGTTTCTAATTGAGCGTGACAAAGGTTCACAGATCACACCCTCATCATAAACTATGTTATATAACTCTTTCATTCTATATAATCTCTAAATATATCAAGAAAATATATTTCTTGATGATTCGTTCTTTTTCGGATATTCTGGTAATTTGACAAGTCAGATTGTGCCATTACCATTTCTTTCTTAGAACATTAATTATGTTTATTTCGAAATTCATACCTACGAATTATGGACCATTATTCGCTTGACTTAAAGTCGGGAAGAGAAAACGAAAGCATGAAGCTCCGAAATATAATGGAAAATATAAAGCCCGAAACACCCCCGAAATTACAAACCGTGTATATCAATGCGTATAGCAATATAAAGACATGGGAGAATGAAAAACAATATAACCCCAAGGTAATAGTAGAAGAAAATAACCTCCTCTGGTGGTAGATGAAAAAGAAGAATGAATGATATGATAGCTAAGAAAATATCAAGAATCAGAACTGGATGAAGCATTTTCACAAATCTTTTGTAAGCATGAAATAAGAAAGAAGATTATAGGAGTGGTGAGAATAAATGAAACGGAAGAGGTTAATTTATAGCAAAATATCAGACATAGCAATCGAGGCAGATTACGCATTTAATCAAAGGAAATCCTAATTTACTTAAATTTTGAAGAATCAAATCTTATTTAAATTATGAAGATTTTCTATTCCTTAAATTCCGGAAATCAATCGTTACTACATCAAGAGATAAGACGAATCTCTATTCTCTATTTCACTCTATTACGATAACTTCTCACATACGCTTCGAGTAATCGGATTGTTTTATCCGTATTATTCAATGGTGATAAAATTCTATTTACCAACTCATATTCGTCATGAAAACATTTTTATTGTCAGCCATGACGACCTCACTCAAATTTCGGGACGAAAGTTCTTTAACGGGTAGGTACTGTGACAACCCGGAAATTTTTGACCAAATTTAAACTTTATCTTTAAATGATTTAACGTTTCCGACATGATAAGCAAAGTCTATGAATTTGAATCTCAAAATTTTAGAACTGTTTCATGTATTAAATTACATTTGACTGCTCTCGACGATTCATGAACAATTATATGTATGTATATATATATGTACAAGTAAAAATGACTTTCATACAGTAAAACACTATTTGCTACAGTAAAAATGACTTTGCTACAGTAAAACACTATTTACTACAGTGAAACCGTACTTTGCTACAGTGTTACGACTTTGCTACAGTGAAACCGTACTTTGCTACGGTGCTACAGTAACCACTATTTGCTACAATAAACACTATTTGTTACAGTAAAAACTATTTGTTACAGTACACTATTTGATGTCGACGAACTAGCAAACAAAAACGGATAAGGCGGCCATGCGATCGCATGGCAAAAACACTGAAAACTCATGCAATCGCATGAGGTACTGTAGCAGGCCACATACTATAAAAGCTCGATTCATTCCTCCGTATTATTATTCTTATTATTATTATTATTATTATTATTATTATTATTATTATTATTATTATTATTATTATTATTATTATTATTATTATTATTATTATTATTATTATTATTAAGATTAATATTATCATTATTAATCTTATTATAATATTATTATTAGTAGTATATATACCTAAAATACTACGACGAGGTTATGAGCGTGTCACCTTCAAAATGGGTTTTGAGCGGGATAGAGCTAAGGAAATTATGGGTTATTGCCAAGGAGGTTATGGGTAATGTTCGAGGGTATATTTGTGAATCAAATCTAGTATTTATCATCTCTGTTGCGTCTACGTACTTTTCTACAATATTGAATCTCAATATTGATACGTAAGCACTCATATTTTATCTTTTATACATTAATTGTGTATCCATGTCTAGTGCACGCGTATATATATATTTATATATGCTTATATGCTAAATTTTGTCGTTAAACAGTTTATAATGAATCATGAATTAAATACATATATTACTGGTAAAAGGTATGTGATATACATGTTTTTGGAAAGCTGGCGAAAAATCAATAACTTTTCATTTAGATATCGAATAAATTTGATGAACGGATTAAAAGATATGATCAATTGAATTATGATTGACGTTAATTGAAATTGCTTTTGAATCTGCAATTAAGATTTAAACAACTTGTTTACGAGATTGATAAATTGGATTTTTGAATATTACCAACCGAGTAAATGAATCCTTATATAAGGTACGTCTCATTTTGTTAAACAACTGTCAAAATTGACTTTTTGAAACGACTTTGGATAACTTTTGTATGTCGATCTCGAGCATTAGGATTGTGATACACTATGACCTGACCTAGCTTGTTAGATATTTATTGACCAACATATGTTTTATAGGTTGAGATCTACGGTTATTTGGTAATTCGAGTTTCGATCACATTTTGGTGAACGACTTTATATGCTGCTAAGGTGAGTTTCATTGCTCCCTTTTTAATTGCTTTTGTAATATATATTTTTGGGCTGAGAATACATGCAATTTATTTTAAACGCAATGGATACAAGTACATACTAAATTCTACACTGAGTTTAAACCGAAAACCCCTTAGCTTTGGTAACTAGTAACTGCCAGTTATAAGAACTGGTGGGCGCGAGTAGTAGTATATGGATCCATAGGGCTTGATATCCCCGTCCGAGCTAGAGCGCTAGCCTTTTAACGGATGTATGCTATTTGAAAAACGTACGCGTTGGTTTGCGTGTATTATTAAGATGATTATACAAAGGGTACAAATTATATATACGTTAAGTTTAGTTACCAGGGTGCTCAATCTTGTAGAATATTTTGATAAACGTTTCTAGATTGAACAACTGAAATCTTGTGATCCACCTTTATATACAGATTATGTGTGACGACCCGGAAATTTCCAACCAAATTTAAACTTAACCTTTATATGTTTCCGACATGATAAGCAGAATTTGTAATGTTGAATCTCAAAAAGTTAGGAACTACATTCATGTAATCAATTACCCTTTGACCGTGTTCGACGATTCACAAACAATTATGAGTATATAGATATGTATATATAATATATAATATTAACTGAAAACATTAACAAAGTATTAGATATATGATACTTTACATGAACGTATTTGTTTCGATATATTTATCGACAGAATTAAGAGATAATATCAAATGATTGAATTATCAGATACATTATGATATGATTACGGGCCTATGTTATGAGGTCCACTGTGATTTAAGAAATCTATTCTTTTTGACAACATTCGGAAAATGGTAAAGTGATTTATAAATAAGAACAAATGTGTCAATTAACGGGAACTAGACAAGGGTTAGTGGAAATTCCTGTTTAATTTCCAAGGCATGTTTTATAATATTTTTCTCGTGACCTTGATAAGATAACTATGTTAACTTTCATTTTATTTAATATGAAAATAAGAACGTGGAGTGTAAATAACTTAGATGTTGGATATCGACAAGTTAAGTAACTCGACATTTTTCATTAAGATGATTTCATACGTTTATTTAACCTTTGGACTTTATCCCATGCTTCACCAATAGACTGTAATTTAAAAACTTGAAACCTATTATGAATATATATAATTCTACTTTTCTAAAATGTTTTATGATATAACAATTTCCATTATTTTAACATTTTAACAAAATGATTCTTAAATATATTTAGTTTTGGAAAACAAAATTATCATATTTATTTGATTTAGTTTCAAAAGTACAAAAAACGTTTTCAGTTTAAAAAGAACTTTATTATTAAAGCGTATATATCTTTTATAAATATCGAGAACCACTTTTGACAACTCATTACTTAACCAGTATGATAAAGATAACGATATTTATATTTTATTTTATTAAATATATATAACGATTTAAATTAATATTATATATATGTATACGCGTATTATACGTATATAGTTTTATACTTTTACTATACTTTAACTTTACCTTTACTTTACTTTTACTTTACTTTAACTTTAATAATTTATACTTTAATAATTTACTTTAATAATTCATACTTTAATAAATCACTTTAATAATTCCTACTTTAATAATTCACTTTAATAATTCACTTTATTAATTCATACTTTAATAATTCACTTTAATAATTCACTTTAATAATTCATACTTTAATAATTCACTTTAATAATTTATACTTTAATAATTCACTTTAATAATTCAAAAATCTATTATAAATAGGATTGAATAGGTTTCATTATTTCATAGAAACTTGAAAATATATTTCTCTAAACTCTCTCAATCGAATTACATATATATATTTTCTTTGTATTATTTCAAGATATTATTAGTATACATAAAATACTACGACGGAGTTATACTCAGACGATTTCAAAATAAGTTTTCAAACGGGATAGAGCTAAGAAAATTATGGGTTATAGCTATGGAGGTTATGGGTATTGATCGAGGGTATTGCTCGTGAGGTCAACCTAACGTTTATCATTTTCGTTGCGTCTACATACTTTCCTGCAATATTGAATCACAATATTGATACGTTCGTGAATCCGAGACAAACCCTGCACTTGTTCAGTGCCGTCATATACATAATCGCTACGAAATACAGTATTGTGAGTTTCATTTGCTCCCTTTTTAATTGCTTTTGCAATATATATTTTTGGGCTGAGAATACATGCGCTGTTTTATAAATGTTTTACGAAGTAGGCACAAGTACTAAAACTAATTCTATGTGGGTTTAAACCAGAAATATACCCTTAGCTTGGTAACATTAAACTACTTGTCTATGTACGGTAGGCGCGAATCCTAAAGATAGATCTATTGGGCCTGACAAACCCCATCCTGACTATGGGATGCTTTAGTACTTCGAGGTTATTTTAAACACACCTGATCTGGTGTACTTCAGAGGGTAAAACATGAATGTTAAGGCTTGTTATCGGGTGCCTACAACTTATAGAATACTTTTAAACACTTGCGAGTGTACGAATATTTATGGAAACTGAAATCTTGTGGTCTATTACTATTACAGAAATGATTGATTATGATAAACTAATGAACTCACCAACCTTTTGGTTGACACTTTAAAGCATGTTTATTCTCAGGTATTAAAGAAATCTTCCGCTGTGTATTAGCTCATTTTAAGGATATTACCTGGAGTCATTCATGACATACTTTGAAAGACGTTGCATTCGAGTCGTTGAGTTCATCAAGATTAATATTAAGTCAATTATAGTTGGATGTAATATGAAACGGTATGCATGCCGCCAATTTTTGATGTAAAGAAAGTTTGTCTTTTAAAAACGAATGCAATGTTTGTAAAACATATCATATAGAGGTCAAATATCTCGCGATGTAATCAACTATTGTGAATCGTTTATAATGTATATGAACGGGTCCTTTCAATTGGTATAAGAGCGGTGGTCTTAGCGAACCAGGTCTTGCATTAGTGTGTCTAACTGATAGTTGTTAAGATACATTAGTGAGTCTGGACTTCGACCGTGTCTGCATGTCAAAAGTTTTGTTTATCATTTTTAGTCGGAAATCATCTACTTACCATCCTTAGGAAAT
This sequence comes from Rutidosis leptorrhynchoides, assembly GCF_046630445.1. Lineage (NCBI taxonomy): Eukaryota > Viridiplantae > Streptophyta > Magnoliopsida > Asterales > Asteraceae > Rutidosis > Rutidosis leptorrhynchoides. The sequence goes on from NC_092334.1 coordinate 13,612,593, forward strand.
TACCTGCTTATCATTCTTAGTCTTGACACGTCTTGCTGCATTGATTGCATGAATATTGTATAGACAAAATTCATATCTTAGCGTATCTGCTAAATCATATCTTATCGTATCTATTACCGTAAACTTTGCCTGACATTTTCCGTAAATTCCTCCGTAATCTATGAAATCTTTTGATCTATATATATAGATATTCTATGTAGTTAGAATACCACCCGATAGCCGAAAAATCATTTCGTATCGAAAAATCCTTTATCAAATCGTACAAAATGGAATTCGTCATCAGTTCAAGTTCCTCGGATTCCGAAATGGAATCCCACTCAAGCTCCGAAAGCAGTGTGACTAGAATGGATCAACCAACCAGCCATCATCTATTCTGGATGAATTGGGGATGGGTTCGTAGCCTCCTTAATCATTGGAGACAAGAAGAAGGCGATCCTTTCCATCCACCACATTGCCCTCTTGGCAATGAACCTGAAGCACTTACCGGCGAACATGTCCGAAACACCATTTTCTCTCTCATTTCCAGAGTATCTCGTCATGATTATATACTACACCAAATTCTAGATCTTATTTATCCGCTCGTTCGAACCGACAATCACCCCGGTGTAATAGAAGAAGTCAACGAGCTTCGCGCTCGGGTAGTGGCTTTGGAGAATATGGTGCAAAGGTTACAAACACCAGCAGTAGCACCAACAACATAACCAGTACCACCATCAACAACATCAACAGTACCATTACCACCACCAACAACAACCGCATCGTAAACCTCAACTTCACAATCTGTCCCATGAACATCGATGTCATACGCCCTGTAGATACTAAGGAATACCACAACGATGAAGTATTGATTCATAACTTCATTGGGAAAACATTCTACGACGATTATGTAATTTCTAAAGTTTAGAAATTATCTATCCTAGCCTTAACCATAAATCAATTGAGTTTAATTTAATATTAACTCATTAAATCTATATTACATCTGAAGAAATATACACATATATTTTCATAAAGACTGTAATAAAATTCTTTTGTACAAAATATTAATTGTGACATTTTTTTTAACGGGTAGGTAATACCCGAGAGATATATAAATTCACAATTAATATGTTACATTCTTCGAATCTGATTCAGCAAATCATCCATTATACTCCCTACTTTCACAACAATATACATTCTTTTATAGAAATCAAAACAACCCTACTCATTCAAAAATCTAATTACATATTCTGATTTTGAAATCACCGAATTCAATTCAAGTTATAATCGGTATCATCACTCTTAGATTCTTACATCTTTCAAAGCTATACTTTAACTTCAAAACTGTGTTAGAACATCGTATGTATATTAACGATTATAATCTGTGTTCAAGCCCTTCGAAATACCTGAAGACACTTCAAAAAAAATGAACAGTCGAGATGATGATCCAACCACATGTTATCCACAGTTACGTACCTGAAAAACTCTTGAAACCAAAGTCATAATTTAACATGTATCCATGTCAGACCTTTTGGCATTTACTAGATAAAATAACTTTTCAATCCCTTCTAAAAATAGACGGTTTTGTCACAGCTCCAGCAAACCAACTTCAATTGTTCATTCGAATAAGCCTTATTATAATGATTACCCCTTCATCATTATTACCGGGGAACCTTTCATATCTCGCCACATTAGCAGTAAACTTACTAACAACTTCATTGATCTTTGACTTTCCAAAAAATCTTTATATTTATCAAAACCCCATCATTTACTCATCTGCATCTTGTAACGAGAATTGTCATACGAATCATCGGAAATTAGCAATCAGTATTTTGAAATCTCGCAGCATGTCTACGCCAACAATTATATGTGTATATCTTCTGGACTTATATACTTTGAATGTGAAGTTTCTGAAAAACACCATAAACTGCGAACTAGTTCTCGAAATACTGATGAAGCAGCAAAAACTATAAACAACCTTAACAGTAAAAAGTTTGATAATAAAGAGTAGTGTGTTGGCAAAGCTCAGAAAAAGAGAAGATTTGGTACTGAAAAATACGGAGTGAGCAAACCATGAAGAAGGATGTGGATAAATCACAAGGACGAAATCTACCTTCAAAGAATCCAAATGATTTCATGTCTGCTGAAGTCATTATCGAATACCTTGCTCCTGACTCTAAACCCTTACGAACAATATTCTTCATCATCCTCTGATATTAGAAATTTTAAGATATCATCGTATCTTTCATTATAAATATTCTCCATATTTCTGAAGATATTTCCATAATTATTCTTATCTGAAATCATTTACCTCTTCGTACTGTCTGTAATACATCATAAAAGAAACTATTTTAGTTTCTAAATTCTAAAACTTTCGAATTTAAAATAGGAATATTTTTGAAGTAGTGTTGGGAACTGAAGCATGAACTAGTATAATATAATGACACTTGATCAACGTGATTATATTACAGTAAGTCATGCTGAGTTTCTAAATGGAACGTGATAATTCACAGATCATAACGTCATCATGTGCTATGTTACACGACTCATGTATTCTCTTTAACCTCTAAAATATCAAGAAAATATTTCTTGATGATTCGGCCTTTTCCGAGGTATTCTAGTAATTTGACAAGTCAAGATCGTGCCATTACAATTTCCTTCTTAGAACATTAACAATGTTCATTCCAAAATTCATATATGCGAATTCTGGACCATTTCAAGCGGTGCTTAATCGCAAGAAGAAGAAACGAAAGGACAAAACTCCAAAATAGAAATTGGGGTATAAATCGCAACAAATAAAAGAGAGCATTAATTGGGGATGACAATGATTATAGAAGACAGAAGCAGGGACATCGAAATATAAGGGAAGATATAAAACCCAACAACAACCCAGAAACTATAAACCATATATATCGATGCATATAGCAATATAAAGACACGGGAGAACTAAAAACACTATAAAACCAAGAGTATAGTAGAAGTAAATAGATTCTTCTGGAGGTAGATGAAAAAGAAGAACGACAGATATGAAAGTGAGGAGTATATCGAGAATCAGCACTGGATGAAGCATATTGACGAATATTTTTAAAGTAAGAATTGAGGGAGAAAGAATAGAAGGTGTGAATTAAAAGGAAACGAAGGAGGTGGATTTATAGTGAAATATCCGACAGAAAAACCGAGATGAATCATCGCATTAAATCGAAGAGGATCATAATTTCCTTAATCACCGAATAATCAAATCCTATATAGATTACAAAGATTTTCTTTAATCTGGAGATCAACCGTGATGACGTCAAAAGATAAGATGAATCCCTATTTTCTCATTTCACTCTTTTACGATAGCTTCACTCATACGTTTCGAGTAATCGAATTATTTTATCCATATTTTTCAATCATGATAAAACCCTATGAATCAACTTATATTCGTCATAATAAAATTCTTATTGTTAGCCATGACGACCTCGATCAAATTTCGGGACAAAATTTCTTTAACGGGTAGGTACTGTGACGACCCGGAAATTTCCAACCAAATTTAAACTTAACCTTTATATGTTTCCGACATGATAAGCAGAATTTGTAATGTTGAATCTCAAAAAGTTAGGAACTACATTCATATAATCAATTACCCTTTGACCGTGTTCGACGATTCACGAACAATTATGAGTATATAGATATGTATATATAATATATAATATTAACTAAAAACATTAACAAAGTATTAGATATATGATACTTTACATGAATGTATTTGTTTCGATATATTTATCGACAGAATTAAGAGATAATATCAAATGATTGAATTATCAGATACATTATGATATGATTACGGGCCTATGTTATGAGGTCCACTGTGATTTAAGAAATCTATTCTTTTTGACAACATTCGAAAAATGGTAAAGTGATTTATAAATAAGAACAAATGTTTCAATTAACGGGAACTAGACAAGGGTTAGTGGAAATTCCTGTTTAATTTCCAAGGCATGTTTTATAATACTTTTCTCGTGACCTTGATAAGATAACTATGTTAACTTTTATTTTATTTAATATGAAAATAAGAACGTGGAGTGTAAATAACTTAGATGTTGGATATCAACAAGTTAAGTAACTCAACATTTTTCATTAAGATGATTTCATACGTTTATTTAACCTTTGGACTTTATCCCATGCTTCACCAATAGACTGTAATTTAAAAACTTGAAACCTATTATAAATATATATAATTCTACTTTTCTAAAATGTTTTATGATATAACGATTTCCATTATTTTAACTTTTTAACAAAATGATTCTTAAATATATTTAGTTTTGGAAAACAAAATTATCATATTTATTTGATTTAGTTTCAAAAGTACAAAAAACGTTTTCAGTTTAAAAAGAACTTTATTATTAAAGCGTATATATCTTTTATAAATATCGAGAACCACTTTTGACAACTCATTACTTAACCAGTATGATAAAGATAACGATATTTATATTTTATTTTATTAAATATATATAACGATTTAAATTAATATTATATATATTTATACGCGTATTATACGTATATAGTTTTATACTTTTACTATACTTTAACTTTACCTTTACTTTACTTTTACTTTACTTTAACTTTAATAATTCATACTTTAATAAATCACTTTAATAATTCATACTTTAATAAAACACTTTAATAATTCATACTTTAATAATTCACTTTAATAATTCACTTTAATAATTCATACTTTAATAATTCACTTTAATAATTCACTTTAATAATTCATACTTTAATAATTCACTTTAATAATTCATACTTTAATAATTCACTTTAATAATTCAAAAATCTATTATAAATAGAATTGAATAGGTTTCATTATTTCATAGAAACTTGAAAATATATTTCTCTAAACTCTCTCAATCGAATTACATATATATATTTTCTTTGTATTATTTCAAGATATTATTAGTATACATAAAATACTACGACGGAGTTATACTCAGACGATTTCAAAATAAGTTTTCAAACGGGATAGAGCTAAGGAAATTATGGGTTATAGCTATGGAGGTTATTGGTATTGATCGAGGGTATTGCTCGTGAGGTCAACCTAACGTTTATCATTTTCGTTGCGTCTACATACTTTCCTGCAATATTGAATCACAATATTGATACGTTCGTGAATCCGAGACAAACCCTGCACTTGTTCAGTGCCGTCATATACATAATCGCTACGAAATACAGTATTGTGAGTTTCATTTGCTCCCCTTTTAATTGCTTTTGCAATATATATTTTTGGGCTGAGAATACATGCGCTGTATTATAAATGTTTTACGAAGTAGGCACAAGTACTAAAACTAATTCTATGTGGGTTTAAACCAGAAATATACCCTTAGCTTGGTAACATTAAACTACTTGTCTATGTACGGTAGGCGCGAATCCTAAAGATAGATCTATTGGGCCTGACAAACCCCATCCTGACTATGGGATGCTTTAGTACTTCGAGGTTATTTTAAACACACCTGATCTGGTGTACTTCAGAGGGTAAAACATGAATGTTAAGGCTTGTTACCGGGTGCCTACAACTTATAGAATACTTTTAAACACTTGCGAGTGTACGGATATTTATGGAAACTGAAATCTTGTGGTCTATTACTATTACAGAAATGATTGATTATGATAAACTAATGAACTCACCAACCTTTTGGTTGACACTTTAAAGAATGTTTATTCTCAGGTATTAAAGAAATCTTCCACTGTGTATTAGCTCATTTTAAGGATATTACCTGGAGTCATTCATGACATACTTTGAAAGACGTTGCATTCGAGTCGTTGAGTTCATCAAGATTAATATTAAGTCAATTATAGTTGGATGTAATATGAAATGGTATGCATGCCATCAATTTTTGATGTAAAGAAAGTTTATCTTTTAAAAACGAATGCAATGTTTGTAAAATGTATCATATAGAGGTCAAATATCTCGCGATGTAATCAACTATTGTGAATCGTTTATAATGTATATGAACGGATCCTTTCATTATGCGCAACATTAAAACTATGAACTCATCAACCTTTGTGGTGACACTTGTTAGCATGTTTATTCTCAGGTTCCCTAGAAGTCTTCCGCTGTTTGCTTATATGTTAGACAAGCTATGTGCATGGAGTCATACATGGCATATTTTTCAAGGAAACGTTGCATTCACCAAATCATCACCATGTATCTTATTTTGACTGCATTGTCAACGGAAGTATTATTGTAAATTATTATATTACGGTGATTGTCTATATGTAGAAATCATCAGATGTCGAAAACCTTTGATTTAAATATTCATATATGGTGTGTCTTTTCAAAAGAATACAATGTTTACAAAACGTATCATATAGAGGTCAAATACCTCGCAATGAAATCGATGAATGACGTGTTCGTCCAAGTGGATTTAGAGCGATCGTCACATCACAACTTTATATCAAAGAGATTGTCTCACGTCATGGAGTCCCTATCTCAATCATTTCCGATCGCGACAGTCGATTCATTTCTAGATTTTGGAAAACTTTACAATCTGCTCTTGGAACTCAACTCGACATGAGTACTGCTTATCATCCGCAAACCGATGGTCAGAGTGAATGATGTGTGCAAGGTGTAGTATGAAATAGATTATATTTTACTACGAAATACTATTAAATATGATACAATTTACACACGTTATTTATTTATTGAATAGATATACCTAAACCTTGCGGCAACACTTATAGGCAGTGTACCTAATCGTAGAGTAGTGTAGTTTTTAGTAAGTCCGGTTCGTTCCACAGGGAGCTGGCTAAGTTTAACGCTATATTTATTTTAAACTATATTTGTATAAATATATATATAAGTAGTATTATTATTATTATAAAAGGGGTTTTTTACCGTTTAGTGACCGGTTTGTCGATTTTAGAACTTAAGTCACAATTAAAACTTAATGTAAAATATTAAATATAAATATAACTTAATTTAAAGCATAAAGTAAATGACGATAAATAAAAGTGCGATAAATAAAATTGCAGTAATTTAAAGTACGATAAATAAAATGACGATAAATAAAATGACGATGAAATATAAATTAAGAGAATTATGCTTATTTAAACTTCCGTAATCATGATGTTTGACGTGTTGATTTTAATTTATTACCATGGGTTAATTGTCCTTTGTCCTGGATTATTCGATATGTCCATCTGGTTTTTGTCCATAACTGTCCATCGGTCATAAATATAAAGTGTGAGTGTCCTCATCAAATTACCCTTACACCCGAAGTCAAATATTCCAACTAATTGGGGACTTAAACTGTAATAAAGTTTTAATACATTGTTAATGATTACACCGGGTTATCGACTGTGTGCAATCGAAGGTTTTAATACTTTATTAACAATTACACCAAGTGTCCTTGTATGTAATCTACCCCTGTTTTAATGAGTCCATTGACTATTAATCCATTCCCGTGTCCGGTTAAATGAACGATTATTAGTGTTTATAAATATCCCCCCATCATGTCCGATCGAGTGTATGTGGTTATTTATAGATACGTCAATTTGTAAATCTCTATATTAAATTAACGAATATCATTCAGTTAAACAAATATAAAGCCCATTAATAGTCCATAGTCCAATTTTCACAAGTGTCGGTCTTTTGTCCAAACCCCAATTATGGTCCAAAGCCCAATAACCCAGTCTTAATATTTAGCCCAACATCACGATTACTTCAGCTTAAATAAACATAATAATAACTTAGCTACGAGACATTAATTTAAAAAAGTTGAACATAACTTACAATGAGTATTAATTGCGTAGTATTACACGGACAGAATTTTGACTTACAAACTTAAAACATTCGCCACTATAACCTTATTATTATTATTATTATTAACTTAATATTAAAATTATAATTATAAAATATAAATATAAATATATTGAGAGAGAGAGTAAGAGATCAGTGAATGAAGGTGTATCAAACTCGTCCGAAAAATGCTGAATTTATAACTTTGAGGCCATGCGATCGCATGGGATATGTGCCTTCTGGCCATGCGATCGCATGGCTATCTGGGATAGCTCACATTGCTTTGTTTTTTTGTTTGCCGACACATTTAAATAATATAATATAATATATATATATAATTTTATACAATTATATATATATATATATATATATATATATATATATATATATATATATATATATATATATATATATATATATATATATATATATATATATATATATATATATATATATATATATATATATATATATATATATATTATATTATATTATATTCATGTGTATAGTTGACTTGTAATTTTAGGCCCGTTGCGTCGCACGTTGATAGTTGGTTCATGTCCCGGTTCCAAATTTTCGAACGTCCTTTCGTACAATTTAATATCTTGTACTTTGCATTTTGCGGCTTGTATTCTTGTAATTTCTAGACGTTTCTCATCAATAAATTGAACCACTTGGATTGTACTTTGTACTTTTTAGCGTTTTGGTCATTTGCATCTTCAAATCGTCGAATCTGTCTTTTGTCTTCACCTTTTAATATCTAAACGATAATCACTTGGAAATAGAACAATTGCAACTAAAAGCTAGTCTTTCTTGAAGGATAATGCTATGAAATATGTGTTCGTATATAGATTTTGAATATAACTTTACTAGAATCACTTCTTTATTCTTCACACTTTGTACATCAGTGATTTTGATACGGCGGTATGAACAATGATAGTAACATTGTGGTTTACAGTCCCACATGACTATAAAAATTTAGATTCTTTAGGAAATTGGATCTTTATGAAAACATTTGATCTTTTGAAAATTCATTCTAGCTTTTACCCTAGATAAGTTTTCCAAAATAACCCTTCACCAGTGTTGCAAAATATTTTTGTGGGTTTTGTGGGTTTCAGATTTGAAAATATTAGTTCAAAACTTGCGGTTTTGTGTCACCCACTTGCTAACCTTGCATTAGGAAAGCAACACGTCCAGTATACTTGCTCCCTATATTACCTTTCGGTAAACTACCGTCCGGTTGTAAAGGAAAGCGTTAAACAAACAACTGTTAAGGCAATGTCTAATGACATGCTTTTGATTATGGTCTACATCGTGTCGGATGCAATTACTATCCTTTGTAGGAGAAATAGTAAAGATCACCCTATAATTTTTTGGTCTGGCACAAGGTCCTGTCTTTGACCATGTTATGCAACCACCGTTCTTACGGTTAACACCCGATTTGGTTCAGGTGACCTAATGAATTTCAGGTGAATTCCTAGGATTTTCAGAAAACAAATTGGTTTGTAATTTGATCAAAATATTTTCTCGTTCAAGCTTGAGTTTAGATAACATTGAATTCCAAGAGTTTGAATTCTCAATCTTTAAGTTCAATCTCAAGGATTGAGTAATATCAGGCTTAAAAGCTGATTTTTGATCTTTAATGAGATTATCCTTTCTGGGGATCTGATTCATTAGTCTTATAAGCTAATTTGCACGGTGCCCCCATTGTACGAGACAGAACCTCTCATGGATAGGATAAGTCTGACCACTTGGCGACCCTGTTTAATGCTGAGGTCCGTGGATTTCCAGCTGATTTTCGAGAAAACTTTTCAAGGTTTTTCGTAGACTCTACAACTGGTCTGGACGACAACTTCCTGACCTAAATCAAGAAGCGCGTGTCTTTTTCTCAGAAGACTTTACTTCATTTTAAATTCCATTTATAACAATAATTGCCATACCAATTATTGAGAATCAACAATCAGTATTTTGAAACCTCGCAGCATGTATACATCAACAATTACATATACACACAACGTCTACCTCTAAGACTTACATTCTTTGAATGAGAAATTTCTGAAAAACACCCTAAACTGCGAACCAGTTCTCGAAATTTTGAAAAATGCTGATAAAGCAGCAAAAACTGTAAACGACCTTAACAGTAAAAAGTTGGATGATAAAGGATAGTATATTAGCAAAGCTCAGAAAAATAGAAGCTTTGGAACTGGAAAACGGATTGAGCAAAGTATGAAGGAGGCTGTGGACAAATCACAAAGGCTGAACCTGCCTTCAGAGAATCCAAATGATTCAGTACTTTTTGAAGTCATTAACGAATACCTTGCTCCTGACTCTAAATCCCTGCGGATAATATCCTTCATCATCCTCTGATATTAGACATTCTAAAATATCATCGTATCTTTCATTATAAATATCATTCATAATTCTGAAGATATTTTTACAATTATTCTTATCTGAAATCATTTACCTCTTCGCGCTATCTGTATTATATCATAAAAGAAACTATTTTAGTTTCTAAATTCTGAAACATTCGAGTTTAAAATAGGAATATTCTTGAAGAAGTGTTGGGAGCTGAAGCATGAGTTAGTATAATATAATGACACTTGATCAACGTGATTATATTACAGTAATTCATGCTGAGTTTCTAAATGGAACATGATGATTCATAGATCATAACGTCATCATGTGCTATGTTACACGACTCTGGTATTCTCTTTGATCTCTAAATATCAAGAAAATATTTCTTGATGATTCGGCCTTTTTCGAGGTATTCTGGTAATTTGACAAGTCAAGATCGTGCCATTACAATTTCCTTCCTAGAACATTAACAATGTTCATTCCGAAATTTATATCTGCGAATTCTGGACCATTACAAGCGGTGCTTAATCGCAAGAAGAAGAAATGAAAGGACAAAGCTCCGAACTAGAAATGGGAGTATAAATCATAGCAAATAGAAGAGAGCATTAACTGTGGATGACAATGATTATAGAAGAAGCAAGGACTTTGAAATATAAGGGAAGATATAAAACCCAACAACAACCCAGAAATCACAAACCGTATATATCAATGCATATAGCAATATAAAGACACGGGAGAACTAAAAACACTATAAAACCAAGAGTATAGTAGAAGTAAATAGATTCTTCCGGAGGCAGATGAAAAAGAAGAGCGGCAGATATGAAAGTGAGGAGCATATCAAGAATCAGCACTGGATGAAGCATATTGACAAATACTTTAAAATATGAGTTGAGAAGGTGTGAGTTGTAAGAAAACAAATGAGGTGGATTTATAGTGAAATATCCGACAGAGAAATCAAAATGGATTATCGCATTAATTCGAAGAGGATCATAATTTCCTTAATCGCCGAATAATCAAATCCAATATAGATTACAAAGATTTTCTTTTCGGAGATCAATCGTGATGACGTCAAAAGATACGACGAATCACTATTATCTTATTTCATTCATTTACGATAACTTCACTCACACGCTTCGAGTAATCGAATTATTTTATCCATTCTTCTTGAACATGATAAAACTCTATAATCGTTATAATAACATTCTCATTGTTAGTCATGACGACCTCTATCAAATTTCTGGGACGAAATTTCTTTAACGGGTAGGTACTGTGACGACCCGAAAATTTCCGACCAAATTTAAACTTTAATCTTTATATTATTCCGACACGATAAGCAAAGTTTGTTAAGTTAAATCACAAGAATTTTAAACTGTGTTCATACATTCATTATAACCTCGACCAAATTTTGACGATTCACGAACCGTTATATATAAATAGATATGTATATGTATATATATATTATAACTTAAGAATATTAATAAAGTATTAAACGTATAATACTTTACACGAACGTACTTGTTTCAATATGATTTTTGACAAAATTAAAAAAATATATATTAAATGATTGAATTATCAGAAACATTGAATTATGATTACAAGTCTCTGTTGAGAGGTACACTATGATTTGAGAAAATCTATTCCTCTTAACGATATTCAGAATAATTTGTAAAGCTATTTATAAATAAAAACAAAAAGTGTCATTTACGAAAGTTAGACAAAAGTTAGTGGAGAATTGGTTTCCATAATATTCTATTAATCTATTTTCAAACGTACAAAGACGTTTTCAGTTTAAAAAGAACTTTATTATTAAAACGTATATAACTTTTATAAATATCTAGAATCACTTTTGACAACTCATTACTTAACCAGTATAATAAATATAACGATATTTATATTTTATTTCATTAAATATATATAACAATTTAAATTAATATTATATATATTTATACGCGTATTATACATACATAGTTTTTATACTTTTACTATACTTTAACTTTACCTTTACTTTACTTTAACTTTAATAATTCAATTTAATAATTCATACTTTAATAATTCACTTTAATAATTCATACTTTAATAATTCACTTTAATAATTCATACTTTAATAATTCACTTTAATAATTCATACTTTAATAATTCACTTTAATAATTCATACTTTAATAATTCACTTTAATAATTCAAAAATCTATTATAAATAGAATTCAATAGGTTTCATTATTTCATAGAAACTTGAAAATATATTTCTCTAAACTCTCTCAATCGATTTATATATATATATATATATATATATATATATATATATATATATATATATATATATATATATATATATATATATATATATATATATATATATATATATATTTGCTCTGTATTATTTCAAGATATTATTAGTATACATAAAATATTACGACGGAGTGCTGTCCGAGTGATTTCAAAATAGTTTTTTTGAATGAGTCGAAGCTAAGGAAATTATGGGTTATAGCTATGGAGGTGATGGGTATGGTTCATGGGTATGCTCGTGAGGTTAATCTAGTGTTTTGTCATCTCCGTTGCGTCTACGTACTTTCCTGCAATATTGAATCTTAATATTGATACGTCGTGAATCCGAGGCCAACCTTGCACTTGTTAAATGACGTTATATGTATTTTTACTACGAAATACAGTATTGTGAGTTTCATTACTCCCTTTTTATATATATTTTTGGGCTGAGAATACATGCGCTGTTTTATAAATGTTTTACGAAATAGGCACAAGTACTAAAACTAATTCTATGTGGGTTTAAACCAGAAATATACCCTTAGCTTGGTAACATTAAACTACTTGTCTATGTACGGTAGGCGCGAATCCTAAAGATAGATCTATTGGGCCTGACAAACCCCATCCTGACTATGGGATGCTTTAGTACTTCGAGGTTATTTTAAACACACCTGATCCGGTGTACTTCAGAGGGTAAAACATGAACGTTAAGGCTTGTTACCGAGTGCCTACAACTTATAGAATACTTTTATACACTTGCGAGTGTACATATATTTATAAACAGAAATCTTGTGGTCTATTAATATATTGAAATGATTATTATGATAAACCTATGAACTCACCAACCTTTTGGTTGACACTTTAAAGCATGTTTATTCTCAGGTATTAAAGAAATCTTCCGCTGTGCATTAGCTCATTTTAAGAATATTACTTGGAGTCATTCATGGCATATTTTGAAAGACGTTACATTCGAATCATTGAGTTCATCAAGATTATTATTAAGCCAATTATAGTTGGATGTATTATGAAATGGTGTGCATGCCGTCAACTTTCGTTGTAAAGAAAGTTTGTCTTTTAAAAACGAATGCAATGTTTGTAAAATGTATCATATAGAGGTCAAATACCTCGTGATGTAATCAACTATTGTGAATCGTTTATAATGTATATGAACGGGTCCTTTCAGTTGGTATCAGAGCGGTGGTCTTAGCGAACCAGGTCTGCATTAGTGTGTCTAACTGATAGTCATTAGGATGCATTAGTGAGTCTGGACTTCGACCGTGTCTGCATGTCAAAAGTTTTGCTCATCATTTTTGTCGGAAATTACCTGCTTATCATTCTTAGTCTAGACACATCTTATTGCATTGATTGCATGAATAGTGTATAGACAAAATTCATATCTTAGCGTATCTGCTAATTCATATCTTAGCGTATCTGTTACTGTAAACTTTGCCTGACATATTCTGTAAATTCCTCCGTAATCTACGAAACCTTTTGCTCTATATAATTAGAATACCACCCGATAGCCGGAAAATTATTTCATATCGAAAAATTCTTTATTCAATCGTACGAAATGGAATTCGTCATTAGTTCAAGTCCCTCGGATTCCGAAATGGAATCCCACTCAAGTTCCGAAAGCAGTGTGACCGGAATGGATCAACCAATTAGTCATCATCTATTCTGGATGAATTGGGGATGGGTTCGTAGCCTTCTTAATCATTGGAGATAAGAAGAAGGTGATCCCTTCCATCCACTACATTGCCCTCTTGGCGAAGAACCTGAAGCACTTACCGGCGAACCTATCCGAAACACCATTTTCTCTCTTATTTCTAGAGTATCTCGTCACGATTACATACTACACCAAATTCTAGATTTTATTTATCCGTTCGTCCGAACCTACAATCACCCTGGTGTAATAGAAGAAGTCAACGAGCTTCGCGCTCAGGTAGTGGCTTTGGAAAATATGGTGCAAAGGTTACAAACACCAGCAGCAGCATCAGCAGCATAAACAGTACCACCATCAGCAACACCAACAGTACCATCACCACCACCAACAACAACATCCACATCCCACACCGCAACATCACAATCTGTATCTCAAACATCAACGTCATACGCCCTGTAAATATCCAGGAATATCAACAACAACAAACGATGAAGTATTAATTCATAAACTTCATTGAAGAGATATCTCTACGGCAGTTATGTAATCTCCAAAATCTTAGAGATTATTTAATTCTGACCGTAAATCGGATGAGTGAACGGAGATGGTAGAGTAGAAATTTTGATCGAAAATGGTGTACGATTTACAAGCTAGAATTGTTTTACCAACAGCATCAAAAGGACCGTAGTATCATCAACACAGTCAGTGCCGTCAGTATCGTCAGAATCAACAACACCTGTAACATCACAAACTCTGTCAGTTCAAGAATCATTGTGGACATCATTACGAATCAACAACAAATATATTGTATCAACGAGTTATAAAGTATTAACTCATTTCCAATCGAAAGATTTATATGTATATTTTATATGTATAAATTTTTAAACCATAATAAATCTTCCCGTACTAAGCTATTATGTGTGAATCTTAACTACTCAGTTAATTCATATTACAAATATGCAATGATGTACGTCCTTCGTCCGCAACTTAACCATCGTTAATTACAATCTCTGTCTCAATTCAATAAAAATCCAATTCATAATAAATCAAGTGTATTATTCGAATATATGTTTGATTTTACACTTTCATCATCGATGTACTCGAAACTTTTCAAATAACATCGTTCGTACCTTGCGAAGTTCACAAGAATTTCATGAAAATCAACAAATAACAAAGTAATGATTCATAATTTCAATATTATTGAAGAAATACTTATGCAATTTATAAAGTTTTAGGGATTACTCAATTCTAGTTCCAACCATAAAACAAATGAGTTTAATTTAATATTAACTCATTAAATCTATATTACATCTAAAGAAAATATACACATATATTTTTTCATAAAGACTGTAATAAACTTCTTTTGTACAAAATATTAATTGTGAAATTTTTTTTAACGGGTAGGTAATACCCGAGAGAATATATTCACAATTAATATATTACATTTTTCGAAACTGATTCAGCAATCATCAACTATACTCCCTACTTTCACAACAATATCCATTCTTTCATATAAATCAAAACAATCATACTCATTCAAATTCAATTACATATTCTGATTTTGAAATCGCATAATTCAATTCGAAATATAACCATTATCATCACTCTTAGATTCCTATATCTTTCAAAGCTATACTTTGACTTCAAAACTGTGTTAGAACATCATATGTATTAACAATTACAATATGTGCTCAAACCTTTCGAAATTCCTGAAGACACTTCAACTAAGGAACAATTGAGATGATGATCCAACCACATGTTACCGACAGTTATACACCTGAAAAACTCTCAAAACCCAAGTCATAGTTCGACACGTATCCGTGTTAGACCCTTTGGCATTTACTAGCTAAAATAACTTTTCAATTCCGTTTCAAAATAGACAGTTTTGTCACAGCTCCAGCAAGTCAACTTCGACTACTCAATCAAAACAGTCTTATTATAACCTCGATAGATACGTTGCCCTTTCGCCAACGTTACAGGGGAATCGTTTATATTCACCACATTAGCAATAAAATTACCAACAACTTCACTGATCTTTGACTTTCTAAAAAAAAAAAATCATTATAATTATCGAAACCCTATCATATACTCATTCGTACCTTATAACAATAATTGCCATACCAATTATTGAGAATCAGCAATCAGTATTTTGAAACCTCGCAGCATGTCTACATCAACAATTACATATACACACAACGTCTACCTCTAAGACTTACATTCTTTGAATGAGAAATTTTTGAAAAACACCCTAAACTGCGAACCAGTTCTCGAAATTTTGAAAAATGCTGATGAAGTAGCAAAAACTGTAAATGACCTTAACAGTAAAAAGTTGGATGATAAAGGATAGTATATTAGCAAAGCTCAGAAAAAGAGAAGCTTTGAAACTGGAAAATGGATTGAGCAAAGTATGAAGGAGGCTGTGGACAAATCACAAAGGCTGAACCTGCCTTCAAAGAATCCAAATGATTCAGTACTTGCTGAAGTCATTAACGAATACCTTGCTCCTGACTCTAAACCCCTGCGGATAATATCCTTCATCATCCTCTGATATTAGACATTCTAAAATATCATCGTATCTTTCATTATAAATATCATCCATAATTCTGAAGATATTTTTACAATTATTCTTATCTGAAATCATTTACCTCTTCGCGCTATCTGTATTATATCATAAAAGAAACTATTTTAGTTTCTAAATTCTGAAACATTTAAAATAGGAATATTCTGGAAGAAGTGTTGGGAGCTGAAGCATGAGTTAGTATAATATAATGACACTTGATCAACGTGATTATATTACAGTAATTCATGCTGAGTTTCTAAATGGAACATGATGATTCACAGATCATAATGTCATCATGTGCTATGTTACACGACTCTGGTATTCTCTTTGATCTCTAAATATCAAGAAAATATTTCTTGATGATTCGGCCTTTTTCGAGGTATTCTGGTAATTTGACAAGTCAAGATCGTGCCATTACAATTTCCTTCCTAGAACATTAACAATGTTCATTCCGAAATTTATATCTGCGAATTCTGGACCATTACAAGCGGTGCTTAATGGCAAGAAGAAGAAACGAAAGGACCAAGCTCTGAACTAGAAATGGGAGTATAAATCATAGCAAATAGAAGAGAGCATTAACTGTGGATGACAATGATTATAGAAGAAGCAAGGACTTTGAAATATAAGGGAAGATATAAAACCCAACAACAACCCAGAAATCACAAACCGTATATATCAATGCATATAGCAATATAAAGACACGGGAGAACTAAAAACACTATAAAACCAAGAGTATAGTAGAAGTAAATAGATTCTTCCGGAGGCAGATGAAAAAGAAGAGCGACAGATATGAAAGTGAGGAGTATATCAAGAATCAGCACTGGATGAAGCATATTGACAAATACTTTAAAATATGAGTTGAGAAGGTGTGAGTTATAAGAAAACAAATGAGGTGGATTTATAGTGAAATATCCGACAGAGAAATCAAAATGGATTATCGCATTAATTCGAAGAGGATCATAATTTCCTTAATCGCCGAATAATCAAATCCAATATAGATTACAAAGATTTTCTTTTCGGAGATCAATCGTGATGATGTCAAAAGATACGACGAATCACTATTATCTTATTTCATTCATTTACGATAACTTCACTCACACGCTTCGAGTAATCGAATTATTTTATCCATTCTTCTTGAACATGATAAAACTCTATAATCGTTATAATAACATTCTCATTGTTAGTCATGACGACCTCTATCAAATTTCTGGGACGAAATTTCTTTAACGGGTAGGTACTGTGACGACCCGAAAATTTCCGACCAAATTTAAACTTTAATCTTTATATTATTCTGTCACGATAAGCAAAGTTTGTTAAGTTAAATCACAAGAATTTTAAACTGTGTTCATACATTCATTATAACCTCGACCAAATTTCGACGATTCACGAACCGTTATATATAAATAGATATGTATATGTATATATATATTATAACTTAAGAATATTAATAAAGTATTAAACGTATAATACTTTACACGAACGTACTTGTTTCAATATGATTTTCGACGAAATTAAAAAAATATATATTAAATGATTGAATTATCAGAATCATTGAATTATGATTACAAGTCTCTGTTGAGAGGTCCACTATGATTTGAGAAAATCTATTCCTCTTAACGATATTCAGAATAATTTGTAAAGCTATTTATAAATAAAAACAAAAAGTGTCATTTACGAAAGTTAGACAAAAGTTAGTGGAGAATTGGTTTCCATAATATTCTATTAATCTATTTTCAAACGTACAAAGACGTTTTCAGTTTAAAAAGAACTTTATTATTAAAACGTATATAACTTTTATAAATATCTAGAATCACTTTTGACAACTCATTACTTAACCAGTATAATAAATATAACGATATTTATATTTTATTTCATTAAATATATATAACAATTTAAATTAATATTATATATATTTATACGCGTATTATACATACATAGTTTTTATACTTTTACTATACTTTAACTTTACCTTTACTTTACTTTTACTTTACTTTAACTTTAATAATTCACTTTAATAATTCATACTTTAATAATTCACTTTAATAATTCATACTTTAATAATTCACTTTAATAATTCATACTTTAATAATTCACTTTAATAATTCATACTTTAATAATTCACTTTAATAATTCATACTTTAATAATTCACTTTAATAATTCAAAAATCTATTATAAATAGAATTCAATAGGTTTCATTATTTCATAGAAAATTGAAAATATATTTCTCTAAACTCTCTCAATCGATATATATATATATATATATATATATATATATATATATATATATATATATATATATATATATATATATATATATATATATATATATATATATATATATATATATATATATTTGCTCTGTATTATTTCAAGATATTATTAGTATACATAAAATATTACGACGGAGTGCTGTCCGAGTGATTTCCAAATAGTTTTTTTGAATGAGTCGAAGCTAAGGAAATTATGGGTTATAGCTATGGAGGTGATGGGTATGGTTCATGGGTATGCTCGTGAGGTTAATCTAGTGTTTTGTCATCTCCGTTGCGTCTACGTACTTTTCTGCAATATTGAATCTCAATATTGATACGTCGTGAATCCGAGGCCAACCTTGCACTTGTTAAATGATGTTATATGTATTTTTATTACGAAATACAGTATTGTGAGTTTCATTACTCCCTTTTTATATATATTTTTGGGCTGAGAATACATGCGCTGTTTTATAAACGTTTTATGAAATAGGCACAAGTACTAAAACTAATTCTATGTGGGTTTAAACCAGAAATATACCCTTAGCTTGGTAACATTAAACTACTTGTCTATGTACGGTAGGCGCGAATCCTAAAGATAGATCTATTGGGCCTGACAAACCCCATCCTGACTATGGGATGCTTTAGTACTTCGAGGTTATTTTAAACACACCTGATCCGGTGTACTTCAGAGGGTAAAACATGAACGTTAAGGCTTGTTACCGGGTGCCTACAACTTATAGAATACTTTTATACACTTGCGAGTGTACATATATTTATAAACGGAAATCTTGTGGTCTATTAATATATTGAAATGATTGTTATGATAAGCCTATGAACTCACCAACCTTTTGGTTGACACTTTAAAGCATGTTTATTCTTAGGTATTAAAGAAATCTTCCGCTGTGCATTAGCTCATTTTAAGGATATTACTTGGAGTCATTCATGGCATATTTTGAAAGACGTTGCATTCGAGTCATTGAGTTCGTCAAGATTATTATTAAGCCAATTATAGTTGGATGTATTATGAAATGGTGTGCATGCCGTCAACTTTTGTTGTAAAGAAAGTTTGTCTTTTAAAAACGAATGCAATGTTTGTAAAATGTATCATATAGAGGTCAAATACCTAGCGATGTAATCAACTATTGTGAATCGTTTATAATGTATATGAACGGGTCCTTTCAAATGATAAATGGTGCACATCATTTGTTCATTCCTGCAGTTGTTATTTCACATATATTTTGCATCTTGTCGTCAAAATTAGTTGTTTTTACTGAACTTAATGCCAGTATTTTAAAATGCGTTGTTTTACCCTATTGTGTACATGAAATAAAATACATACAATACAAATATAAACATGCATGGTATTTTGAAATGGAACTTCATATCCCACTTTCAAATTACAAAAATGAAATATTAGTACAAAATAATAAAAATGTTAAACATTACATAAAAGTATCAAAATGTTAAATGTTTAATATAAATAGATAAAAATAATAAAAGATAAGAAATCACCAATGGAACACTATTGATTTGGATAGGGATTCCAGTTCATATCATTGCTCGGGTTCCATGGTTGGTGATAGGTATGCTGGTAGGCTTGATTGGGGTAGTACTGGTCAAAGGGTGGTCGCATGTCAGACTGATGTGGTGGATAAAAAGCAGGCTGAGTCGGGATATAGTTATGTGGTACCTGATATGATAGATGGCTCATGATTTGGTGCTGATGAACTTGCCAGCTATCGTGTTGGTGTCACCTGGAGTGCTCATACTCATCCCTGGCTCTCCACTGCTCATACTGATGATGCCTAGTCTAGTTATTCATTTCCACCTCATCTACATGCTGGAAGACATCAGTATAGCTATCCCTAATGAAATCCCTAATGTCATCTGCTTCCTCCATCTCCTCATCCGAACCCCTCTCTACCTGTGGATGGGTGCCCTGATATGCCGTTTTAGTACCTTTGCACCTTGATAAACCTGCAAGCCTATGCTCTCGGCTTGTTCCTCAATCTCTACCATCGGACCCCCATGCTCTTTATCTACACCTAAGTACTCTCTAATGAGAGTAACAAAAATACCTCCCCCTATAATGCTTCCTGCTTGCATACCCTCAACAACTTTAGATAAATAGTGGCCTACACAATAAGGAATGTTAATAAAGCTCCTCGGGTCTCGAATACACTTAAGGTAAAATAAATCGTTTAGGGTCATTTTTTCCTTATTTCTACCCCTTTGTGTAATCGAGTTCGCTAAGAATCTATGTATTATCCGGAGCTCTGCTCTATCAATATCTAAGTAGGAGTGTCTTCCACCCCGCGTAAATTCCCTAAATCTTGACATACGCCTCCATATGGCGTTAGCGTCAAAATTCCTATCTACTCTTTCACCTTCAGTAATTAAACTATCACAATCAGGTGTAATAATCTCAGCGGGGGTGTAGATTAATAAAGCTCTAGCCATGTCCAACATGGACATTCTGTACATTGTACCTCCTAAAAGAAATCTAATAAAACTTTTATCTCCTATCATAGTAACTTCATTATTTAACTCTATAGTGCTAAGCAATTCAACACACCATTCTCTATATATAGTTCTACGTATAGTAAATAAGCGGATCCAATCGTTAAATGTAGAGCTACCATACCTCTGGACTAGTAAATCCCTAACCGGTTCGACTAAGTTAACCGCTTTCAAAGGCTCCCAATCGATTACCTGAGGCATTTCAATATTTTTGTGGTAAAGAATGTGCATGTTCTTTTGAAATTTCGGGTATTCAATCCAACAACGATCGAAACTTATGTTGGGATGTAACTGTTGGTCATCGATAAGTGGGTGCATAATCCTCGGGTGAGGCTGAAACTGACGATAATGAGCGTAAAACAGTGGTTCCGGCTCATAATATAGCATGTGTTGATCATAATGTTGTTGTTGTTCAGGTTGTGGTTCCGGTTATGGTTCTTGATCAGGTTCTTGTTCAGGTTCTTGTTCATGTTGTCTAGACGATGATGCACCATCCGTATCTGTATTTCTCTGCAAAACACATTAAACACAAAATTTGTGCATCCAAATATCCATTAGTGTTAGCAAAATAACAAATTAAAACAATTATAATAACATGTTTAATCCATATTAAACTTATACTCATTTTCATATTTTTATCAATTCTACAATTTTTCAAATAAACATATATGAAAAGGTATGCAAAGTTCATAAGCATTCAACTCAAATAACATGTTAAAATAACCATTACTAGCAATTAAACAAGTTTCAAATGGCAATTACATCAATTTAATCAAGTTTATGAATTTTAGACTTAAAAAGTCCACTTTGATGCTCAAAAATCATGTTTAGGATCAAGGTTTGGATCATTTAGCAGCCTAAACATGTTACACTACTTAATTTATTAATAATTCATAACAAAAATTGACCATAACCTGTTTATATCAAAAAGTCCCAAATTGCTCAAGAACACAAACCCTAGATTTCTAAAATTTTTGAAGTTTAAGGCTTCAAATCATGTTAAATAGCATAAATCTAGGTTATATAAGCATAATATACTAACAATTTAACTCTAATTAAGCTGGAAATCATCAAAATTTAATTAGGACAATTAATTATAATTATCACAAAAATTAGAAAATTTAGGAGTTTAGGGGTGAAATTTCTACCTTTTTGCTTCCCCATCTGAAGAAAGACATGATTATAGCGGATTATAGCACGAAATTTGGATGATTTTGGTGAAAAAATGGAGAAATTTGAGAGGTTTTTTAATGGTTGTTCGTGTATGTGTGTGTGTTAAATGTGGACAGAAGCAGCAGCTCGACTGCTTTTTGATCCTCTCCAGTTTTCCCATCCCATACGACCGCATGGATATGTAGGGTAAACCCCATGCGATCGCATGGGGTCTTTTTTTTTTTTTAATAAAACCTTTTACTATTAAAACAATTAAGTGAATAATTTTAAACTTTTGTTTCTTTTTAGATTGAGGGCGTTTCGGTACGTTTACCTAATTCGTCCCTCGACTGAATTTTGAAATTTGTCATTTTGAAGCGTTGTTTTAAAAGCAAAGATTTTTGGGTTTTTTAAATGTTTTTGGCATACTTTAGATCAATAAAATTAAAAATAATGATAATAAAATTTCTCGTCCCGCCCTCGGGTAAAGCAATTTCGGTTCCACAACCTAGTCTTCAACTCACGACGAATTTTAGATATCAAAATTTTAACTTAATGAAATAAAGTAAATTTTTGTTTTTAAATTTAAACCAAACTTAAATTTAAAATGCATAATAATAAAATTTCATATAAATATTATTAATATTTATATACATTAATTTTACAATAATATAGTTATATATTAATTTTAAAAACAAGGTAAAATTAAAAATAAAAATCTTTTTGGTCTTTTATCCCACTTTAATCAATCATATATTAACAAAAATATACGTTCCTCTTTTGGGTAAAGTAATTTCGGCTATATTACCTGGTTTTACTCCTGACGAATTTCTGAAATATTTTGGATTGATTGATTAAAGATATTTATACCTTATGAATAAACGGTAAGTTTCGCAGTGATGCATTAAATTTTTGTATGATCTTAATAATTTCGGTTTCGCATACCTAATTTTATTGAATATCAATTTAATACTTTATAGCGAACGATTCAGCATTTATTATCAAAAGGTTAAAAGCAATAAATAAAAACAAATTAAAACTGTACATACTTACCTGTGAGATAGAATTCTCAGAGACCTGCTTTAGCCGACTCATAGGAGAGTCGTTCGATTTGGTTCTCCATAGCTACATAAGCGTAACCTCGATTTTTCAATAACTTTTCTTCTAAACATATAAACGGTCCTTCTCTGCATAGAGTAACGAACTCGGTATTGGAATGTGTTTGATTGTTCGAACATTTCCCTTCATGTGACCATTTTCCGCATTTATGACATCTTTCAAGGTGTCGTGCTCTTCTTTTTGTTGCGGATTTTGACTTTCCTTTACCAAAATGTGTCTTATGATGATCTTTCCTGAGTTCTTTCCTCACTTCGTCCATTCTTCCTCTTATGAATGATACTAGTTCACTCGAAAAGATGTTATTATTACGTATAGTAATCATAGCGTGTAGTAGTAGACCATGGTTCAAATCAAATGAATTCTTCATCTCGTAAAACCTAAAAGAAATAAAAATTCAGAATGGAGGGATAAGACTAGTTCTTTAGGGTCTGCTAGGGAAAGACCATTCGGATTTCATTTTCGAGAACTACATGAAAACAGAAAATCTAATTCTAGACAGCATTATATTATCCTTAAAAGATTCGAATCTTCCCATACTTAGTTAGCTTTGGTGTCGAAATTGTGATTAACTTCATCTTCAACTTCCATTGGATTATCTATGTAATGTTTAACTCGGTGACCATTAACCTTAAATTCAATCCCATTTGAATTTATTAACTCTATTGTTCCGTATGGGAAAACTCTTTTGACAATGAATGGTCCAGACCATCTTGATTTCAATTTTCCAGGAAATAGCTTGAATCGTGAATTGAAAAGAAGAACTATGTCTCCTTCCTTGAATTCTTTTGAACTTCGGATTCTTTTATCATGCCATTTCTTCGTTTTTTCCTTATAGATTAACGAATTTTCATATGCCTCATGTCTTAATTCTTCTAATTAGTTTAATTGACTTAATCGTAGACGTCCAACTTCATGAAAATCAAGATTACATGTCTTCAAAGCCCAAAATGCTTTGTGCTCAATTTCTACTGGAAGGTGACATGCTTTTCTGTAAACGAGTTTAAAAGGTGTGGTTCTAATCGGAGTTTTGTAGGCTGTTCTAAAAGCCCAGAGTGCATCTTCCAATTTCATGGACCATTCTTTCGGATTTGATCCTACGGTTTTCTCTAGAATACGTTTTAAAGCTCGGTTGGTATTTTCAACTTGTCCACTTGTTTGTGGATGATAAGCGGTGGAGATTTTATGAGTTACTCCATATCTTTTGAGAACTTTCTCAAGTTGATTGTTACAAAAATGAGTACCTCGATCACTTATTAAAGCTTTCGATGTTCCGAACCTAGCAAAAAGACGTTTTAAGAAGTTGACTACAACTCGTGCATCGTTAGTTGGGAGAGCTTGTGCTTCCGCCCATTTAGATACATAATCAATGGCAACGAGAATGTAGAGATTATTATGAGATTTTGGAAATGGACCCATAAAGTCAATACCCCAAACATCAAATACTTTACATACTTGAATGACGTTTTGTGGCATTTCATCACGTTGACTTATTTTTATGGCCCTTTGACAAGCATCACAGGATTTACAAAGAAGGTGTGCGTCTTTGAAAATTGTAGGCCAATAAAATCCAGCGTCATAGACTTTCCTTGCTGTGAATTGAGGCCCATAATGCCCTCCTGTTGGTCCTGTGTGACAATGGTTTAAGATTTGACTAGCTTCATCTCCGAATACGCATCGGCGTATTATTCCATCGGGACAACTTTTAAACAAATGTGGATCTTCCCAAAAATAGTGTTTTATATCACTAAAGAATTTCTTTCGTTTTTGGTACGACAACTCTTTTTCAAGGAATCCACATACTAAGTAGTTTGCATAGTCTGCAAACCATGGAATTTCATTATAATCGATCTTCAATAGATATTCATCAGGAAAGTTGTCTTGTATGGTCGATTCATTTAGAACTTCTAATTCAGGATTTTCAAGACGAGAAAGATGATCAACGGCGAGATTTTCTGCTCCCTTTTTGTCTCGGATCTCAATATCGAACTCTTGTAAAAGTATGATCCAACGGATTAATCGTGGTTTGGCATCTTGTTTTGAAAATAGGTATCTAAGAGTAGAATGGTCGGTATAGACCACCGTTTTAGCTAGAAGAAGATATGAACGAAATTTATCAAAAGCAAAGGCAATAGCAAGGAGTTCTTTTTTAGTGGTTGTAGAGTTCGTTTGTGCTCCTAGTAACGTCTTACTAGCGTAATAAATAGGTTAAAATCGTTTTTCAATCCTTTATCCTAAAACGGCTCCCATTGTAAAATCTCTTGCATCGCACATGAGTTCAAATGGTAGATTCTAATTTGGAGTTATCATGATCGGCGCATTAGTGAGTTTTTATTTAAGAATATTAAAAGATTTGATGCATTCATCTGAAAAGATGAATGGAGCATCCTTTTCTAGGAGTTTATTCATAGGAGTGGCAATTTTAGAAAAGTCTTTTATGAAACGTCGATAAAAACTGGCATGCCCTAGAAAACTCCTAACTCCTCTAACATTGGTGGGATGTGGAAGTTTAGCAATTACATCTACTTTAGCTCTATCCACTTCAATTCCTTCATTTGAAATTTTATGACCAAGAACGATGCCTTCTCTAACCATGAAATGGAATTTCTCCCAATTAAGTACTAGATTTGATTGCTCGCATCTAATAAGCATTCGTTCAAGATTAACTAGACATGTTTCAAAAGTATCACTGAAGACTGAAAAGTCATCCATGAAAACTTCCATGCATTCTTCTATCATGTCGTGAAAAATCGCCATCATGCACCTTTGAAAGGTTGCAGGGGCGTTTCAAAGTCCAAATGGCATGCGTTTGTAAGCAGAAGTACCATAAGGGCACGTGAACGTGGTTTTCTCTTGGTCCTCGGGTGCGATTGGAATTTGAAAGTATCCGGAGAAACCGTCAAGAAAACAATAGTAACTGTTCCCAGCTAACCTTTCCAATATTTGATCAATGAAAGGTAAGGGAAAGTGATCTTTTCTGGTGGTGTCATTTAATTTTCTATAATCAATACAGACACGCCATCCTGTTACAGTCCTAATAGGAATAAGCTCATCTTTTTCATTTGTGATGACAGTCATGCCACCCTTCTTAGGTACACATTGAACTGGGCTTACCCATGGACTATCAGAGATTGGATAAATTAAACCTGCATCAAGCATTTTAATAATTTATTTCTTAACAACATCTTGCATATTAGAATTTAGTTTTCGTTGGCGTTGCACATAGGTTTTATGATTTTCTTCCATAAGGATTTTCTGTGTGCAATACGAAGGACTTATACCTTTAATGTCATGAATCTTCCATGCAATAGCTAGTTTGTGAGCTTTTAGCACAGAAATGAGTTGAGATTTTTCATTTTTCATAAGAGAAGATGATATTATTACAGGTAATTCAGATTCACCATGTAAATAAGCGTATTCCAAATGGTTTGGAAGTGGCTTTAACTCTAATGTCGGTGGTTCTTCTATAGATGATTTATATCGATATCTGTCTTCCTCTTTTAGCATTTGAAGTTCTTCTGTTGTTGGTTCGTATTCATTAGCCATGAGTACGGTTAACATTTCAGCTTCATCAATTGGTTCTGTTCCTTTTCCTAAAGAACATTATCCTGTTCCTTGTAATTCTGGAAATTCTTGTAACAATTCTGCATGTGAATCTATAGTTTAAATATAATAACATGTATCATCTGCAGATTGTGGTTGTTACATGGCTCTATCAACAGAAAAGGTAACACTCTCATCCTCTATACTTAGGGTCAGTTTCTTACCAAACACGTCTATTATTGCTTTAGCCGTGTTTAAGAATGGTCTTCATAATATGAGAGGAACTCGAGAATCTTCTTCCATGTCCAGAATAACAAAGTCTACTGGAAATACTAAAATACCAACTTTAACTAGCATGTTCTCCATTATTCCTCTAGGATATTTTACTGATCGATCGGCTAGTTGTATGCTTATTCATGTTGGTTTCAATTCTCCAAGGTCTAGTTTAGCGTATAGTGAATACGGCATAAAATTTATACCAGCACCTAAGTCTGCCAATGCTTCTATTGAACTAAGACTACCCAGAAAATATGGAATTGTGAAACTTCCTGGATCTGATAATTTTTCTGGTAGTTTATTCAATAGCACTGCAGAACAATTAGCATTCATAGTAACAGCCGAGAGTTCTTCCATTTTCTTTCTATTTGTGATTAGATCTTTCAATAATTTAGCATATCTTGGCATTCCTGAAATCACATCAATGAAAGGAAGATTGACATTTATTTGTTTAAACATATCCAAAAATTTGGATTGCTCGGCTTCAAGTCTTTCTTTTCTCATTTTACTCGGGTAAGGAAGTGGTGCTTGGTATGGTTTAACATAAGGTTTAGCCTTAACTGTGTTATCTTCATTAACCTTTTCAACCATCAGTTCTGTTTCCTTCTCTTGCTCAGGTTGTGGTGCCTGTGTAGTAGGAATAGCGTCATCAGAAATTACAGGTATTTTAAGTGGTTTGAGTGTAATACAACTTCTTGTAGTAATGGCTTTAACTGTTTCATTCCAAGGGTTAGCATTTGTATCACTAGGTAGACTCCCTGGTTTTCTTTCACCTATCAACCTTGCTAGGTTGCTTACTTCATGTTCCAGATTTTGAATAGAAGCCTGTTGATTTCTAAATGCTTGAGCATTTTGTTTATTAGTTTGTTTATGAGATGTGAAAAATTGAGTTTGAGATTCAACTAGCTTCGACATCATATCTTCTAAATTTGGCTTTTTATCATCAGTTTGTGGTGGTTTATTTGGAAAAATAGGTCTTTGTTGGTTGTAAGTATTATTAGATACTTGTTGATTGCTAGGACCTTGTAGGTTGTTGTATGGAACATTTCGGTTATAATTCTGATTTTGATTGTAGTTTGGTCTTGACGGTTGATAATTATTTTGATAATTATTTCCAGGCCTTTGGTTCATGTATGAAACATTCTCTCTTTGTTCCATTGTTTGTTCAATACTGAGACAATCTTTTGTCAAATGTGGTCCTCCACACTGCTCACAACTAATTTGTATTGCGTGAATATCTTTAGTCATCTTTTCCATTCGTCTCTCGAAAGCATCTAACTTTACAGAAATGGAATCAAAGTCATGGCTAGAATTGGCTCTAGCAGCTTTAGATGATCTAACGATGTCTTTTTCTTGATACCACTCATGTGAGTGGGAGGCTGTGTTATCAATAATTTTGTAAGCTTCAGTTGCGGTTTTCTTCATAATGGAACCACCAGCTGCTATATCGATGTCTTTTCGTGTAGTAATGTCGCATCCTTGGTAGAATATTTGTACTATTTGATAAGTGTCTAAACCATGTTGAGGACATCCTCTCAACAACTTTCCAAATCTTGTCCACGCCTCATATAGAGTTTCATTTGGCTTCTGCGTGAATGTAACAATTTCTCCTTGAAGTCTCACGGCTTTAGATGCCGGAAAGAATCTTTTAAGAAATTTCTCAACTAAAACATCCAATGTATCAATCGCTCCTTCGGGTAACGATTCTAACCAATCTTTGGCTTCTCCCTTTAAAGTCCAGGGAAATAACATGAGATAGATCTGGTCATCCTCAACTTCTCTGATTTTAAATAGAGTACAGATCATATTAAAGGTACGAAGATGTTAGTTTAGATCTTCCTTCGGCGTACCACTAAATTGGCATTGATTAGTTACCATGTGTAGGATTTGTCCTTTGATTTCATAATCTGGAGCATTAATGTCTGGTTGAGTAATGACATGACCTTGGCCAGTGCGTGTAGCTCTCATTCGATCTTCCATACTTAGAGGTTCCTGATTTTCCATGATTGAATTTGTTGAATCTGAATCACTAGAGGATTCTGATTTAATGGTTTCTTCCTCGAAAATCTCTGGTTGAATGATTTGTGGTTTAGGAGGAATGATTAGTGGTTCAGGATTTCTGAATTATCCTTGAATATTCTCCGGGTTCTCAATTGTGAGAACGGGTTCAAAAAATGGATTATCGGAAATTTTAATTGGAGTACTTGGTCGACTAGATGACGATTCTAAAAAAAAATCAACGGCGACGATATTGGCTAGATGTCTTGATCGAGTTAGAGGTGGTGAACGTATGAAAGGTGGTGAACGTTTTGCTCAGTGCATTCACTGAATATCCTATTAGTTATAAAAATAAAAAATTATATAAGTTATCAAATTAATAGACTTTTCTGATTTTGACCACGTTTTGAATAGCCAATAGATGCAGCAGGTAGCCGAGACCCTTTAAATCGGAAGCCCATATGTGACGACCCGAAAATTTCTGACCAAATTTAAACTTAATCTTTATATATTTCTGACACGATAAGCAAAGTCTGTAATGTTGAAATCTCAAAAACTTTGAAAACTATGTTCATGTGTTCAATTGACCTTTGACCATTCCCGACGATTCACGAACAACTATATGTATATATATATATATATATATATATATATATATATATATATATATATATATATATTAATTATTATAAATTAAAATATTATATGAGTTAATTAATATTGTAAATAAAATAATATATGATAAAATAAATCTATATATATGTAAGGTTTAGTGAATATATATTTATATGGTTTCGAACTTATTTAGTAAGCAAAAATAACACTCGTTTGTCAATCGATTGATATTAAGCAAGTTAAATTCGAACTTATATGATTGTAAAATAAACGGTGATCCGAAAATGAATTCTATAAATTTTAGGCTTACTAAAAATGTATTTAGGAACTATTTATTGAATTTTAAAACTCTTTATATTTTACTTGGGGTTGGGAGTGAATAATTAATGTAATTTTTATTTTAATAGTTAATGATCGAATTTTATACCATAATGAATAAAATAAATAAATATAATTAATGTAAAAATATGGGATTTTTTCGTGTACTTTTATCCGCCACTGATTAAAAACGGAGAACGAAATCCAGTCCCTAATTGATGACGGCTAACATATCACACGTTTCTAATTCAATTGATATTAAATTTATTATTATATTATTTCTTTATGTTAAATTATTACTCCGTAATATATGGTGGACAAGTTGTCTGATTCATATAAATATATACATGTTTATGAATGATGGAAAAAAAAAAAATCACCCACCACTTGCTCTTTTCTATTCCTTCTGTATGTTTGGCTTTTAACAAAACACAAAACAATCTAACCACTCTTTCTCTATATTTAGACATACAAAAAACCTAAAGATTATATACATACACATATGAAACGAATTACCCATAGTTGTTACTTCTTCTTCGTGAGTCACCACTCCACCACCTCAACTGCCATACCAACACCAATGGAGCACCACTTACAACCACCACCATGGCCACCTTTCATTCTGGGCTATAAGTAAACAAGACCACCATAGACCAACCATCACAACCTACTATTTTCGTTTTGCAGCTCGAACCCCACAAGAAACCACCACCTTTATCACCACTTACGGCCTCCACCATTCAAACGACCACCACAATCACCATAGTCCATCATTATTCTATTGTTAGTTGAACTATGTTTTGGTTTCAAATCGTGTTAAACAACCACACCATCATAAATCACTCCGTAATTATTATTATTATTTTTTTATTTTGTTTCTTTTGAGCAACCATACGCCACTCTTCCAATCTCCTGTCTAGTTTACAACTATGAGAACCACTACTGTTAATCACCATCTCAAACCCCCATAAACCCATTATCGAACTCCTTGTTCTTCTACTGCTTGAACTATTCGGTTTCGTTTTAGTTTTCTAAACAAGCTAGACCGAAACCCACATATTTTATGCCAATCCTATTCGATATACACTACTACGAACAACTACTGCTATCTTTCGAATTGTTACTAATGCACTGTACAAAAAATACAATACCATCTAGTTGTTATGGCTGAGTTTAGAAGAGGAAGAAGGTGAATAATACTCGAGAACGAAGAAGGAGATGATACTCGAAAATGAAGATGATGATGATACAAGAATTCGATGAATGAAGATGAATATGATTTATAAGAGATGATATGAAGATGATAAGTTCATGTTCTCTCCTCGTTCTTTTGTTAATGGCCGACATATACCAACTATCCAACATTAACCTCATTTGATAAAAAAAAAAAGAAACTGAATCCTCCTATTGTTGCTGTAGTTTAATCGACACTTTCACAAACTGGATTTGTAACATGGGCTTAGCAATATTAATATTAATATTGGGCCTTAAAGTAAAAGACCAACGACTAAATGGTTCAAGTAACCGAATTGGGTTTGTTGCTCGAGTTGGGCCGAAGTTGGGCTTCATGATCCTGTAATCAATTTTGGGTGTTGAGTGTTTTGGTGAAAGGAAATGAAAACTGAAAATACGTATTAATTTATATATAAAATACGAATAATAATAGAAAAACAAAGACAGATGGATGGTTAAGGGGTGTTGTGAGGTTAACAGGAGGTCACAGGTTCAATCCTGAACTATGGTGTTTTTTTTAAAATGAAGAAGAAGAAGAAGCAAAAAATACGGGATATATATATATATATATATATATATATATATATATATATATATATATATATATATATATATATATATATATATATATATATATATATATATATATATATATAAAGCTCACCTGACTTAAAAACAGAAAGTCGATATAGCTCAGACGGTTAAGAGGGTGTTTGGGTACTCGAGAGGTCATGGGTTCAAGCCCGGTCCATGCCATTTTTTGTTTAAAACAAGTCTTTGAGGTAGTTATTATATTTATATTATTATTTCCTTATTATTAGTAATACTATCTTTATTAATAAAGTTATTATTATTATCATTAGTAAATCATTAATATCAAAACTATCATATTTTTTTTACAAATAAATATTTTGTACATAAAAAAAACGCACTTTTTACATATACTATAATTATATTGATACTCCATATAACTATACATAAAAACATATTAACATTACTTATAAAAATATTTACATATAATAAATTAGGTATTTTTTTATATAATACTAAATATATATAGATATTAATATAACTACATTAATCACTTTAGATATATATATATAAAATAAACATATATAACACATAATTTAGAATATGATATATGTATATGATTTTAAATGGAATATAGTATAAATTCTATATAACTACAATTACATAAATAACATATATTAATAAATGAAATTATGTGATTTCCATTATATGTTTTAATAGATATACAAATGATATAAGTTCGTGAATCTGAGGTCAACCTTACATTTGTTAAATGATGTCATATGTATTTTTGCTACAAAATACAGTATGGTGAGTTCATTTGATTCCCTTCTACTCTTTACATTTTTGGGACTGAGAATACATGCGCTACTTTTACAACTGTTTTATTAAATGCTTTTGAAATACATTTTGAACTGCGAATACATGAAATGCTTTTATAAATGTTTGACGAGATAGACACAAGCAAAACATTCCTCGAATGAATTATGTGGAGGTGATAATTGCCACCATTGAATTATGTGGACGTGATAATTGCCAGAATTGATATGAATATTTTTCCCCTGATTATTATTGCTTGGTAACCTAAGAATTAGGGAACATCACTAATTTTGAGAATTAGTGCACGCCTAATTGACGCGAATCCTAAAGGTAGCTACCGGGTTTAACACCCTCACCCAGAATGTTCACTAGATGGAAGGGCTAGTGGGCGTGGTGTTTAGTACTTCGAAGTTTATATGATTATTATACAGACGAGATGTTCTATTTTGGGGATATTATTATGCGCATTATATGTTAAGGTCGGTTACCAAGCCAAGTTATGAAAGCAATGAAAAGTGAATGTTATGTATCGAGAGAATAATTTTATACACAGGTTATGTGTATGTTATTTTTGTGCACAAGATGTGTACGGTTACTAAGATTTATGAAAGATGATTTAGTACGCGAGAAAGGTGTACTGTTTTTAGAAGATATCGCATGTACATTACAGGTGGGTATAGGATTCGAGCCCATTTGTACCATGCAGGATTTAAATCTCGTGGTCTATCAAAATGATGAATTTTATTGTTTTATGATAAACTTATGAACTCACCAACCTTTTGGTTGACACTTGAAAGCATGTTTATTCTCAGGTATGAAAGAAATCTTCCGCTGTGCAATTGTTCATTTTAGAGATATTACTTGGAGTCATTCATGACATATTTCAAAAGACGTTGCATTCGAGTTGTCGAGTTCATCAAGATTATTATTAAGTCAATTATAGTTGGATATATTATGAAATGGTATGCAAGTCGTCAACTGTCGATGTAAATGAAAGTTATCTTTTAAAAAACGAATGCAATGTTTGTAAAATGTATCATATAGAGGTCAAGTACCTCGCGATGTAACCAATTGTAATGAATTCGTCCAAATGGATTAGGACGGGTCGTTAGACCACAACTCGCCACTAACAAATCCAACTATTACTACGAACCAGAAAATTTTGGATGTCTATCAATTTAACCGTTTAAAATAATTTTTTTTTCGAAATTTTGAAGAAGATATAGAAAATTCTATGTCCTAAAAAACTAGAGCGTAGAAATGAGAAAGAAGAAGACTTCGTCGAAAAACGTCGAAAAATAAAAATAAGAAAGTAAAGCGTCGAAACATAAAAGTCTAAAAACTAAATATTAAAAGTTGCGTCTAAAGGAATTAAAGCTTAAAAGGAATTCTATATCCAAAACGGCAATAACTTAAAAAGGCACTAAAATCTATTAACTATTAAAGCGATAAGTGACGTCGTAAAATTCTAAAGCGCCTAAATCTTAATCTAAAGAAAAAGCACTTAAGGAATTTTACGGCAAAGCCTAAAAATCTAGAAATATAAAGAAACTACTGCAAAATACTAAGTTACGAACTAATTACGAACGAAAAATATTATGAAATAAACGATAAAAACACAAATTATAACTAAAATGATAAAAATATAAATTTTATAAAATATTATTTTTATATTATTTTTTTATAAAAGTATTAATATTTATATATTAATAAAACTAATTAACACTTAAATTAAACAAAACTTAAACTAATTAATATTTAAATAAAACCCTAATCTAATCTTATTAATAATAATAATTATTAATAACCGTAACCCTAATCGTACGTCTGAGGTTTTAGACCTGTCACCTCACAGTCCTCACTCCATGCGATCGCATGGAGTGTATGTTGTTATGCCATGCGGTCGCATGGCCCATAATTCTAGATCAGATGTTGGGCTGCTACAGTTGGTGGCATGAATTTAGTTTTACTTATTATTATTTTTTAATAAAATAATTTAAATAAAACTTATAAATAAAAAGAAATAATTTACTTATTAGTTTTTATAACTTTTAACAATAAAAAAAACTTTTTTTTAATTTAAATACTTAAAAATATAGAAATATATTTTTCTTTCTTTTTTTATGTTTTTATATTTTTGTTTTTAATATTTAAAACTTATATAAATATATTTTTTACAAAATACCTTAAAAACTAAAAAAAAAAAAATTATAGCATTCTATGGCGTTCCCCGGCAGCGGCGCCAAAAATACTTGATGTGTGCGAGGTGTAGTACGAAATAGATTATATTTTACTACGAAATACTATTAAATATGATACAATTTACACAAGTTATTTATTTATTTATTGAATGGATATACCTAAACCTTGCTACAGCACTTATAGGCAGTGTACCTAATCGTAGAGTAGTGTAGTTTTTACTAAGTCCGGTTCGTTCCACAGGGAGCTGGCTAAGTTTAACGCTATATTTATTTTAAACTATATTTGTATAAATATATAGATAAGTAGAATTATTATTATTATAAAAGGGGGTTTTTACCGTTTAGTGACCGGTTTGTCGATTTTAGAACTTAAGTCACAATTAAAACCTAATGTAAAATATTAAATATAAATATAACTTAATTTAAAGCGTAAAGTAAATGACGATAAATAAAAGTGCGATAAATAAAATTGCAGTAATTTAAAGTACGATAAATAAAATGACGATAAATAAAATGACTATGAAATATAAATTAAGAGAATTATGCTTATTAGTTGTTGAGCGCTTCGGTAACCATACTTAACAATTGATGTGGCATATTCCCTTTATTATGAAATCTCCCTACACTGTACCAAGTGTAGTAAAAAGGAAGTACTATGCAACCGTTTACTATACTAGAGCGACTAGCCCGGTTGGGGTGGTCAAACCCGATAGATCTATCAATAGGATTCGCGCTTACATGTTCTTCCAACATGTAAATATTAGTTACCAAGCTATTAGGAAAGATATGCAAAGTGGTACAACTCAACGTAGAATATATTTTAAGTACTTGTGTCTATTTCGTCAAACATAAAAGCAGCGCATGTATTCTCAGCCCAAAAATATATATTGCAAAAGCAATTTGTGACGACCCGGAAATTTCCGACCAAATTTAAACTTAACCTTTATATGTTTCCGACACGATAAGCAGAATTTGTAATGTTGAATCTCAAAAAGTTTGGAACTACATTCATGTAATCAATTACCCTTTGACCGTGTTCGGCGATTCACGAACAATTATGTGTATATAGATATATATATATATATATATATAATATATAATATTAACTGAAAACATTAACAAAGTATTAGATATATGATACTTTACATGAACATATTTGTTTCGATATATTTATCGACAGAATTAAGAGATAATATCAACTAATTGAATTATCAGATACATTATGATATGATTACGGGCCTATGTTATGAGGTGCTTTGTGATTTAAGAAATCTATTCTTTTTGACAACTCAATACTTAACCAGTATGATAAAGATAACGATATTTATATTTTATTTTATTAAATATATAAAATGATTTAAATT
The DNA here is from genome assembly GCF_046630445.1 of Rutidosis leptorrhynchoides. NCBI lineage: Eukaryota > Viridiplantae > Streptophyta > Magnoliopsida > Asterales > Asteraceae > Rutidosis > Rutidosis leptorrhynchoides. Next base: position 13,649,117 of record NC_092334.1, read on the forward strand.
AATATTATTTTTTATACGCGTATTATACGTACATAGTTTTATACTTTTACTATACTTTAACTTTACCTTTACTTTACTTTTACATTACTTTAACTTTAAAAATTCACACTTTAATAATTCACTTTAATAATTCTTACTTTAATAATTTTCTTTAATAATTCATATTTTAATAATTCACTTTAATAATTCATACTTTAATAATTCACTTTAATAATTCATACTTTAATAATTCACTTTAATTATTCATACTTTAATAATTCACTTTAATAATTCATACTTTAATAATTCACTTTAATAATTCATACTTTAATAATTCACTTTAATAATTCAAAAATCTATTATAAATAGAATTCAATAGGTTTCATTATTTCATAGAAACTTGAAAATATATTTCTCTAAACTCTCTCAATTGAATTACATATATATATATATATATATATATATATATATATATATATATATATATATATATATATATATATATATATATATATATATATATATATATATATGTATGTATATATATTTACTTAGTATTATTTCAAGATATTATTAGTATACATAAAATACTACGACGGAGTTATATTCAGACGATTTCAAAATAAGTTTTCAAATGGGATAGAGCTAAGGAAATTATGGGTTATAGCTATGAAGGTTATGGGTATTGATCGAGGGTATTGCTCGTGAGGTCAACCTAACGTTTATCATTTTCATTGCGTCTACGTACTTTCCTGCAATATTGAATCACAATATTGATACGTTCATGAATCCGAGACAAACCCTGCACTTATTCAGTGCCATCATATACATAATTGCTACGAAATACAGTATTGTGAGTTTCTTTTGCTCCCTTTTATATATATTTTTGGGATTGAGAATACATGCACTGTTTTTATAAATGTTTTACAAAATAGGCACAAGTACTAAAACTAATTCTACGTGGGTTTAAACCAGAAATATACCCTTAGCTTGGTAATATTAAACTACTTGTCTATGTACGGTAGGCGCAAATCCTAAAGATAGATCTATTGGGCCTGACAAACCCCATCCTGACTATGGGATGCTTTAGTACTTCGAGGTTATTTTAAACACACCTGATCTGGTGTACTTCAGAGGGTAAAACATGAACGTTAAGGCTTGTTACCGGGTGCCTACAACTTATAGAATACTTTTATACACTTGCGAGTGTACGGATATTTATAGAAACTGAAATCTTGTGGCCTATTACTATTACGGAAATGATGGATTATGATAAACTAATGAACTCACCAACCTTTTGGTTGACACTTTAAAGCATGTTTATTCTCAGGTATTAAAGAAATCTTCCGCTGTGCATTAGCTCATTTTAAGGATATTACTTGGAGTCATTCAAGACATACTTTGAAAGACGTTGCATTCGAGTTGTTGAGTTCATCAAGATTAATATTAAGTCAATTATAGTTGGATGTAATATGAAATGGTATGCATGCCGTCAATTTTTGATGTAAAGAAAGTTTGTCTTTTAAAAACGAATGCAATGTTTGTAAAACGTATCATATAGAGGTCAAATACCTCGCGATGTAATCAACTATTGTGAATCATTTATAATGTATATGAACGGGTCCTTTCAGTTGGTATCAGAGCGGTGGTCTTAGCGAACCAGGTCTTGCATTAGTGTGTCTAACTGATAGTTGTTAAGATGCATTAGTGAGTCTGGACTTCGACCGTGTCTGCATGTCAAAAGTTTTGCTTATCATTTTTAGTCGGAAATCATCTACTTACCATCCTTAGGAAATTACCTGCTTATCATTCTTAAGTCTAGACGCGTTTTCCTACATTTATTGCATAATAGTGTATAGACGAATTCTTATCTTAGCATATCTGTTACTGTGAACTTTGACTGACATCTTTCAAAGATTCCTCCATAATTTATGGGATTTTGGTATTATATATACATATGTAAATTATGTATTGAAGAATACCAAATCTAAATTCTACAATCTATTTCATACCAAAAAATTCTTTCCCTGATCATACAAGATGGATCCCTCAACCAGTTCGAGTTCCTCGAATTCTGACAGCTATGCCGATATGGATTTCCACATGAGCTCCGAAAGCAGTGTGACCGGAATGGATCAACCAATTAGCCATCATCTATTCTGGATGAATTGGGGATGGGGTCATAATCTACTTAACCATTGGAGATAAGAAGAAGGTGATCCCTTTCATCCACCACATTGCCCTCTTGGTAATGAACCTGAAGCACTTACCGACGAACCTGTCCAAAACACCATTTTCTCTCTCATTTCCAGAGTATCTCGTCATAATTGTATACTACACCAAATTCTAGATCTTATTTATCCGCTCGTCCGAACCGACAATCACTCCGGTGTAATAGAAGAAGTCAACGAGCTTCGCGCTCGGGTAGTGGCTTTGGAGAATATGGTGCAAAGGTTACAAACACCAGCAGCAGCACCAGCAGCATAACCAGTACCACCATCAACAACATCAACAGTACCATTACCACCACCAACAACAACCGCATCGCAAACCTCAACTTCACAATCTGTCCCATGAGCATCGACGTCATACGCCATGTAGATACCAAGGAATACCACAACGATGAAGTATTGATTCATAACTTCATTGGGAAAACATTCTACGGTGATTATGTAATTTCTAAAGTTTAAAAATTATCTATCCTAGCCTTAACCATAAATCAAATGAGTTTAATTTAATATTAACTCATTAAATCAATATTACATCTGAAGAAATATACACATATATATTTCCATAAAGACTGTAATAAAATTCTTTTGTACAAAATATTAATTGTGAAATTTTTTTTAACGGGTAGGTAATGAAATGTCCCGTTCTTATTGATTAAAAACGTTCCATATTAATTGATTTCGTTGCAAGGTTTTGACCTCTATATGAGACGTTTTTCAAAGACTGCATTCATTTTTAAAACAAACCATAACCTTTATTTCATAAATAAAGGTTTAAAAAGCTTTACGTAGATTATCAAATAATGATAATCTAAAATATCCTGTTTACACAAGACCATTACATAATGGTTTACAATACAAATATGTTACATCGAAATCAGTTTCTTGAATGCAGTTTTTACACAATATCATACAAACATGGACTCCAAATCTTGTCCTTATTTTAGTATGCAACAGCGGAAGCTCTTAATATTCACCTGAGAATAAACATGCTTTAAACGTCAACAAAAATGTTGGTGAGTTATAGGTTTAACCTATATATATCAAATCGTAACAATAGACCACAAGATTTCATATTTCAATACACATCCCATACATAGAGATAAAAATCATTCATATGGTGAACACCTGGTAACCGACATTAACAAGATGCATATATAAGAATATCCCCATCATTCCGGGACACCCTTCGGATATGATATAAATTTCGAAGTACTAAAGCATCCGGTTCTTTGGATGGGGTTTGTTAGGCCCAATAGATCTATCTTTAGGATTCGCGTCAATTAGGGTGTCTGTTCCCTAATTCTTAGATTACCAGACTTAATAAAAAGGGGCATATTCGATTTCGATAATTCAACCATAGAATGTAGTTTCACATACTTGTGTCTATTTTGTAAATCATTTATAAAACCTGCATGTATTCTCATCCCAAAAATATTAGATTTTAAAAGTGGGACTATAACTCACTTTCACAGATTTTTACTTCGTCGGGAAGTAAGACTTGGCCACTGGTTGATTCACGAACCTATAACAATATATACATATATATCAAAGTATGTTCAAAATATATTTACAACACTTTTAATATATTTTGATGTTTTAAGTTTATTAAGTCAGCTGTCCTCGTTAGTAACCTACAACTAGTTGTCCACAGTTAGATGTACAGAAATAAATCGATAAATATTATCTTGAATCAATCCACGACCCAGTGTATACGTATCTCAGTATTAATCACAACTCAAACTATATATATTTTGGAATCAACCTCAACCCTGTATAGCTAACTCCAACATTCACATATAGAGTGTCTATGGTTGTTCCGAAATATATATAGATGTGTCGACATGATAGGTCGAAACATTGTATACGTGTCTATGGTATCTCAAGATTACATAATATACAATACAAGTTGATTAAGTTATGGTTGGAATAGATTTGTTACCAATTTTCACGTAGCTAAAATGAGAAAAATTATCCAATCTTGTTTTACCCATAACTTCTTCATTTTAAATCCGTTTTGAGTGAATCAAATTGCTATGGTTTCATATTGAACTCTATTTTATGAATATAAACAGAAAAGTATAGGTTTATAGTCGGAAAAATAAGTTACAAGTCGTTTTTGTAAAGGTAGTCATTTCAGTCGAAAGAACGACGTCTAGATGACCATTTTAGAAAACAAACTTTCACTTTGAGTTTAATCATAATTTTTGGATATAGTTTCATGTTCATAATAAAAATCATTTTCTCAGAATAACAACTTTAAAATCAAAGTTTATCATAGTTTTTAATTAACTAACCCAAAACAGCCCGCGGTGTTACTACGACGGCGTAAATCCGGTTTTACGGTGTTTTTCGTGTTTCCAGGTTTTAAATCATTAAGTTAGCATATCATATAGATATAGAACATGTGTTTAGTTGATTTTAAAAGTCAAGTTAGAAGGATTAACTTTTGTTTGCGAACAAGTTTAGAATTAACTAAACTATGTTCTAGTGATTACAAGTTTAAACCTTCGAATAAGATAGCTTTATATGTATGAATCGAATGATGTTATGAACATCATTACTACCTTAAGTTCCTTGGATAAACCTACTGGAAAAGAGAAAAATGGATCTAGCTTCAATGGATCCTTGGATGGCTCGAAGTTCTTGAAGCAGAATCATGACACGAAAACAAGTTCAAGTAAGATCATCACTTGAAATAAGATTGTTATAGTTATAGAAATTGAACCAAAGTTTGAATATGATTATTACCTTGTATTAGAATGATAACCTACTGTAAGAAACAAAGATTTCTTGAGGTTGGATGATCACCTTACAAGATTGGAAGTGAGCTAGCAAACTTGAAAGTATTCTTGATTTTATGAAACTAGAACTTTTGGAATTTATGAAGAACACTTAGAACTTGAAGATAGAACTTGAGAGAGATCAATTAGATGAAGAAAATTGAAGAATGAAAGTGTTTGTAGGTGTTTTTGGTCGTTGGTGTATGGATTAGATATAAAGGATATGTAATTTTGTTTTCATGTAAATAAGTCATGAATGATTACTCATATTTTTGTAATTTTATGAGATATTTCATGCTAGTTGCCAAATGATGGTTCCCACATGTGTTAGGTGACTCACATGGGCTGCTAAGAGCTGATCATTGGAGTGTATATACCAATAGTACATACATCTAAAAGCTGTGTATTGTACGAGTACGAATACGGGTGCATACGAGTAGAATTGTTGATGAAACTGAACGAGGATGTAATTGTAAGCATTTTTGTTAAGTAGAAGTATTTTGATAAGTGTATTGAAGTCTTTCAAAAGTGTATAAATACATATTAAAAGACTACATGTATATACATTTTAACTGAGTCGTTAAGTCATCGTTAGTCGTTACATGTAAGTGTTGTTTTGAAACCTTTAGGTTAACGATCTTGTTAAATGTTGTTAACCCAATGTTTATAATATCAAATGAGATTTTAAATTATTATATTATCATGATATTATCATGTATGAATATCTCTTAATAGGATATATATACATTAAATGTCTTTACAACGATAATCGTTACATATATGTCTCGTTTAAAAATCATTAAGTTAGTAGTCTTGTTTTTACATATGTAGTTCATTGTTAATATACTTTATGATATGTTTTCTTATCATAGTATCATGTTAACTATATATATATATATATCCATATATATGTCATCATATAGTTTTTACAAGTTTTAACGTTCGTGAATCACCGATCAACTTGGGTGGTCAATTGTCTATATGAAACATATTTCAATTAATCAAGTCTTAACAAGTTTGATTACTTAACATGTTGAAAACATTTAATCATGTAAATATCAATCTCAATTAATATATATAAACATGGAAAAGTTCGGGTCACTACAGTACCTACCCGTTAAATAAATTTCGTCCCGAAATTTTAAGCTGTTGAAGTTGTTGACGAATCTTCTGGAAATAGATGCGGGTATTTCTTCTTCATCTGATCTTCACGCTCCCAGGTGAACTCGGGTCCTCTACGAGCATTCCATCGAACCTTAACAATTGGTATCTTGTTTTGCTTAAGTCTTTTAACCTCACGATCCATTATTTCGACGGGTTCTTCGATGAATTGAAGTTTTTCGTTGATTTGGATTTCATCTAACGGAATAGTGAGATCTTCTTTAGCAAAACATTTCTTTAAATTCAAGACGTGGAAAGTGTTATGTACAGCCGCGAGTTGTTGAGGTAACTCTAGTCGGTAAGCTACTGGTCCGACACGATCAATAATCTTGAATGGTCCAATATACCTTGGATTTAATTTCCCTCGTTTACCAAATCGAACAACGCCTTTCCAAGGTGCAACTTTAAGCATGACCATCTCTCCAATTTCAAATTCTATATCTTTTCTTTTAATATCAGCGTAGCTCTTTTGTCGACTTTGGGCGGTTTTCAACCGTTGTTGAATTTGGATGATCTTCTCGGTAGTTTCTTGTATAATCTCTGGACCCGTAATCTGTCTATCCCCCACTTCACTCCAACAAATCGGAGACCTGCACTTTCTACCATAAAGTGCTTCAAACGGTGCCATCTCAATGCTTGAATGGTAGCTGTTGTTGTAGGAAAATTCTGCTAACGGTAGATGTCGATCCCAACTGTTTCCGAAATCAATAACACATGCTCGTAGCATGTCTTCAAGCGTTTGTATCGTCCTTTCGCTCTGCCCATCAGTTTGTGGATGATAGGCAGTACTCATGTCTAGACGAGTTCCTAATGCTTGCTATAATGTCTGCCAGAATCTTGAAATAAATCTGCCATCCCTATCAGAGATAATAGAGATTGGTATTCCATGTCTGGAGACGACTTCCTTCAAATACAGTCGTGCTAACTTCTCCATCTTGTCATCTTCTCTTATTGGTAGGAAGTGTGCTGATTTGGTGAGACGATCAACTATTACCCAAATAGTATCAAAACCACTTGCAGTCCTTGGCAATTTAGTGATGAAATCCATGGTAATGTTTTCCCATTTCCATTCCGGGATTTCGGGTTGTTGAAGTAGACCTGATGGTTTCTGATGCTCAGCTTTGACCTTAGAACACGTCAAACATTCTCCTACGTATTTAGCAACATCGGCTTTCATACCCGGCCACCAAAAATGTTTCTTGAGATCCTTGTACATCTTCCCCGTTCCAGGATGTATTGAGTATCTGGTTTTATGAGCTTCTCTAAGTACCATTTCTCTCATATCTCCAAATTTTGGTACCCAAATCCTTTCAGCCCTATACCGGGTTCCGTCTTCCCGAATATTAAGATGCTTCTCCGATCCTTTGAGTATTTCATCCTTTAAATTTCCCTCTTTTAAAACTCCTTGTTGCGCCTCCTTTATTTGAGTAGTAAGGTTATTATGAATCATTATATTCATAGATTTTACTCGAATGGGTTCTCTGTCCTTCCTGCTCAAGGCATCGGCTACCACATTTGCCTTCCCCGGGTGGTAACGAATCTCAAAGTCGTAATCATTCAATAATTCAATCCACCTACGCTGCCTCATATTCAGTTGTTTCTGATTAAATATGTGTTGAAGACTTTTGTGGTCGGTATATATAATACTTTTGACCCCATATAAGTAGTGCCTCCAAGTCTTTAATGCAAAAACAACCGCGCCTAATTCCAAATCATGCGTCGTATAATTTTGTTCGTGAATCTTCAATTGTCTAGACGCATAAGCAATCACCTTCGTTCGTTGCATTAATACACAACCGAGACCTTGCTTTGATGCATCACAATAAATCACAAAATCATCATTCCCTTCAGGCAATGACAATATAGGTGCCGTAGTTAGCTTTTTCTTCAATAACTGAAACGCTTTATCTTGTTCATCATTCCATTCAAATTTCTTCCCTTTATGCGTTAATGCAGTCAAGGGTTTTGCTATTCTGGAAAAGTCTTGGATGAACCTTCTGTAGTAACCAGCTAGTCCTAAAAACTGGCGTATGTGTTTCGGAGTTTTTGGGGTTTCCCACTTTTCAACAGTTTCTATCTTTGCCGGATCCACCTTAATACCTTCTTTGTTCACTATGTGACCGAGGAATTGAACTTCTTCCAACCAAAATGCACACTTTGAAAACTTAGCGTACAATTCTTCCTTCCTCAATACTTCTAACACCTTTCTCAAATGTTCACCGTGTTCTTGGTTATTCTTTGAGTAAATAAGTATGTCATCAATGAAAACAATGACAAACTTGTCAAGGTATGGTCCACACACTCGGTTCATAAGGTCCATGAACACAGCTGGTGCATTAGTTAAACCAAACGGCATGACCATAAACTCGTAATGACCGTAACGTGTTCTGAAAGCAGTCTTTGGAATATCATCTTCTTTCACCCGCATTTGATGATACCCGGAACGTAAGTCAATCTTTGAATAAACAGACGAGCCTTGTAGTTGATCAAATAAGTCGTCAATTCTCGGTAGTGGGTAGCGGTTCTTGATGGTAAGTTTGTTCAACTCTCGGTAGTCGATACACAACCTGAATGTACCATCTTTCTTCTTGACAAACAAAACAGGAGCTCCCCACGGTGATGTGCTTGGTCGAATGAAACCACGCTCTAAAAGTTCTTGTAATTGGCTTTGCAGTTCTTTCATCTCGCTGGGTGCGAGTCTGTAAGGAGCACGAGCTATTGGTGCAGCTCCTGGTACAAGATCTATTTGAAATTCAACGGATCGATGTGGGGGTAATCCTGGTAATTCTTTCGGAAATACATCGGGAAATTCTTTTGCAATGGGAACATCATTGATGCTCTTTTCTTCAGTTTGTACTTTCTCGACGTGTGCTAGAACAGCATAGCAACCTTTTCTTATTAGTTTTTGTGCCTTCAAATTACTAATAAGATGTAGCTTCGTGTTGCCCTTTTCTCCGTACACCATTAAGGGTTTTCCTTTTTCTCGTATAATGCGAATTGCATTTTTGTAACAAACGATCTCCGCTTTCACTTCTTTCAACCAGTCCATACCGATTATCACATCAAAACTCCCTAACTCTTCTGGTATCAAATCAATCTTAAATGTTTCGCTAACCAGTTTAATTTCTCTATTCCGACATATATTATCTGCTGAAATTAATTTACCATTTGCTAATTCGAGTAAAAATTTACTATCCAAAGGCGTCAATGGACAACTTAATTTAGCACAAAAATCTCTACTCATATAGCTTCTATCCGCACCCGAATCAAATAAAACGTAAGCAGATTTATTGTCAATAAGAAACGTACCCGTAACAAGCTCCGGGTCTTCCTGTGCCTCTACCGCATTAATATTGAAAACTCTTCCACGTCCTTGTCCATTCGTGTTCTCCTGGTTCGGGAAATTTCTAATAATGTGGCATGGTTTTCCACATTTATAACAAACTACATTGGCATAACTTGCTCCGACACTACTTGCGCCATTACTCGTTCCGACACCATTTGTTCCTTTCGTTCTATTAACCCCTGGTCCGTAGACCTCACACTTCGCCGCGCTATGACCATTTCTTTTACACTTGTTGCAAAATTTGGTGCAGAACCCCGAGTGATTCTTTTCATACCTTTGGCATAGCTGCTTCTGATTGTTGTTGTTGTTGCGGTTATTATTGTTGTTGGGATGATTGTTGTAGTTGCTGTTGTTGTTGTTGTTGTTGTTGTTGGGCCGTTTGTTGTAGTTGAGATTGATGTTGCGATTGTTGGGATAATTGTTGCGATTATTGTTGTAATTGCTGTTGTTGTTGTATTGGTGATTCTTATCACCGTTTTCCTCCCACTTTCTTTTGACTTGCTTCACATTGGCCTCTTCAGCAGTCTGTTCTTTAATTCTTTCTTCAATCTGGTTCACTAGTTTGTGAGCCATTCTACATGCCTGTTGTATGGAGGCGGGCTCGTGTGAACTTATATCTTCTTGGATTCTTTCCGGTAATCCTTTCACAAACGCGTCGATCTTCTCTTCCTCATCTTCGAATGCTCCCGGACACAATAGGCACAATTCTGTGAATCGTCTTTCGTACGTGGTAATATCAAATCCTTGGGTTCGTAACCCTCTAAGTTCTGTCTTGAGCTTATTGACCTCGGTTCTGGGACGGTACTTCTCGTTCATCAAGTGCTTGAATGCTGACCACGGTAGTGCGTACGCATCGTCTTGTCCCACTTGCTCTAGATAGGTATTCCACCATGTTAACGCAGAACCTGTGAAGGTATGCGTAGCGTACTTCACTTTGTCCTCTTCAGTACACTTACTTATGGCAAACACCGATTCAACCTTCTCGGTCCACCGTTTCAATCCGATCGGTCCTTCGGTTCCATCAAATTCCAAAGGTTTGCAGGCAGTGAATTCTTTGTAGGTGCATCCTACACGATTTCCTGTACTGCTAGATCCAAGGTTATTGTCGGTATGTAGCGCAGCCTGTACTGCGGCTATGTTTGAAGATAGAAAAGTACGGAATTCCTCTTCATTCATATTCACGGTGTGTCGAGTAGTCGGTGCCATTTCCTTCAAAATAGTTAAATGGAACAAGTTAATCATACAGAATATTAAGAGTAGTTAATAGTATTTCGTAGCATAATATGAACTCATTTATAAAAGCTTTTTCTTCATATTAGCGTTTTATAAGTTTAAATTTGGGTAGTACCTACCCGTTAAGTTCATACTTAGTAGCTAATATACAATTCAACTACTACAATTCTATATGAAAAACTGATTATAATAATATTTCGCGTTCAAACTTTTATACAATATTTTACAAACTTACAATACCGCTTATTTTACATAAAGCATGAAATATAGCACACAATAACTTTGATACAAGATATTTGTGAAGACAATTCTAGCTAGTACACAAGTCGTTCAGCAAAGGCAATAAAGACACGTAATTCATACGTCCAGAAACAAGTCATGCATTCTGGTTTTACTAGGACTACTTCCCATCCTTGGTCTTGTGCAACATAACCGTTATGGCCGTTGATAAGACAGCGTGTTGTAACGTCATCAAAGGGACGAGGGTTACGTAATGTCCAACAGTCCCGTAATAATCTAAAAACCTCATTTCTTACCCCAATTACCGACTCCGTCACTTGTGGAAACGTTTTGTTTAATAGTTGTAGCCCGATGTTCTTGTTCTCACTTTGGTGAGAAGCGAACATTACTAATCCGTAAGCATAACATGCTTCTTTATGTTGCATGTTAGCCGCTTTTTCTAAATCACGAAGTCCAATATTCGGATATATTGAGTCAAAATAATTTCTTAACCCATTGCGTAAAATAGCATTTGGGTTCCCCGCAATATATGCGTCAAAGTAAACACATCGTAACTTATGGGTTTCCCAATGTGATATCCCCCATCTTTCAAACAAAAGTCTCTTATAAACCAAGACATTCTTGGAACGTTCTTCGAATGTCTTACAAACTGATCTCGCCTTAAATAGTTGTGCCGAAGAATTCTGGCCGACTCTAGACAAGATTTCATCAATCATGTCTCCGGGTAGGTCTCTTAAAATATTGGGTTGTCTATCCATTTTGTGTTTTTAAACTGTAAAATAGACAAGAGTTAGATTCATAAAAAAATACTTATTAATACAAGCAATTTTTACATATATCATAAAGCATAAGAACACTATATTACATATATTACACCACACGAATACAACTATCTTATTCCGACTCGCTCGTTTCTTCTTCTTCGGTTTTGGTTCGTTTTGCCAAGTTTCTAGGGATATATGATGTTCCCCTAATACGAGCCGTCGTTGTCCACATTGGTTTAGAAAAACCTGGTGGTTTAGAGGTTCCCGGGTCATTGTTACAACTTAAGGACTTCGGGGGTTGACGATACATATAAAGTTCATCGGTGTTGGAATTAGATTTCTCTATTTTTATGCCCTTTCCCTTATTATTTTCTTTTGCCTTTTTAAATTGAGTTGGGGTAATTTCTATAACATCATCGGAATTCTCGTCGGAATCCGATTCATCGGAGAATTGGTAATCCTCCCAATATTTTGCTTCCTTGGCGGAAACACCATTGACCATAATTAACTTTGGTCGGTTGGTTGAGGATTTTCTTTTACTTAACCGTTTTATTATTTCCCCCACCGGTTCTATTTCTTCATCCGGTTCCGATTCTTCTTCCGGTTCCGATTCTTCTTCCGGTTCCGACTCTTCTTCCGGTTCCTCTTCGGGAACTTGTGAATCAGTCCACAAATCATTCCAATTTACATTTGACTCTTCATTATTATTAGGTGAGTCAATGGGACTTGTTCTAGAGGTAGACATCTATCACATAATATCAAACACGTTAAGAGATTAATATATCACATAATATTCATATGTTAAAAATATATAGTTTCCAACAAAAATGTTAAGCAATCATTTTTAAAGAAAACACGGTCGAAGTCCAGACTCACTAATGCATCCTAACAAACTCGATAAGACACACTAATGCAAATTTTCTGGTTCTCTAAGACCAACGCTCTGATACCAACTGAAATGTCCCGTTCTTATTGATTAAAAACGTTCCATATTAATTGATTTCGTTGCAAGGTTTTGACCTCTATATGAGACGTTTTTCAAAGACTGCATTCATTTTTAAAACAAACCATAACCTTTATTTCATAAATAAAGGTTTAAAAAGCTTTACGTAGATTATCAAATAATGATAATCTAAAATATCCTGTTTACACACGACCATTACATAATGGTTTACAATACAAATATGTTACATCGAAATCAGTTTCTTGAATGCAGTTTTTACACAATATCATACAAACATGGACTCCAAATCTTGTCCTTATTTTAGTATGCAACAGCGGAAGCTCTTAATATTCACCTGAGAATAAACATGCTTTAAACGTCAACAAAAATGTTGGTGAGTTATAGGTTTAACCTATATATATCAAATCGTAACAATAGACCACAAGATTTCATATTTCAATACACATCCCATACATAGAGATAAAAATCATTCATATGGTGAACACCTGGTAACCGACATTAACAAGATGCATATATAAGAATATCCCCATCATTCCGGGACACCCTTCGGATATGATATAAATTTCGAAGTACTAAAGCATCCGGTTCTTTGGATGGGGTTTGTTAGGCCCAATAGATCTATCTTTAGGATTCGCGTCAATTAGGGTGTCTGTTCCCTAATTCTTAGATTACCAGACTTAATAAAAAGGGGCATATTCGATTTCGATAATTCAACCATAGAATGTAGTTTCACATACTTGTGTCTATTTTGTAAATCATTTATAAAACCTGCATGTATTCTCATCCCAAAAATATTAGATTTTAAAAGTGGGACTATAACTCACTTTCACAGATTTTTACTTCGTCGGGAAGTAAGACTTGGCCACTGGTTGATTCACGAACCTATAACAATATATACATATATATCAAAGTATGTTCAAAATATATTTACAACACTTTTAATATATTTTGATGTTTTAAGTTTATTAAGTCAGCTGTCCTCGTTAGTAACCTACAACTAGTTGTCCACAGTTAGATGTACAGAAATAAATCGATAAATATTATCTTGAATCAATCCACGACCCAGTGTATACGTATCTCAGTATTAATCACAACTCAAACTATATATATTTTGGAATCAACCTCAACCCTGTATAGCTAACTCCAACATTCACATATAGAGTGTCTATGGTTGTTCCGAAATATATATAGATGTGTCGACATGATAGGTCGAAACATTGTATACGTGTCTATGGTATCTCAAGATTACATAATATACAATACAAGTTGATTAAGTTATGGTTGGAATAGATTTGTTACCAATTTTCACGTAGCTAAAATGAGAAAAATTATCCAATCTTGTTTTACCCATAACTTCTTCATTTTAAATCCGTTTTGAGTGAATCAAATTGCTATGGTTTCATATTGAACTCTATTTTATGAATATAAACAGAAAAGTATAGGTTTATAGTCGGAAAAATAAGTTACAAGTCGTTTTTGTAAAGGTAGTCATTTCAGTCGAAAGAACGACGTCTAGATGACCATTTTAGAAAACATACTTTCACTTTGAGTTTAATCATAATTTTTGGATATAGTTTCATGTTCATAATAAAAATCATTTTCTCAGAATAACAACTTTAAAATCAAAGTTTATCATAGTTTTTAATTAACTAACCCAAAACAGCCCGCGGTGTTACTACGACGGCGTAAATCCGGTTTTACGGTGTTTTTCGTGTTTCCAGGTTTTAAATCATTAAGTTAGCATATCATATAGATATAGAACATGTGTTTAGTTGATTTTAAAAGTCAAGTTAGAAGGATTAACTTTTGTTTGCGAACAAGTTTAGAATTAACTAAACTATGTTCTAGTGATTACAAGTTTAAACCTTCGAATAAGATAGCTTTATATGTATGAATCGAATGATGTTATGAACATCATTACTACCTTAAGTTCCTTGGATAAACCTACTGGAAAAGAGAAAAATGGATCTAGCTTCAATGGATCCTTGGATGGCTCGAAGTTCTTGAAGCAGAATCATGACACGAAAACAAGTTCAAGTAAGATCATCACTTGAAATAAGATTGTTATAGTTATAGAAATTGAACCAAAGTTTGAATATGATTATTACCTTGTATTAGAATGATAACCTACTGTAAGAAACAAAGATTTCTTGAGGTTGGATGATCACCTTACAAGATTGGAAGTGAGCTAGCAAACTTGAAAGTATTCTTGATTTTATGAAACTAGAACTTTTGGAATTTATGAAGAACACTTAGAACTTGAAGATAGAACTTGAGAGAGATCAATTAGATGAAGAAAATTGAAGAATGAAAGTGTTTGTAGGTGTTTTTGGTCGTTGGTGTATGGATTAGATATAAAGGATATGTAATTTTGTTTTCATGTAAATAAGTCATGAATGATTACTCATATTTTTGTAATTTTATGAGATATTTCATGCTAGTTGCCAAATGATGGTTCCCACATGTGTTAGGTGACTCACATGGGCTGCTAAGAGCTGATCATTGGAGTGTATATACCAATAGTACATACATCTAAAAGCTGTGTATTGTACGAGTACGAATACGGGTGCATACGAGTAGAATTGTTGATGAAACTGAACGAGGATGTAATTGTAAGCATTTTTGTTAAGTAGAAGTATTTTGATAAGTGTATTGAAGTCTTTCAAAAGTGTATAAATACATATTAAAAGACTACATGTATATACATTTTAACTGAGTCGTTAAGTCATCGTTAGTCGTTACATGTAAGTGTTGTTTTGAAACCTTTAGGTTAACGATCTTGTTAAATGTTGTTAACCCAATGTTTATAATATCAAATGAGATTTTAAATTATTATATTATCATGATATTATCATGTATGAATATCTCTTAATAGGATATATATACATTAAATGTCTTTACAACGATAATCGTTACATATATGTCTCGTTTAAAAATCATTAAGTTAGTAGTCTTGTTTTTACATATGTAGTTCATTGTTAATATACTTTATGATATGTTTTCTTATCATAGTATCATGTTAACTATATATATATATCCATATATATGTCATCATATAGTTTTTACAAGTTTTAACGTTCGTGAATCACCGATCAACTTGGGTGGTCAATTGTCTATATGAAACATATTTCAATTAATCAAGTCTTAACAAGTTTGATTACTTAACATGTTGGAAACATTTAATCATGTAAATATCAATCTCAATTAATATATATAAACATGGAAAAGTTCGGGTCACTACAGGTAATACCCGAGAGATATATAAATTCACAATTAATATGTTACATTCTTCGAATCCGATTCAGCAAATCATCCATTATACTCCCTACTTTCACAACAATATACATTCTTTTATAGAAATCAAAACAACCATACTCATTCAAAATCTAATTACATATTCTGATTTTGAAATCTCAGAATTCGATTCAAGATATAACCGAAATCATCACTCTTAGATTCCTACATCTTTCAAAACTATACTTTGACTTCAAAACTGTCCTAGAACCTCATTTCTATTCATGGAACTCACAAAAAATATTTGTATCATTCAAAATCTTAGAACATCATATGTATATTAACAATTACAATATGTGTTCAAACACTTCAAAATTCCTAAAGACATGCGAGATGATGATCCGACCACATATTACCCACTGTCATGCATCTGAAAAGCTCTCGAAACCAAAGTTATAGTTTAACACGTATCCGTGTCAGATCCTTTGATATTTATTACCAAATATAATTTTTCAATCTCTTTCCAAAATAGACAGTTTTGTCACAGCTCCAGCAAATCACCTTCATTTATTTATACGAATAAACCTTATTATAACAATTACCCCTTCATCATTGTTACCGGGGAACCTTTCATATCTCGCCACATTAGCAGTAAACTTATCAACAACTTCATTAACCTTCGACTTAAGCCTCTCCGAAAAGCCACTATACTTATTCATTAAAACCCCATCATGTACTCACCTACATCCTGTAACAATAATTGTCACACCAACTACTGGGAATTAGCAATCAATATTTTGAATTTCGCGACAATTTTACGTTAAAAGTTATACATATAACGTCTATCTCCTAGACTTACATACTTCGAATGTGAATTTTCTGAAAAACATCCCAAACTATGAACTAGTTCTCCGAAATTGGAAAAATGCTGATGAAGCAGCAAAAACTATAAACGACTTTAACAGTCAAAAGTTTGATGATAAAGAATAGTATGGTGGTAAAGCTGAGAAAAAGAGAAGGTTTGAAACTAGAAAACGGATTGAGCAGACCATGAAGGAGGCTGTGGACAAATCACAAAGACTAAACCTGCCTTCAAAGGATCCAAATGATTCAGTGTCTACTGAAATTGTTAGCAAACAACTTACTTCTTATTCTAAATCTTCACAGACAAATCTTCTTCATCATCCATATTATCGTATCTTTTATTATAATATCTTTGATATTCCTGAAGATATTTTCACAACTATTCTTATCCGAAATCTTTTATCTCTTCGCAATATCTGCGTTACAACATAAAAAGAAACTTTGTTAGTTTCTAAATTCTAAAAAAAAAAAAATTTGAATTTAAAATAGGAATGTTTTTGAAGTAGTGTTAGGAATTGAAGCATGAGTTAGTATAATATAATGACACTTGATCAACGTGATTATATTACAGCAAGTCATGCTGAGTTTCTAATGGAATGTGATGATTCACAGAACATACCGTCATCATGTACTGTTTACACGACTCTTACATTCTACCCAATTTCCAAACATATTAAGAACATATCATCTTGATAGCTCTATATTTTTGGATATTCTGGTAATTTGTCAAATCAAGATTGTGCCATTACGATTTTCTTCTTGGAACATTAACTATGTTCATCCAAAAATTCATATCTATGAATTCTGGACCATTATCCGCTTGACTTAAGGTCGGGAAGAGAAAACGAAAGCATGAAGCTCCGAAATATAATGGAGAATATAAAGCCCGATAACAATCCCGAAATTATAAACAGTGTATATCAATGCGTATAGCAATATAAAGACACGGGAGAATAAAAAACACAATAACCCCAAGGTAATGGTAGAAGAAAATAACTTCCTCCGGTGGTAGATGAAAAAGAAGAATGACAAATATGAAAGTTAAGAGTATATCAAGAATCAATACTGAATGAAGCATATTAACGAATGCTTTAAAGTATCAATTGGGGAGAAAGACTAGAAGGTGTGAGCTGTGGAAATAAAGAAACGAAGGGGGTGGAATTATAGTAAAATATCAGACAGAGAAATCGAGACAGATTATCGCATTTAATCAAAGAAGATCCTAATTTCCTTAATTGCCGAAGAACCAAATCTTATTGCAAAGATTTTCTTTAAATCCCATGAATTCCGGAAATCAATCATAACTACGTCATCGGTTAAAACGAATATACGTTTACTCATTTCACTCTCTTGCGATAGCTTCACTTATACTCTTCGCGTAATCAAATTGTTTTATCTATATTACTCAATGATGATAAAACTCTATTTATCAACTCATATTCGTCATGAAAACATTTTTATAGTTAGCCATGACGACCTCGATCAAATTTCGGGACGAAATTTCTTTAACGGGTAGGTACTGTGACGACCCGGAAATTTCCGACCAAATTTAAACTCAACCTTTGTATGTTTCCGACACAATAAGCAGAATTTGTAATGTTGAATCTCAAAAAGTTTGGAACTACATTCATGTAATCAATTACCCTTTGACCGTGTTCGACGATTCACGAACAATTATGTGTATATAGATATATATATATATAATATATAATATTAACTGAAAACATTAACAAAGTATTAGATATATGATACTTTACATGAACATATTTGTTTCGATATATTTATCGACAGAATTAAGAGATAATATCAAATAATTGAATTATCAGATACATTATGATATGATTACGGGCCTATGTTATGAGGTCCACTGTGATTTAAGAAATCTATTCTTTTTGACAACTCAATACTTAACCAGTATGATAAAGATAACGATATTTATATTTTATTTTATTAAATATATAAAATGATTTAAATTAATATTATATATATTTTTTTATACGCGTATTATACGTACATAGTTTTATACTTTTACTATACTTTAACTTTACCTTTACTTTACTTTTACTTTACTTTAACTTTAATAATTCACACTTTAATAATTCACTTTAATAATTCTTACTTTAATAATTCACTTTAATAATTCATACTTTAATAATTCACTTTAATAATTCATACTTTAATAATTCACTTTAATAATTCATACTTTAATAATTCACTTTAATTATTCATACTTTAATAATTCACTTTAATAATTCATACTTTAATAATTCAATTTAATAATTCATACTTTAATAATTCACTTTAATAATTCAAAAATCTATTATAAATAGAATTCAATAGGTTTCATTATTTCATATAAACTTGAAAATATATTTCTCTAAACTCTCTCAATCGAATTACATATATATATATATATATATATATATATATATATATATATATATATATATATATATATATATATATATATATATATATATATATATATATATATATATATTTACTTAGTATTATTTCAAGATATTATTAGTATACATAAAATACTACGACGGAGTTATATTCAGACGATTTCAAAATAAGTTTTCAAATGGGATAGAGCTAAGGAAATTATGGGTTATAGCTATGAAGGTTATGGGTATTGATCGAGGGTATTGCTCGTGAGGTCAACCTAACGTTTATCATTTTCGTTGCGTCTAAGTACTTTCCTGCAATATTGAATCACAATATTGATACGTTCGTGAATCCGAGACAAACCCTGCACTTATTCAGTGCCGTCATATACATAATTGCTACGAAATACAGTATTGTGAGTTTCATTTGCTCCCTTTTATATATATTTTTGGGACTGAGAATACATGCACTGTTTTTATAAATGTTTTACAAAATAGGCACAAGTACTAAAACTAATTCTACATGGGTTTAAACCAGAAATATACCCTTAGCTTGGTAACATTAAACTACTTGTCTATGTACGGTAGGCGCGAATCCTAAAGATAGATCTATTGGGCCTGACAAACCCCATCCTGACTATGGGATGCTTTAGTACTTCGAGGTTATTTTAAACACACCTGATCTGGTGTACTTCAGAGGGTAAAACATGAACGTTAAGGCTTGTTACCGGGTGCCTACAACTTATAGAATACTTTTATACACTTGCGAGTGTACGAATATTTATAGAAACTGAAATCTTGTGGTCTATTACTATTACGGAAATGATGGATTATGATAAACTAATGAACTCACCAACCTTTTGGTTGACACTTTAAAGCATGTTTATTCTCAGGTATTAAAGAAATCTTCCGCTGTGCATTAGCTCATTTTAAGGATATTACTTGGAGTCATTCAAGACATACTTTGAAAGACGTTGCATTCGAGTCGTTGAGTTCATCAAGATTAATATTAAGTCAATTATAGTTGGATGTAATATGAAATGGTATGCATGTCGTCAATTTTTGATGTAAAGAAAGTTTGTCTTTTAAAAACGAATGCAATGTTTGTAAAGCGTATCATATAGAGGTCAAATACCTCGCGATGTAATCAACTATTGTGAATCGTTTATAATGTATATGAACGGGTCCTTTCATAATTAAAAAGGGAGCAAATGAAACTCACTATACTGTATTTTGTAGTAAAAATACATATGACGAAACTGAACAATGCAGGGTTGGCCTCGGATTCACGAACCTATATCAATACTATATATATTAACACATATAATTGTAATCAAAAAGATTTATGTATTATTATTCGTGATATATTTGTTATATTTAATGACTTATAGGTGTCATAAATAATTTAATTAAATATATCTATTTTATATACTTTAGATAAATAATTAGTAAGGATATTAATATAGTTATGTTACATGTATGAAATGTAGTTATTTATAGATAAAAATATTTGTTTGTCATAATAATAATATAGTAATGGTAGAAATAATAAAATTAATAATTTTATTTAATTTGTAACTTAATTGTTTCTATAATAATATTTGTATCTATACTCATAATAATAATAAGAATGTTACTAATATTAAAAATGAAAATAATGATAATAATAATAATAATAATAATAATAATAATAATAATAATAATAATAATAATAATAATAATAATAATAATAATAATAATAATAATAATAATAATAATAATAATAATAATAATAATAATGATAAAAATTTATAATAATAATGTTAATAATAATTTTACTAAAAATGATAATTTTAATTATCATGCTACTATTTATTTATATTTCTAAAAATGATAATATTGATAATAATAATAACAATAATGGAGTAATAATAATAATTATGTTGTCTACCTCAAGATAAGCTCCAAAAATAACTCCCTGCGCCTAGGATCAAACCTCCAACCATTCGCCGACTCAACACCCCCCTTAACCATCTATCTAAATCTGTTTTTCTATTTTCTTTTGTATCCTAAATTTAGTTAATCATTCTTTTTGCCTCTTCTTCTTCATTAGTTAATCGTTATCATATATCTATTATCCTTGTGATGTATCGTTTTAAAAAAAAAAAATAGCATCGAAGTACAGCAGCAGTTCATTCGGCATCCAGGCCCAATCACACCAACAAACACGGCCCAATAATAAAAGTCCCATTAGAAGAGTTTAAAGGAGCCCAAGTTTAATTAAATAAGCCCAAATGAAATTAGTTCAAGTAATCTAAAAAGGTATCGGCTCAAATCACTGCTTCATCTTCATGACATCATCATCTTTCATCATCAACATCATCTCATCATCATCAAATACGTACTCAAATCATCATCACTATCATTCGTGTAACCATCATCATCATATTAATTCTATCATCATCATCATAGTATAATTACCATCATCATCATATCATAATTCATACGCTCGTTGTCCACCGAAAAGCAACAACTTGATATATCAGTAGAAGGAAATCGACAAGCACAATAGTTAGCCCAGTTGAATGTTTCGATTTAGTTTTTAAATTACATAAATAATGGGCTTCGGTCCAATAATGAAAAATAGAACATGGCCATTGATGATATACTTAGGATTCGGTACTGAAGGAAGACAAAAGTGGTTCTCCACTTGTTTAACTTTAACGTTATTTAAATCCCAATTGCCCATAATTCTTTGTTCTTTAATCATTACTATACTTTCAACAGCTCATCACTATTACTACATGTATCACCATTGTTCATTATCTTTATATAGAAACGGGATTTTGATCTCGTTCTAGTAAACAGAAATAGGAACCGTGGTTGTGGTGATCCTAGTTTGAACAGAAACAGTATCGAGTATTAACAACAATGATGGGTTTATCTCGACTGTTACAATAGTAGAAGTAACAGCAGTATTATGGGTTGGTGATGATGAGTTTCACAATGAGAAATAGAGAGAGAGAGGAGGGAGAGAGGGAGGTAAAGGAGATGGTGGTGACGGTGAGTTGTGATGGTGTTCATGGGTGTTATTGGTCAGAAACATGAAACACAAAAAAAAAATATTCGTTGGTGATGGTGGTGGTGACCGGCAGTGGTTGTGAGGGTGACGATGATGTGGTTACCATGGTGATCATGGTGACGGATATAGGTTGTCGTGGAAGGTGATAACCTACGAACAGTAAGAAGGATTTGAAGGTTAAAGGGTTTTGTGACAGCTAGGCAAAAATATTACTTATGCTACAATTTCAGGTTATTGTCTATGATTGTTTTAATTTCAGAATATTACTCAGCTAGTTTGTCCAGAGTGAGGATACCAGCGGTTTTTCCCGGATTCAAATACATAAAGGATTTGTTTATGGTGGTTTGGGTAATAGGTGATTATAACCGATGGGAATGGTGAAGGAGATGATGGTAAGGGTGAAGGTGAAGTGGTACAGGGTGTTCTTGGTGGTAAAATCGAATGCATTATCAACTAGAGGAGATGATTGATTTATATGGTTGTGTGTCGACAAGAACTAATCACGAGCAGGGGAATGATGAGAAGAATCAAATACATAGATAGTGACCCTAAACAGAATTTGTAATTTAGTTTGGTTGATCGAATATCACAAATAGTGCAAAGATAAAGTTGGACAATGATGTATAACAAATTAACTGTATATTTCTCTGACTTATGATTCTTTATATAATTAATATAATATAAATATATAGTATTAATAATACCAATTAATAATAATAATAATATTAATAATAATAATTAAAGTAATAATAATTCAAATATAATAACTTTATTTAAATTTGTAGTTAAATTTAATACATTGATATTATTAATCAAGAAATTTTTAATGATTATATATTATATTGAAAGGACCCGTTCATATACATTATAAACGATTCACAATAGTTGATTATATCGCGAGGTATCTGACCTCTATATGATACATTTTACAAACATTGCATTCGTTTTTAAAAGACAAACTTTCTTTACAACGAAAGTTGATGGCATGCACACCATTTCATAATACATCCAACTATAATTGGCTTAATAATAATCTTGATGAACTCAATGACTCGAATGCAACGTCTTTCAAAATATGCCATGAATGACTCCAAGTAATATCCTTAAAATGAGCTAATGCACAACGGAAGATTTCTTTAATACCTGAGAATAAACATGCTTTAAAGTGTCAACCAAAAGGTTGGTGAGTTCATAGGTTTATCATAACAATCATTTTAATATATTAATAGACCACAAGATTTCTGTTTATAAATATATGTACACTCGCAAGTGTATAAAAGTATTCTATAAGTTGTAGGCACCCAGTAGAAAGCCTTAACGTTCATGTTTTACCCTCTGAAGTATACCAGATCAGGTGTGTTTAAAATAACCTCGAAGTACTAAACCATCCCATAGTCAGGATGGGGTTTGTCAGGCCCAATAGATCTATCTTTAGGATTCGCGCCTACCATACATAGACAAGTAGTTTAATGTTACCAAGCTAAGGGTATATTTCTGGTTTAAACCCACGTAGAATTAGTTTTAGTACTTGTGCCTATTTCGTAAAACATTTATAAAAACAGCGCATGTATTCTCAGTCCCAAAAATATATATAAAAGGGAGCAAATGAAACTCACAATACTGTATTTCATAGTAAAAATACATATAACGTCATTTAACAAGTGCAAGGTTGGCCTCGGATTCACGAACGTATCAATATTGAGATTCAATATTGCAGGAAAGTACGTAGACGCAACGGAGATGATAAACACTAGATTGACCTCATGAGCATACCCATGAACCATACCCATCACCTCCATAGCTATAACCCATAATTTTCTTAGCTTCGACTCATTCAAAAAAACTATTTTGAAATCACTCGGACAGCACTACGTCGTAATATTTTATATATACTAATAATATCTTAAAATAATACAAAGCAAATATATATATATATATATATATATATATATATATATATATATATATATATATATATATATATACATATATATATATATATATACATATATATATATATATAAATCGATTGAGAGAGTTTAGAGAAATATATTTTCAAGTTTCTATGAAATAATGAAACCTATTGAATTCTATTTATAATAGATTTTTGAATTATTAAAGTGAATTATTAAAGTATGAATTATTAAAGTAAATTATTAAAATATGAATTATTAAAGTGAATTATTAAAGTATGAATTATTAAAGTGAATTATTAAAGTATGAATTATTAAAGTATGAATTATTAAAGTTAAAGTAAAGTAAAAGTAAAGTAAAGGTAAAGTTAAAGTATAGTAAAAGTATAAAAACTATGTATGTATAATACGCGTATAAATATATATAATATTAATTTAAATCGTTATATATATTTAATGAAATAAAATATAAATATCGCTATATTTATTATACTGGTTAAGTAATGAGTTGTCAAAAGTGATTCTAGATATTTATAAAAGTTATATACGTTTTAATAATAAAGTTCTTTTTTAAACTGAAAACGTCTTTGTACGTTTGAAAATAGATTAATAGAATATTATGGAAACCAATTCTCCACTAACTTTTGTCTAACTTTCGTAAATAACACTTTTTGTTTTTATTTATAAATAGCTTTACAAATTATTCTGAATATCGTTAAGAGGAATAGATTTTCTCAAATCATAGTGGACCTCTTAACAGAGACTTGTAATCATAATTCAATGTTTCTGATAATTCAATCATTTAATATATTTTTTTTAATTTCGTCAAAAATCATATTGAAACAAATACGTTCGTGTAAAGTATTATACATTTAATACTTTATTAATATTCTCAAGTTATAATATATATATATATATATATATATATATATATATATATATATATACATACATATACATATCTATTTATATATAACGGTTCGTGAATCGTCAAAATTTGGTCGAGGTTATAATGAATGTATGAACACAGTTTAAAATTCTTGAGATTTAACTTAACAAACTTTTCTTATCGTGTCGGAATAATATAAAGATTAAAGTTTAAATTTGGTCAGAAATTTCCGGGTCGTCACAGTACCTACCCGTTAAAGATATTTCGTCCCCGAAATTTGATAGAGGTCGACATGACTAACAATGAGAATGTTATTATAACGATTATAGAGTTTTATCATGTTCAAGAAGAATGGATAAAATAATTCGATTACTCGAAGCGTGTGAGTGAAGTTATCGTAAATGAATGAAATAAGATAATAGTGATTCGTCGTATCTTTTGACGTCATCACGATTGATCTTCGAAAAGAAAATCTTTGTAATCTATGTTGGATTTGATTATTCGGCGATTAAGGAAATTATGATCCTCTTCGAATTAATGCGATAATCCATTTTGATTTCTCTGTCGGATATTTTACTATAAATCCACCTCATTTGTTTTCTTACAACTCACACCTTCTCAACTCATATTTTAAAGTATTTGTCAATATGCTTCATCCAGTGCTGATTCTTGATATACTCCTCACTTTCATATCTGTCGCTCTTCTTTTTCATCTGCCTCAGGAAGAATCTATTTACTTCTACTATACTCTTGGTTTTATAGTGTTTTTAGTTCTCCCGTGTCTTTATATTGCTATATGCATTGATATATGCAGTTTGTGATTTCTGGGTTGTTGTTGGGTTTTATATCTTCCCTTATATTTCAAAGTCCTTGCTTCTTCTATAATCATTGTCATCCACAGTTAATGCTCTCTTCTATTTGCTATGATTTATACTCCCATTTCTAGTTCGGAGCTTTGTCCTTTCGTTTCTTCTTCTTGTGATTAAGCACCGCTTGTAATGGTCCAGAATTCGCAGATATAAATTTTGGAATGAACATTGTTAATGTTCTAGGAAGGAAATTGTAATGGCACGATCTTGACTTGTCAAATTACCAGAATACCTCGGAAAAGGCCGAATCATCAAGAAATATTTTCTTGATATTTAGAGATCAAAGAGAATATAAGAGTCGTGTAACATAGCACATGATGACGTTATGATATGTGAATCATCATGTTCCATTTAGAAACTCAGCATGAATTACTGTAATATAATCACGTTGATCAAGTGTCATTATATTATACTAACTCATGCTTCAGCTCCCAACACTTTTTCAAGAATATTCCTATTTTATACTCGAATGTTTCAGAATTTAGAAACTAAAATAGTTTCTTTTATGATATAATACAGATAGCGCGAAGAGGTAAATGATTTCAGATAAGAATAATTATAAAAATATCTTAGAATGTCTAATATCAGAGGATGATGAAGGATATTGTCCGCAGGGGTTTAGAGTCAGGAGCAAGGTATTGGTTAATGACTTCAGCAAGTACTGAATCATTTGGATTCTTTGAAGGCAGGTTCAGCCTTTGTGATTTGTCCACAGCCTCCTTTATACTTTGCTCAATCCATTTTCCAGTTCCAAAGCTTCTCTTTTTTCTGAGCTTTGCCAATATACTATCCTTTATCATCCAACTTTTTACTGTTAAGGTCGTTTACAGTTTTTGCTGCTTCATCAGCATTTTTCAAAATTTCGAGAACTGGTTCGCAGTTTAGGGTGTTTTTCAGAAATTTCTCATTCAAAGAATGTAAGTCTTGGAGGTAGACATTGTGTGTATATGTAATTGTTGATGTAGACATGCTGCAAGGTTTCAAAATACTGATTGCTGATTCTCAATAATTGGTATGGCAATTCTTGTTATAAGGTACGAATGAGTATATGATAGGGTTTCGATAATTATAATGATTTTTTTTTTGGAAAGTCAAAGATCAGTGAAGTTGTTGGTAAGTTTATTGCTAATGTGGTGAATATAAACGATTCCCCGGTAACGTTGGCGAAAGGGCAACGTATCTATCGAGGTTATAATAAGACTGTTTTGATTGAGAAGTCGAAGTTGACTAGGTGGAGCTGTGACAAAACTGTCTATTTTGAAACGGAATTGAAAAGTTATTTTAGCTAGTAAATGCCAAAGGGTCTAACACGGATACGTGTCGAACTATGACTTGGGTTTTGAGAGTTTTTCAGGTGTATAACTGTGGGTAACATGTGGTTGGATCATCATCTCGATTGTTCCTTAGTTGAAGTGTCTTCAGGAATTTCGAAGGGTTTGAGCCCATATTGTAATCGTTAATACATATGATGTTCTAACACAGTTTTGAAGTCAAAGTATAGCTTTAAAAGATATAGGAATCTAAGAGTGATGATACTGGTTATATTTCGAATTGAATTATGCGATTTCAAAATCAGAATATGTAATTGAATTTGAATGAGTATGATTGTTTTGATTTATATGAAAGAATGGATATTGTTGTGAAAGTAGGGAGTATAGTTGATGATTGCTAAATCAGTTTCGAAAAATGTAATATATTAATTGTGAATTTATATATCTCTCGGGTATTACCTACCCGTTAAAAAAAAATTTCACAATTAATATTTTGTACAAAAGAAGTTTATTACAGTCTTTATGAAAATATATGTGTATATTTTCTTTAGATGTAATATAGATTTAACGAGTTAATATTAAATTAAACTCATTTGTTTTATGGTTGGAACTAGAATTGAGTAATCCCTAAAACTTTATAAATTGCATAAGTATATCTTCAATAATATTGAAATTATGAATCATTACTTTGTTATTTGTTGGTTTTCGTGAAATTCTTGTGAACTTCGCAAGGTACGAATGATGTTATTTGAAAAGTTTCGAGTACATCGATGATGAAAGTGTAAAATCAAACATATATTCGAATAATACACTTGATTAATTATGAATTGGATTTTTATTGAATTGAGACAGAGATTGTAATTATCGATGGTTAAGTTGCGGACGAAGGACGTACATCATTGCATATTTGTAATATGAATTAACTGAGTAGTTAAGATTCACACATAATAGCTTAGTACGGGAAGATTTATTATGGTTTAAAAATTTATACATATAAAATATACATATAAATCTTTCGATTGGAAATGAGTTAATACTTCATAACTCGTTGATACAATATATTTGTTGTTGATTCGTAATGATGTCCACAATGATTCTTGAACTGACAGAGTTTGTGATGTTAAAGTGCTGTTGATTCTGACGATACTGACGACACTGACTGTGTTGATGATGCTACGGTCCTGTTGATGCTGTTGGTAAAACAATTCTAGCTTGTAAATCGTACACCATTTTCGATCAAAGTTTCTACTCTACCATCTCCGTTCACTCATCCGATTTACGGTCAGAATTAAATAATCTCTAAGATTTTGGAGATTACATAACTGCCGCAGAGATATCTCTTCAATGAAGTTTATGAATTAATACTTCATCGTTTGTTGTTGTTGATATTCCTGGATATTTACAGGGCGTATGACGTTGATGTTTGAGATACAGATTGTGATGTTGTGGTATGGGATGTGGATGTTTTTATTGGTGGTGGTGATGGTACTGTTGGAGTTGCTGATGGTGGTACTGTTTATGCTGCTGGTGCTGCTGCTGGTGTTTGTAACCTTTGCACCATATTCTCCAAAGCCACTACCCGAGTGCGAAGCTCGTTGACTTCTTCTATTACACCGGGGTGATTGTCGGTTCGGACGAGCGGATAAATAAAATCTAGAATTTGGTGTAGTATGTAATCGTGACGAGATACTCTAGAAATAAGAGAGAAAATGGTGTTTCGGATAGGTTCGCCGGTAAGTGCTTCAGGTTCTTCACCAAGAGGACAATGTGGTGGATGGAAGGGATCACCTTCTTCTTGTCTCCAATGATTAAGGAGGCTACGAACCCATCCCCAATTCACCCAGAATAGATGATGACTAATTGGTTGATCTAATCCGGTCACACTGCTTTCGGAACTTGAGTAGGATTCCATTTCGGAATCCGAGGGACTTGAACTAATGACAAATTCCATTTCGTATGATTGAATAAAGAATTTTTCGATATGAAATGATTTTTCAGCTATCGGGTGGTATTCTAATTATATAGAGCAAAAGGTTTCGTAGATTACGGAGGAATTTACGGAATATGTCAGACAAAGTTTACAGTAACAGATACGCTAAGATATGAATTTTGTCTATACACTATTTATGCAATTATTGCAATAAGATGTGTCTAGACTAAGAATGATAAGCAGGTAATTTCCGACAAAAATGATGAGCAAAACTTTTGACATGCAGACACGGTCGAAGTCCAGACTCACTAATGCATCCTAACGACTATCAGTTAGACACACTAATGCAGACCTGGTTCGCTAAGACCACCGCTCTGATACCAACTGAAAGGACCCATTCATATACATTATAAACGATTCACAATAGTTGATTACATCGCGAGGTATCTGACCTCTATATGATACATTTTACAAACATTGCATTCATTTTTAAAAGACAAACTTTCTTTACAACGAAAGTTGACGGCATGCACACCATTTCATAATACATCCAACTATAATTGGCTTAATAATAATCTTGATGAACTCAATGACTCGAATGCAACGTCTTTTAAAATATGCCATGAATGACTCCAAGTAATATCCTTAAAATGAGCTAATGCACAGCGGAAGATTTCTTTAATACCCGAGAATAAACATGCTTTAAAGTGTCAACTAAAAGGTTGGTGAGTTCATAGGTTTATCATAACAATCATTTTAATATATTAATAGACCACAAGATTTCTGTTTATAAATATATGTACACTCGCAAGTGTATAAAAGTATTCTATAAGTTGTAGGCACCCAGAAACAAGCCTTAACGTTCATGTTTTACCCTCTGAAGTATACCAGATCAGGTGTGTTTAAAATAACCTCGAAGTACTAAAGCATCCCATAGTCAGGATGGGGTTTGTCAGGCCCAATAGATCTATCTTTAGGATTCGCGCCTACCATACATAGAAAAGTAGTTTAATGTTACCAAGCTAAGGGTATATTTCTAGTTTAAACCCACGTATATTTAGTTTTAGTACTTGTGCCTATTTCGTAAAACATTTATAAAAACAGCGCATGTATTCTCAGTCCCAAAAATATATATAAAAGGGAGCAAATGAAACTCACAATACTGTATTTCGTAGTAAAAATACATATAACGTCATTTAACAAGTGCAAGGTTAGCCTCGGATTCACGAACGTATTAATATTGAGATTCAATATTGCAGGAAAGTACGTAGACGCAACGGAGATGATAAACACTAGATTGACCTCACGAGCATACCCATGAACCATACCCATCACCTCCATAGCTATAACCCATAATTTTCTTAGCTTCGACTCATTCAAAAAAACTATTTTGAAATCACTCGGACAGCACTCCGTCGTAATATTTTATATATACTAATAATATCTTAAAATAATACAGAGCAAATATATATATATATATATATATATATATATATATATATATATATATATATATATATATATATATATATATATATATATATATATATATATATATATATATATATATATATATATATATATATATAAATCGATTGAGAGAGTTTAGAGAAATATATTTTCAAGTTTCTATGAAATAATGAAACCTATTGAATTCTATTTATAATAGATTTTTGAATTATTAAAGTGAATTATTAAAGTATGAATTATTAAAGTGAATTATTAAAGTATGAATTATTAAAGTGAATTATTAAAGTATGAATTATTAAAGTATGAATTATTAAAGTATGAATTATTAAAGTGAATTATTAAAGTATGAATTATTAAAGTATGAATTATTAAAGTGAATTATTAAAGTTAAAGTAAAGTAAAAGTAAAGTAAAGGTAAAGTTAAAGTATAGTAAAAGTATAAAAACTATGTATGTATAATACGCGTATAAATATATATAATATTAATTTAAATCGTTATATATATTTAATGAAATAAAATATAAATATCGCTATATTTATTATACTGGTTAAGTAATGAGTTGTCAAAAGTGATTCTAGATATTTATAAAAGTTATATACGTTTTAATAATAAAGTTCTTTTTTAAACTGAAAACGTCTTTGTACGTTTGAAAATAGATTAATAGAATATTATGGAAACCAATTCTCCACTAACTTTTGTCTAACTTTCGTAAATAACACTTTTTGTTTTTATTTATAAATAGCTTTACAAATTATTCTGAATATCGTTAAGAGGAATAGATTTTCTCAAATCATAGTGGACCTCTCAACAGAGACTTGTAATCATAATTCAATGTTTCTGATAATTCAATCATTTAATATATTTTTTTTAATTTCGTCAAAAATCATATTGAAACAAATACGTTCGTGTAAAGTATTATACGTTTAATACTTTATTAATATTCTCAAGTTATAATATATATATATATATATATATATATATATATATATATATATATATATATATATATATATATATATATATATATATATATATATATATATATATATATATACATATACATATACATATCTATTTATATATAACGGTTCGTGAATCGTCGGAATTTGGTTGAGGTTATAATGAATGTATGAACACAGTTTAAAATTCTTGAGATTTAACTTAACAACTTTTCTTATCGTGTCGGAATAATATAAAGATTAAAGTTTAAATTTGGTCAGAAATTTCCGGGTCGTCACATATATATAATATCTTTTATTGAGTATTAAATCTCTATACATTTTAATATATATTACAATATGCATATAACAATAACTATGTATATATATATATATATATGTATATATATAACAACTTTATTTAATATTAATTGTTCGTGAATCGTCGGAAGCAGTAGAAGGTCAATTGAATATTTGAAACAGTTCAAACTTTTGAGATTCAACCTAACAGTCTATGCTTATCGTGTCATAAACATATAAAGATTAAGTTTAAATTTGGTCGGAAATTTCCGGGTCGTCACAGTACCTACCCGTTAAAGAAATTTCGTCCCGAAATTTGAGTGAGGTCGTCATGAATATCTATAAAAATGTTTTCATGACGAATTTGAGCTGATAAATAGAGTTTCATTACTGTTGAGTAATATGGATAAGATAATTCGATTACTCGAAGAGTACGAGTGAAGCTATCACTAAATAGTGAAATGAGAAAGACATGTTTCATCATAACTTTTGGCTAGTTATGGTTGAATTCCAGAATTCAAGGGATTTCAAGAAAATATCGTTATCTATATAAGATTTGATTCTTCGGTAATTCAGGAAATTAGGATCTATTTAATTAAATGCGGAAATCTGCCTTGATTGCCCTGTCTGATATTTCACTATAAATCTACCCTCTTCGTTTCCTTTATATTTTGGAGTTCCATCCTTTTGTTTTCTCTTCTCGACTTTAAGTCAAGCGAATAATGGTCCAGAATTCGTAGGTATGAAGTTTCGAATGAACATGACTAATGTTCTAAGAGAGAGATTGTAATAGCACAATCTTGATTGGTTAAGTTACCAGAATTAAAGAGAAAAGATAGAACTATCAGGAAATTATGTTCTTGATATGTTTAGAGATTAGATAGAATGTAAGAGTCGTGTAGATGGCACATGATGACATTGTGATATGTGATTCACCACGTTTCATTAGAAACTCAGCATGACTTATTGTAATATAATCATGTTGATTAAGTGTCATTATATTATACTAACTCATGCTTCAATTCCCAACACTTCTCCACAATTCATTCATAATTTATACTTAGATTTTACAGAAGTTTCCAATATAATGAAATACAGAAAACACGATGAGGTAGATAATTTCGGACAAGAATATTTATAAAAATATCCTCAGAAATATCGAAGATATTTATGATGATATTTTGAAATTTCTAAGTTCGAAGGTTGATGAAGAAAAATTTTCCGCAAGATTTTAACATGAATTCGGATCAAGATATTCTTTAAAGATTTCATCGGAGCCAGAATTACCTGGATTCTTTGAATATAGGGTTTGGTCCTTGTATTTGTTCTTAGTCTCCTTCATGGTTAGCTCAATCTGTTTTTCAATACCAAATTTTCTATCGAGCGTTCCCAACATTCCATTCTTTATTATCAAACTTTTGACCGATTAGACCATCTACAATTTTGCTATTTCATCTACATTTAATGCAACCATATCTGAATCGTCGGTTATGAATCCGAGATGTTTTCAGGAGAATTGTGTTTTTAGATGATTAAACGCTGATGGTAATATGGTGGAATATGAAAGGTTCTCTGGTAACTATAAAAGAGTACGCATGTATATAAAGGTTATAATAAGGTTGTTTCGAACGAATAGTCGAAGTTGTCTTGTTGGTGCTGTGACAAAATTTGCTACTTTGAAAGGGATTATCAAGTTATTTTGGGTAATAATAACACTAAGGAATTAGCACAACTACGTGTTAAACGTTTACTCAGTTTCTGAGAGTTTTTCAAATACATAACTATGTGCATAATCTTTCCTTTCGTAGATGAAGTTGTGGTTGGTTCGTCCTCTCGATTAAGGTGTTTTCAAGAATCATGAAAGGTTTGAACGCAGATTGTAATCGTCAAGATACAAATGAGGTTTAAGATGAAATCAAGTGACAAACTTAAAGAATTGTTTAGTTTCATATGTTATAATCAATATTTTAATTCATTTTAATTGTCCAATGTTATTAGTCCACAGTCGATAGTCCAATAATTCATATATAGTTTAATATATAATATTCGAATTAATTAATACGTATCGTGACCCGTGTACGTGTCTCAGACTCGATCACAACTCAAACTATGTATATTATTATAGAATCAACCTCAACCCTGTATAGCTAACTCCTGCATTACTGCATATAGAGTGTCTACGGTTATTCCAAATAATATATATAGATGCGTCGATATGATATGTCAAAACCTTGTATACGTGTCCCGATATTTAAAGTGCGTAAAATAAATAACAGAAATTAAATGACGATAAATAAAGTTGCGAGAATTAAAATTGGGATAAATAAAATGCGATAAATAAATTGCGATAAATAAAATGTAATCAGTTAGCTAGGAACAGTTAGCGTGGATTCTTAACAAAATTTCTCATAATTAATTTGTTTGTTTCTAATAAATTTTATTTTGTCAAATGTTTTCTTCATTATGCCACTTGTTGGATTCTGATAAGTCAAAATCCAAATATGAAATTGAATGAAACTGGTTATTTCGTGGTGAACGGATTCGTATATCTGTGGGTGTAAGTAGGATAGTAAATGAATATTGAATTAGACTTGAAAGAATGTACAGTGTACTTATTAATGTGAAATCTAAATATTTCTCGGGTATTACCTACCCGTTAAAATATTTTCACGATTAACAGTTTGTACAAAAGAATTTTTAATTAAAATCTTTATGAAAATATACTTACATATATATTTTCTTCAGATGTAATCATGGATTTAATGAGTTAATATGATATTAAACTCATATGATATACGGTTAAAACTAGAGTACATAATCTCTAAAACATTTGAGATTACATAATCGCCATGTCGCACGAAGATAAAATAGATAGAATGATACATAGTACGATGATTATATTCGAGGTACAGAATGAGATATTGGGGCAAGTGATGTTGAAATTTATGTTGTTGGTGGTACTGTTGATGCCGGTGATGTTGTTGAAGCTGGTACGTTTTGCACCATATTCTCCAAATTGATTACTCGAGCGCGAAGTTCGTTGACTTCTTTTATTACTCTGGGATGATTGTCGATCGGCACGAGTGGATGAATAAGGTTTAGAATTGTGGATAGAATATAATCGTGTCAAGCTATTTTGGAAATGAGGCTGAAAATGGTGTTTCGGATAGGTTCGCCGGTAAGTGCTTCGGGTTCTTCACCAAGAGGTGAATTCGATTGGTGGAAGGGATCGCCTTCTTTGCATCTTCATCGGTTAAGTCATCTACGAACTCATCAGATGAATTGGGGATGGCTGATTGATTGATTGATTCATTCTGGTGACACTGCTTTCGGAGCTTAGGTGAATATCCATGTCGGAATAGCTGTCGGAATAACTATCGGAATAGCTATTGAAATCTGAGGGACTCGAACTGGTTGAGGGATTCATCTCGTACGATCAGATGAAGGATTTTTGATAAGAAATAGACTATAGGATGTAGATTAGTACCCTGCAGTACATAATTTACATATGCATATATAATACTAAAATCCCATAAGTTACGGAGGAATCTACGGAAATTGTCAGGAAAAGTATACAGTAACAGATACGCTAAGATATGAATTTTTGTCTATACACTATTCATGCAATCAATGCAGTAAGATGTGTCTAGACTTTAAGGATGATAAACATGTAATTTTTGACAAAAAATGATAAGCAAAACTTTTGACATGCAGACACGGTCAAAGTCCAGACTCACTAATGCATCTAAACAACTATCAGTTAGACACACTAATGCAAGACCTGGTTCGCTAAGACCACCGCTCTGATACCAACTGTGAAGACCCGTCCTAATCCATCCGGACGAAGTCATTAACATTTAGTCCCATTGCGAGGTACTGACTTAAATATACCATGAATGACTCCAAGTAATATCTTTAAAATGAGCAAATGCACCGCGGAAGATTTCTTTCATACCTGAGAATAAACATACTTAAAAGTGTCAACCAAAAGGTTGGTGAGTTCATAGGTTTATCATAACAATCATTTCAATATATTAATAGACCACAAGATTTCCATTTATAAATATATGTACACTCGCAAGTGTATAAAAGTATTCTATAAGTTGTTGAGCATTTCGGTAACCATACTTAACAATTGATGTGGCATATTCCCTTTATTATGAAATCTCCCTACACTGTACCAAGTGTAGTAAAAACGAAGTACTATGCAACCGTTTACGATACTAGAGCGACTAGCCCGGTTGGGGTGGTCAAACCCGATAGATCTATCAATAGGATTCACGCTTACATGTTCTTCCAACATGTAAATATTAGTTACCAAGTTATTAGGGAAGATATGCAAAGTGGTACAACTCAACGTAGAATATATTTTAAGTACTTGTGTTTATTTCATCAAACATAAAAGCAGCGCATGTATTCTCAGCCCAAAAATATATATTGCAAAAGCAATTAAAAAGGGAGCAAATGAAACTCACTATACTGTATTTTGTAGTAAAAATACATATGACGAAACTGAACAATGCAGGGTTGGCCTCGGATTCACGAACCTATATCAATACTATATATATTAACACATATAATTGTAATCGAAAAGATTTATGTATTATTATTAGTGATATATTTATTATATTTAATGACTTATAGGTGTCATAAATAATTTAATTAAATATATCTATTTTATATACTTTAGATAAATAATTAGTAAGGATATTAATATAGTTATGTTACATGTATGAAATGTAGTTATTTATAGATAAAAATATTTGTTTGTCATAATAATAATATAGTAATGGTAGAAACTAGGTTTCGAACCCTCGCTTTGCCCCGGGGGTTCGGTTTTCAATGTATTTTATTGCGTTTAGTTTGTAAAATTATTTCGTGGCCAACGATGATGTCGTTGAAGCTCAACTCGAGTCGAACTAAAAGGTATAGCTCGTGAAAGATTTAAATGTTATGTTAAATTAACAATATGTGTATATCTCCGCTTTTCGCTATGGAATTGTCGACTTTTAAAAATTTAACGCAAAATTAACGTGTATGAAAAGTACCTCAAATATTTAGCATTTTTTAAAAAGCGTCCGTTTTGCGTATAGTTAGTGACATTGTGTTCCTAAAATTATTTCGAGTTTAACGATGGTGTCGGAAAAATTTAACTCGTTGCGAGCGAGAAGATATGACCCGTTGAAGATTTGAGGGAGTTTATTTAAGATTTTTTATGAAATTGGTTGGCACTTTACCCCCTATTTGGGGGGTCATTTTGAGTTTTTGGAAAAAGTCTAGGGGTCTTTGTTGATGAAGTGAAAATTAAATAGTAATAAAAAAAAGCTGAAAAGTCTGAAATACCCCTGGGTACTATTCACTTCCACTATGTCATTTAGATATATACTAGTTTACGAACCCTCGCTTCGCGCCGGGGATTCAGTTTTCAATGTATTTTAGTGCGTTTAGTTTATAAAATTATTTTGTGGCTAACGATGATGTCGTTGAAGCGCAACTCGAGTCGAACTAAAAGGTATAATTCGTGAAAGATTTAAATGTTATTTTAAATTAACAATATATGTGCTATGTGAATCTTCGCGTTTCGCTAAGGAATTTTCGAATTTTAAAAATTTAACGCAAAATCTACGTGAATGAAAAGTACCTCAAATATTTAGCGTTTTTTAAAAAGATTCCATTTTGCGTATAGTTAGTGACTTTAT
Source organism: Rutidosis leptorrhynchoides (assembly GCF_046630445.1). NCBI lineage: Eukaryota > Viridiplantae > Streptophyta > Magnoliopsida > Asterales > Asteraceae > Rutidosis > Rutidosis leptorrhynchoides. The sequence continues at coordinate 13,686,644 of NC_092334.1, forward strand.
GTTTCTAAAATTATTTCGAGTTTAACGATGGCGTCGGAAAAATTTAACTCGTTGCGAGCGAGAAGATATGACCCGTTGAATATTTGGGTGTAGTTTAGTTAAGATTTTTTATGAAAATAGTTATTTGACACTTTACTCCCCTGTTTGGGGGCGGTTTTAATTTTTGAACAAAGTTTGGGGTTTTTTTTTGGAAAAAGGAAAAAAAAGGTGAAAAAAGGTGAAAGGACGAAATATATTATATAATATTATTATAGTTATAATAACGGGGAGGCGAGTCGGGTCGGGTCGGGGTAAGGGGGTAGGGTTGGGGGTGTCTTGTATTTTCTCGAGGGTGTGGGGTTTTTTTTAGGAAAATTGGGGAGGGGCCGATTCATACCTTGGATAAAGTTTGGGATCTTTAGTGTGAGATTGAGATAGTCCAAAATAGTAGTATTGGGGAGGGAGCCGATGTAGTGACCCGAACTTTTCCATGTTTATATATATATATTAAATGAAATTGTTATTTACATGATTAAGTGTTTCCAACATGTTAAGCAATCAAACTTGTTAAGACTTGATTAATTGAAATAGGTTTCATATAGACAATTGACCACCCAAGTTGACCGGTGATTCACGAACGTTAAAACTTGTAAAAACTATATGATGACATATATATGGTTATATATATAGTTAACATGATATTATGATAAGTAAACATATCATTAAGTATATTAATAATGAACTACATATGTAAAAACAAGACTACTAACTTAATGATTTTGAAACGAGACATATATGTAACGATTATCGTTGTAACGACATTTAATGTATATATATCATATTAAGAGATATTCGTACATCATAATATCATGATAATATAATAATTTAAAATCTCATTTGATATTATAAACATTGGGTTAACAACATTTAACAAGATCGTTAACCTAAAGGTTTCAAAACAACACTTACATGTAACGACTTACGATGAGTTAACGACTCAGTTAAAATGTATATACATGTAGTGTTTTAATATGTATTCATACACTTTTGAATGACTTCAAGACACTTATCAAAATACTTCTACTTAACAAAAATGCTTACAATTACATCCTCGTTCAGTTTCATCAACAATTCTACTCGTATGCACCCGTATTCATACTCGTACAATACACAGCTTTTAGATGTATGTACTATTGGTATATACACTCCAATTATCAGTTATTAGCAGCTCATGTGAGTCACCTAACACATGTGGGAACCATCATTTGGCAACTAGCATGAAATATCTCATAAAATTACAAAAATATGAGTAATCATTCGTGACTTATTTTCATGAAAACAAAATTACATATCCTTTATATCTAATCCATACACCAACGACCAAAAACACCTACAAACACTTTCATTCTTCAATTATCTTCATCTAATTGATCTCTCTCAAGTTCTATCTTCAAGTTCTAAGTGTTCTTCATAAATTCTACAAGTTCTAGTTTCATAAAATCAAGAATACTTCCAAGTTTGCTAGCTTACTTCCAATCTTGTAGAGTGATCATCCAACCTCAAGAAATCTTTCTTATTTACAGTAAGATATCTTTCTAATACAAGGTAATACTCATATTCAAACTTTGATTCAATTTCTATAACTATAACAATCTTATTTCGAGTGGAAATCTTACTTGAACTTGTTTTCGTGTCATGATTCTGCTTCAAGAACTTTCAAGCCATCCAAGGATCCTTTGAAGCTAGATCCATTTTTCTCATTTACAGTAGCTTTATCCAGAAAACTTGAGGTAGTAATGATGTTCATAACATCATTCGATTCATACATATAAAGCTATCTTATTCGAAGGTTTAAACTTGTAATCACTAGACCATAGTTTAGTTAATTCTAAACTTTTTCGCAAACAAAAGTTAATCCTTCTATCTTGACTTTTAAAATCAACTAAACACATGTTCTATATCTATATGATATGCTAACTTAATGATTTAAAACCTAGGAACACGAAAAACACTGTAAAACCGGACATACGCCGTCGTAGTAACACCGCGGGCTGTTTTGGGTTAGTTAATTAAAAACTATGATAAACTTTGATTTAAAAGTTGTTCTTCTGGGAAAATAATTTTTCTTATGAACATAAAACTATATCCAAAAATCATGGTTAAACTCAAAGTGGAAATATGTTTTCTAAAATGGTCATCTAGACGTCGTTCTTTCTACTGAAATGACTACCTTTACAAAAACGACTTGTAACTTATATTTCCGACTATAAACCTATACATTTTCTGTTTAGATTAATAAAATAGAGTTCAATATGAAACCATAGCAATTTTATTCACTCAAAACGGATTTAAAATGAAGAAGTTATGGGTAAAACAAGATTGGATAATTTTTCTTGTTGTAGCAACGTGAAAATTGGTAACAAATCTATATTAATCATATCCTAGCTAATTTATATTGTATTATACATATATTCTAATATATTATGTAATCTTGGGATACCATAGACACGTATGCAAATGTTTTGACATATCATATTGACCCATGTGTATATATTATTTGGAACAACCATAGACACTCTATATGCAGTAATGTGGGAGTTAGCTATACAGGGTTGAGGTTGATTCCAAAAATATATATACTTTGAGTTGTGATCTAACCTGAAACGTGTATACACTGGGTCGTGGATTGATTCAAGATAATATATCAATTTTTTTTCTGTACATCTAACGTTGGACAACTAGTTGTAGGTTACTAACGAGGACAGCTGACTTAATAAACTTAAAACATCAAAATGTATTAAAAGTATTTTAAATATATTTTGAATATACTTCGATATATATGTACATAATTGTTATAGGTTCGTGAATCGACCAGTGGCTAAGTCTTACTTCCCGACGAAGTAAAAATCTGTGAAAGTGAGTTATAGTCCCACTTTTAAAATCTAATATTTTTGGGATGAGAATACATGCAGGTTTTATAAATGATTTACAAAATAGACACAAGTACGTGAAACTACATTCTATGGTTGAATTATCGAAATCGAATATGCCCCTTTTTATTAAGTCCGGTAATCTAAGAATTAGGGAACAGACACCCTAATTGACGCGAATCCTAAAGATAGATCTATTGGGCCTAACAAACCCCATCCAAAGTACCGGATGCTTTAGTACTTTGAAATTTATATCATATCCGAAGGGTGTCCCGGAATGATGGGGATATTCTTATATATGCATATTGTTAATGTCGGTTACCAGGTGTTCACCATATGAATGATTTTTATCTCTATGTATGGGATGTATATTGAAATATGAAATCTTGTGGTCTATTGTTACGATTTGATATATATAGGTTAAACCTATAACTCACCAATATTTTTATTGACGTTTAAAGCATGTTTATTCTCAGGTGAATACTAAGAGCTTCCGCTGTTGCATACTAAAATGAGGACAAGATTTGGAGTCCATGTTTGTATGATATTGTGTAAAAACTACATTCAAGAAACATATGTCGATGTAATATATTTCTATTGTAAACCATTATGTAATGGTCGTGTGTAAACAGTATATTTTAGATTATCATTATTTGATAATCTACGTAATGATTTGAAACCTTTATTGATAAAATAAAGGTTATGGTTGTTTTAAAAATGAATGCAATGGTCGTGTGTAAACAGTATATTTTAGATTATCATTATTTGATAATCTACGTAATGATTTGAAACCTTTATTGATAAAATAAAGGTTATGGTTGTTTTAAAAATGAATGCAGTCTTTGAAAAACGTCTCATATAGAGGTCAAAACCTCGCAACGAAATCAATTAATATGGAACGTTTATAATCAATATGAACGGGACATTTCAGTTGGTATCCGAGCGTTGGTTTTAGAGAACCGGAAAATTTGCATTAGTGTGTCTTATCGAGTTTGTTAGGATGCATTAGTGAGTCTGGACTTCGACCGTGTTTTCTTTAAAAATGATTGCTTAACATTTTTGTTGGAAACTATATATTTTTAATCTGTGAATATTATGTGATATATTAATCTCTTAACGTGTTTGATATTATGTGATAGATGTCTACCTCTAGAACAAGTCCCATTGACTCACCTAATAATAATGAAGAGTCGAATGTAAATTGGAATGATTCGTGGACTGATTCACAAGTTCCCGAAGAGGAACCGGAAGAAGAGTCGGAACCTGAAGAAGAGTCGGAACCGGAAGAAGAATCAGAACCGGAAGAAGAATCGGAACCGGAAGAAGAAATAGAACCAGTGGGGGAAATAATAAAACGGTTAAGTAGAAGAAAATCCTCAACCAACCGACCAAAGTTATTATGGTCAATGGTGTTTCCGCCAAGGAAGCAAAGTATTGGGAGGATTACCAATTCTCCGATGAATCGGATCCCGACAAGAATTCCGATGAAGTTATAGAAATTACCCCAACACAATTTAATAAGGCAAAAGAGAACAATAAGGGAAAGGGCATAAAAATAGAGAAATTTGATTCCAAACCCGACGAACTTTATATGTATCGTCAACACCCGTATTAATGCAACGAACGAAGGTGATTGCTTATGCGTCTAGACAATTGAAGATTCACGAACAAAATTATACGATGCATGATTTGGAATTAGGCGCGGTTGTTTTTGCATTAAAGACTTGGAGGCACTACTTATATGGGGTCAAAAGTATTATATATACCGACCACAAAAGTCTTCAACACATATTTAATCAGAAACAACTGAATATGAGGCAGCGTAGGTGGATTGAATTGTTGAATGATTGCGACTTTGAGATTCGTTACCACCCGGGGAAGGCAAATGTGGTAGCCGACGCCTTGAGCAGGAAGGACAGAGAACCCATTCGAGTAAAATCTATGAATATAATGATTCACAATAACCTTACTACTCAAATAAAGGAGGCGCAACAAGGAGTTTTAAAAGAGGGAAATTTAAAGGATGAAATACCCAAAGGATCGGAGAAGCATCTTAATATTCGGGAAGACGGAACCCGGTATAGGGCTGAAAGGATTTGGGTACCAAAATTTGGAGATATGAGAGAAATGGTACTTAGAGAAGCTCATAAAACCAGATACTCAATACATCCTGGAACGGGGAAGATGTACAAGGATCTCAAGAAATATTTTTGGTGGCTGGGTATGAAAGGCGATATTGCTAAATACGTAGGAGAATATTTGACGTGTTCTAAGGTCAAAGCTGAGCATCAGAAACCATCAGGTCTACTTCAACAACCCGAAATCCCGAAATGGAAATGGGAAAACATTACCATGGATTTCATCACTAAATTGCCAAGGACTGCAAGTGATTTTGATACTATTTGGGTAATAGTTGATCGTCTCACCAAATCAGCACACTTCCTGCCAATAAGAGAAGATGACAAGATGGAGAAGTTAGCAAGACTGTATTTGAAGGAAGTCGTCTCAAGACATGGAATACCAATCTCTATTATCTCTGATAGGGATGGCAAATTTATTTCAAGATTCTGGCAGACATTACAGCAAGCATTAGGAACTCGTCTAGACATGAGTACTGCCTATCATCCACAAACTGATGGGCAGAGCGAAAGGACGATACAAACGCTTGAAGACATGCTACGAGCATGTGTTATTGATTTCGGAAACAGTTGGGATTGACATCTACCGTTAGCAGAATTTTTCTACAACAACAGCTACCATTCAAGCATTGAGATGGCGCCGTTTGAAGCACTTTATGGTAGAAAGTGCAGGTCTCCAATTTGTTAGAGTGAAGTGGGGGATAGACAGATTACGGGTCCGGAGATAATACAAGAAACTACTGAGAAGATCATCCAAATTCAACAACGGTTGAAAACCGCCCAAAGTCGACAAAAGAGCTACGCTGACATTAAAAGAAAAGATATAGAATTTGAAATTGGAGAGATGGTCATGCTTAAAGTTACACCTTGGAAAGGCGTTGTTCGATTTGGTAAACGAGGGAAATTAAATCCAAGGTATATCGGACCATTCAAGATTATTGATCGTGTCGGACCAGTAGCTTACCGACTTGAGTTACCTCAACAACTCGTGGCTGTACATAACACTTTCCACGTCTTGAATTTGAAGAAATGTTTTGCGAAAGAAGATCTCACTATTCCGTTAGATGAAATCCAAATCAACGAAAAACTTCAATTCATCGAAGAACCCGTCGAAATAATGGATCGTGAGGTTAAAAGACTTAGGCAAAACAAGATACCAATTGTTAAGGTTCGATGGAATGCTCGTAGAGGACCCGAGTTCACCTGGGAACGAGAAGATCAAATGAATAAGAAATACCCGCATTTATTTCCAGAAGATACATCAACACCTCCAACTGCTTAAAATTTTGGGACGAAATTTATTTAACGGGTAGGTACTGTAGTGACCCGAACTTTTCCATGTTTATATATATATATTAAATGAAATTGTTATTTACATGATTAAGTGTTTCCAACATGTTAAGCAATCAAACTTGTTAAGACTTGATTAATTGAAATAGGTTTCATATAGACAATTGACCACCCAAGTTGACCGGTGATTCACGAACGTTAAAACTTGTAAAAACTATATGATGACATATATATGGTTATATATATAGTTAACATGATATTATGATAAGTAAACATATCATTAAGTATATTAATAATGAACTACATATGTAAAAACAAGACTACTAACTTAATGATTTTGAAACGAGACATATATGTAACGATTATCGTTGTAACGACATTTAATGTATATATATCATATTAAGAGATATTCGTACATCATAATATCATGATAATATAATAATTTAAAATCTCATTTGATATTATAAACATTGGGTTAACAACATTTAACAAGATCGTTAATCTAAAGGTTTCAAAACAACACTTACATGTAACGACTTACGATGAGTTAACGACTCAGTTAAAATGTATATACATGTAGTGTTTTAATATGTATTCATACACTTTTGAATGAATTCAAGACACTTATCAAAATACTTCTACTTAACAAAAATGCTTACAATTACATCCTCGTTCAGTTTCATCAACAATTCTACTCGTATGCACCCGTATTCGTACTCGTACAATACACAGCTTTTAGATGTATGTACTATTGGTATATACACTCCAATTATCAGCTATTAGCAGCTCATATGAGTCACCTAACACATGTGGGAACCATCATTTGGCAACTAGCATGAAATATCTCATAAAATTACAAAAATATGAGTAATCATTCATGACTTATTTACATGAAAACAAAATTACATATCCTTTATATCTAATCCATACACCAACGACCAAAAACACCTACAAACACTTTCATTCTTCAATTATCTTCATCTAATTGATCTCTCTCAAGTTCTTTCTTCAAGTTCTAAGTGTTCTTCATAAATTCTACAAGTTCTAGTTTCATAAAATCAAGAATACTTCCAAGTTTGCTAGCTTACTTCCAATCTTGTAGAGTGATCATCCAACCTCAAGAAATCTTTCTTATTTACAGTAAGATATCTTTCTAATACAAGGTAATACTCATATTCAAACTTTGATTCAATTTCTATAACTATAACAATCTTATTTCAAGTGGAAATCTTACTTGAACTTGTTTTCGTGTCATGATTCTGCTTCAAGAACTTTCAAGCCATCCAAGGATCCTTTGAAGCTAGATCCATTTTTCTCATTTACAGTAGCTTTATCCAGAAAACTTGAGGTAGTAATGATGTTCATAACATCATTCGATTCATACATATAAAGCTATCTTATTCGAAGGTTTAAACTTGTAATCACTAGAACATAGTTTAGTTAATTCTAAACTTGTTCGCAAACAAAAGTTAATCCTTCTATCTTGACTTTTAAAATCAACTAAACACATGTTCTATATCTATATGATATGCTAACTTAATGATTTAAAACCTAGGAACACGAAGAACACTGTAAAACCGGACATACGCCGTCGTAGTAACACCGCGGGCTGTTTTGGGTTAGTTAATTAAAAACTATGATAAACTTTGATTTAAAAGTTGTTCTTCTGGGAAAATAATTTTTCTTATGAACATAAAACTATATCCAAAAATCATGGTTAAACTCAAAGTGGAAATATGTTTTCTAAAATGGTCATCTAGACGTCGTTCTTTCGACTGAAATGACTACCTTTACAAAAACGACTTGTAACTTATATTTCCGACTATAAACCTATACTTTTTCTGTTTATATTAATAAAATAGAGTTCAATATGAAACCATAGCAATTTGATTCACTCAAAACGGATTTAAAATGAAGAAGTTATGGGTAAAACAAGATTGGATAATTTTTCTTGTTGTAGCAACGTGAAAATTGGTAAAAAAAAAACTATATTAATCATATCCTAGCTAACTTATATTGTATTATACATGTATTCTAATATATTATGTAATCTTGGGATACCATAGACACGTATGCAAATGTTTTGACATATCATATTGACCCATGTGTATATATTATTTGGAACAACCATAGACACTCTATATGCAGTAATGTGGGAGTTAGCTATACAGGGTTGAGGTTGATTCCAAAAATATATATACTTTGAGTTGTGATCTAACCTGAAATGTGTATACACTGGGTCGTGGATTGATTCAAGATAATATATCAATTTTTTTCTGTACATCTAACGTTGGACAACTAGTTGTAGGTTATTAACGAGGACAGCTGACTTAATAAACTTAAAACATCAAAATGTATTAAAAGTGTTGTAAATATATTTTGAATATACTTTGATATATATGTACATATTTGTTATAGGTTCGTGAATCGACCAGTGGCCAAGTCTTACTTCTCGACGAAGTAAAAATCTGTGAAAATGAGTTATAGTCCCACTTTTAAAATCTAATATTTTTGGGATGAGAATACATGCAGGTTTTATAAATGATTTACAAAATAGACACAAGTACGTGAAACTACATTCTATGGTTGAATTATCGAAATCGAATATGCCCCTTTTTATTAAGTCCGGTAATCTAAGAATTAGGGAACAGACACCCTAATTGACGCGAATCCTAAAGATAGATCTATTGGGCCTAACAAACCCCATCCAAAGTACCGGATGCTTTAGTACTTCGAAATTTATATCATATCCGAAGGGTGTCCCGGAATGATGGGGATATTCTTATATATGCATCTTGTTAATGTCGGTTACCAGGTGTTCACCATATGAATGATTTTTATCTCTATGTATGGGATGTATATTGAAATATGAAATCTTGTGGTCTATTGTTACGATTTGATATATATAGGTTAAACCTATAACTCACCAACATTTTTGTTGACGTTTAAAGCATGTTTATTCTCAGGTGAATACTAAGAGCTTCCGCTGTTGCATACTAAAATAAGGACAAGATTTGGAGTCCATGTTTGTATGATATTGTGTAAAAACTGCATTCAAGAAACATATGTCGATGTAATATATTTCTATTGTAAACCATTATGTAATGGTCGTGTGTAAACAGTATATTTTAGATTATCATTATTTGATAATCTACGTAATGCTTTTGAAACCTTTATTGATAAAATAAAGGTTATGGTTGTTTTAAAAATGAATGTTCTTTGAAAAACGTCTCATATAGAGGTCAAAACCTCGCAACGAAATCAATTAATATGGAACATTTATAATCAATATGAACGGGACATTTCAGCCGATTCGTACGTTGGATAAAGTTTGGGGTCCTTGGTGTGAGATTGAGATAGTCCAAAATAGTAGTATTGGTGAGGGGCCGATTCGTACGTTGGATAAAGTTTGAGGGTTTAGTGTGAGATTGAGATAGTCCAAATAGTACTATTCATTTGGACTATCTCAATTAAATATAGGTATAATAATAAAATTAATAATTTTATTTAATTTGTAACTTAATTGTTTCTATAATAATATTTGTATCTATACTCATAATAATAATAAGAATGTTACTAATATTAAAAATGAAAATAATGATAATAATAATAATAATAATAATAATAATAATAATAATAATAATAATAATAATAATAATAATAATAATAATAATAATAATAATAATAAAAATTTATAATAATAATGTTAATAATAATTTTACTAAAAATGATAATTTTAATAATCATGCTACTATTTATTTATATTCCTAATAATGATAATATTGATAATAATAATAACAATAATGGAGTAATAATAATAATTATGTTGTCTACCTCAAGATAAGCTCCAAAAATAACTCCCTGCGCCTAGGATCGAACCTCCAACCATTCGCCAACTCAACACTCCCCTTAACCATCTATCTAAATCTGTTTTTCTGTTTTCTTTTGTATCCTAAATTTATTTAATCATTCTTTTCGCCTCTTCTTCTTCATTAGTTAATCGTTATCATATATCTATTATCCTTGTGATGTATCGTTTAAAAAAAATAGCATCGAAGTACAGTAGCAGTTCATTCGGCATCCAGGCCCAATCACACCAACAAACACGGCCTAATAATAAAAGTCCCATTAGAAGAGTTTAAAGGAGCCCAAGTTTAATTAAATAAGCCCAAATGAAATTAGTTCAAGTAATCTAAAAAGGTATCGGCTTAAATCACTGCTTCATCTTCATAACATCATCATCTTTCATCATCAACATCATCTCATCATCATCAAACACGTACTCAAATCATCATTACTATCATTCGTGTAACCATCATCATCATATTAATTCTATCATCATCATCATCATCATAGTATAATTACCATCATCATCATATCATAATTCATACGCTCGTTGTCCACCGAAAAGCAACAACTCGATATAGCAGTAGAAGGAAATCGACAAGCACAATAGTTAGCCCAATTAAATGTTTGGGTCGACTTAGTTTTTAAATTACATAAATAATGGGCTTCGGTCCAATAATGAAAAATAGAACATGGCCATTGATGATATACTTAGGATTCGGTACTGAAGGAAGACAAAAGTGGTTCTCCACTTGTTTAACTTTAACGTTATTTAAATCCCAATTGCCCATAATTCTTTGTTCTTTAATCATTACTATACTTTCAACAGCTCATCACCATTACTACATGTATCACCATTGTTCATTATCTTTATATAGAAACGTGATTTTGATCTCGTTCTAGTAAACAGAAACAGGAACCATGGTTGTGGTGATCCTAGTTCGAACAGAAACAGTATCGAGTATCAACAACAATGATGGGTTTATCTCGACTGTTACAATAGTAGAAGTAACAGCAGTATTATGGGTTGGTGATGACGAGTTTCACAATGAGAAATAGAAAGAGAGAGGAGGGAGAGAGAGAGAGGTAAAGGAGATGGTGGTGACGGTGAGTTGTGATGGTATTCGTGGGTATTATTGGTCAGAAACATGAAAAACAAAAAAAAATATTCATTGGTGATGGTGGTGGTGACCGACAGTGGTTGTGAGGGTGACGATGATGTTGTTGCCATGGTGATCATGGTGACGGATGTAGGTTGTCATGGAAGGTGATAACCTACGAACAGTAAGAAGGATTTAAAGGTTAAAGGGTTTTGTGACAGCTAGGTATAAATATTACTTATGCTACAATTTTAGGTTATTGTCTATGATTGTTTTAATTTCAGAATATTACTCAGCTAATTTGTCTAGAGTGAGGATACCAGCGGTTTTTCCCGGATTCAAATACATAAAGGATTTGTTGATGGTGGTTTGGGTAGTAGGTGATTATAACCGATGGGAATGGTGAAGGAGATGATGGTAAGGGTGAAGGTGAAGTGGTGCAGGGTGTTCTTGGTGGTAAAATCGAATGCATTATCAACCAGAAGAGATGATTGATTTATATGGTTGTGTGTCGACAAGAACTAATCACGAGCAGGGGAATGATGAGAAGAATCAAATACATAGATAGTGACCCTAAACAGAATTTGTAATTTAGTTTGGTTGATCGAATATCACAAATAGTGCAAAGATAAAGTTGGAAAATGATGTATAACAAATTAACTGTATATTTCTCTGACTTATGATTCTTTATATAATTAATATAATATAAATATATAGTATTAATAATACCAATTAATAATAATAATAATAATAATAATAATAATAATAATAATAATAATAATAATAATAATTAAAGTAATAATAATTTAAATATAATAACTTTATTTAAATTTGTAGTTAAATTTAATACATTGATATTATTAATCAAGAAATTTTTAATGATTATATATTATATATAATATCTTTTATTGAGTATTAAATCTCTATACATTTTAATATATATTACAATATGCATATAACAATAACTAGGTATAAATATACATATATATATATATATATATATATATATATATATATATATATATATATATATATATATATATATATATATATATATATATATATATATATATATATATATATATATGTATGTATGTATATATATAACAACTTTATTTAATATTAATTGTTCGTGAATCGTCGAAAGCAGTAGAAGGTCAATTGAATATATGAAACAGTTCAAACTTTTGAGATTCAACCTAACAGTCTTTGCTTATCGTGTCGTAAACATATAAAGATTAAGTTTAAATCTGGTCAGAAATTTCCGGGTCGTCACAACTTGGTAACTAACTTAACGTAAAATAATATATCACCCCCTAAAAGTACACTTGGCGAGTGCGTATGTTTACGAAGTATTAAACACCCGTTAAATGCTAGTACGACTAGCCCGAGTGGGGATGTCAAACCCTATGGATCCATATCTAAGATTCACGTCTACCGGTTCGTAAACCAATAGTTAAACGTTACCGAGCTAAGGGGAAATTTTGTGCCGTTATATCACCCACACATATATAAAGTTTAAGTACTCGTGTCTAGCAAGTAAAACATAAAAAGCGCATGTATTCTCAGTCCCAAAAATAGGTAAAGTAAAAAGGGAGCTATAACTCACAGTGAATGTGCGGTAATGAAACGACGCGACCCAATCCATAGGGACGAATACAATAACATATGATTACATCGCGAGGCATTTGACCTCTATATGATACGTTTTATAAACATTGCATTCTTTTGAAAAGATATACCATAAATGAATATTTAAAATTCAATGTTTTCGACATCTGATGATTTCTACATATAGACAATCACCGTAAATAACAGTTTACAAGAATACTTCCGTTGACAATGCAGTCAAAATAAATACACGGTGATGATTTTGTGAATGCAATGCTTCTTCGAATAAAACATGTATAACTCCATTCACATGGTTTCTCTAACATATATTCAAACAGCGGAAGACTTCTAGGAACCTGAGAATAAACATGCTTTAAACGTCAACATAAAGTTGGTGAGATAAGGTTTAATGCTAGCAGCGTTATAAATATAGACTACGAGATTTCATATACATAAATGTTTTAATAAAAATATTCTAAGTGGTTGAGCACTTGATAACCATACTTAACATTTAATCAACGTCGCATATTCCCTTTATTATGAAAACTCACTACACTGTACCAAGTGTAGTCACCGAAATGAAGTACTGTGCAACCGTTGAATACTGGTCATCCAGTCCGGTTGGGGTTGTCAGGCCCGATAGATCTATCAACAGGATTCGCGTTTACAATACCTCATGTAAATAGTAGTTACCAAGTTACAGGGAAGTATACCAGTGGTACAACTCAACGTAGAATATATTTTTTTATCACTTGTGTCCATAACTTAAATCATAAAATGCATGTATTCTCATCCCGAAATATTTAGAGTTTAAAAGTGGGACTATATACTCACTTTTGCCTTGAAGGTATTTAACTCGACTTGGTCTCCGATAGATATCACGAACCTAACCATATGTATATATAATATATCAACATATTTTCTTTTCAAGTAATCGTTACATATATATATATATATATATATATATATATATATATATATATATATATATATATATATATATGCATATATATATATATATATATATATATATATATATATATATATATATATATATATATATATATATATATATATATATATATACTTTTAATACTTTTAATATTTTCTTAGTCCGTAGTTAGCAGTACGATGTTAGTGGTCCACAATTAGTTGCTTAATAAAATAAATAAAGACCCCATCGTATTCGTATTGATCAGAATTAATCTCGACCCATGGTACCATGTTGTCAAATGACGTGTTGCATACATAAAGTACCGTGTTGTCAAATGACGTGTTGCGTACAATCATGAGGTCTTATGATTAATCTTCTCGTGTTGTTTACGGGTGGTTCTGAAATATATAAAATCAAATCATAAGTAATTATATATAAAATATCATATTAATTAGAAAAGATATGATTAATTTACTTTATCTCCAAATATTTTCGTAGCTAAACTAGCTTCGGATACCCAATCTTGTTTTAGTCGTAGTTTCTTCATTACAACTCCGTTTTTGTTGGTTCAACTTGCCACTTCCTTGGATCGAGTCAAATTTTAAGAATATGAACTAAAAATACCTTAGTTTGTATTCGAAATCACAGGTTATAGGTCAAACTTTGGTAAAACTTATAAAAGTGATCATTTTCCATCATAAAAACAATATTTAATGATCATTTTTCTAAAAATACTTACACTTTGAGTTAAACCATGAAATTTTTATGTGTTAACATATTCATAAGAAATATCATTTTCCAGAACATGAACTTCCAATTCAAAGTTCAAGATGGTTTTTAATTATCCAACCCAAAATAGCCCCCGGTTGCAATCCGACGACGTAGATTCAGTTTTTAAGGTGTTCTTTGTAAAACCAAGTTATATATTGTTAAGTTAGCATATCATTATGATATATTACAGGTCTTGAAGTGTTTTAAAAGTTAAGTTAGAAGGATCTATTTAGTTTGCAAACAAGTTTGAAATCATTCAAACTATGTTCTTGTTGTTAAAATTTTACAACATAAAATAAGATAGCTATATAATTATGAATCGAACAAGATTTTGAACAAGGTTACTACCTCAAGTTACTTGGACAAAGTTACTGTAAGAGATAAGAAAAAATCTTGGAATCAAAGAGTGGTGGAGTTAGATCAAAAGGTTGGAAGTATACTTCTTCAAATGGGTGGTTATTTTGATATGTTCTTGAAAGAGTTTTCTTATGGTGTTTAAGGCTTGTAATTGAAGCTAAATGATGGGGAAAATGCTTGGAGATGATCAAGTATGAAGGTAGGAGTATTTTGAGATAGAAATGAGGGTGTAGGTATGAGAAAATGGAGTGAAGAAATGGTGTTCATTTATAAAAATGTTTTTAGTTTATAAAGAAAGAAAAGGATTCCTAATTTTGTTTTCTTACTAATAATTCATGCTACTTGACAAATCCTAGTTACCTCATATCTAGGGCAGTAATAATGTTGATTAGGATGTTGATTTGATGTGTATATACCAATAGTAAATACATATAGAAACTGGGTATGATACGGGTACATATACCCTAGATATACGTATAGAAATCTTGAGGAAACGGAATGAGAATTCAAATATAGCTATCTTTTGTGAATATACTTATATTGTTTTATGTATTTAAGTCATTAAAAAGTGATTAAATACATTATATATACGATACATGTATAAGCATTATAGGTTATAAGTATATATATCAAAGAATGTTACGTATAGTTATCGTTTTGAAAACTTAAGTTAGTAGTTTCAAAATATACTTATAACTCATTGTCATTAGTACACAATGAGATGTTAAACCATCCTTAGATCATGTTAAATATATATAAATACATATATATACACAAACGTATAATTATCGTATGTTATATAGTTCGTGATATCATCGGTCAAATTGGACGGTCAAACGTTGTGTAAAACTCTTTTCAAAAACACAAGTCTCAACAATTTGGATTGCTTATCATATTGGTAAGGTTTAATTTATGTAAATATTAATCTCATAAGTATAAAACGATTGGAAAAATCCGGGTCGTTACAGTACCTACCCGTTAAATAAATTTCATCCCGAAATTTGAATGGGATGGTCATGGCTGACAATAAGTATGTTTTCATGATGTATACGAGTTAGAAATTAGAGTTTTATTATCATCAAGTAATATTGATAAAGCAATTTGATTTTTGTGAAGAGTACGAGTGAGGCTATCACCAAAGGGTGAAATGAGTAGGTATAGATTCGTCATATCTTTTGACGTAGATAGGATTGATTTCCAAGTTCAAGAGATTTGGAGTAAAATCTTCATAATGAGATTTGATTCTTCGATAATCAAGGAAATTAGAATCCGCTTTAAATGCGATCATCTATTTTGATTGCTCTGTCGGATCTTTTACTATAAATCCACCTCCCTTCATTTCCTTACAACTCATACCTTCTATTCTTCCTCCCTCAATTCATACTTTAAAACATTTATCAGTATGCTTCATCCAGTACTGATCCTGGATATACTCTTAACTTTCATCTCTGTCATTCTTCTTTTTCTTCTACCTCCGAAGGATTTTATTTATTTCTACTATTACCTTGGGGTTATAGTATTGTTAATTCTCCCGTGCCTTTATGTTGCAATACGTATTGATATACACGGTTTGTAATTTATTTGTTGTTGTCGAGCTTTATATTTTCTTTTATATTCAACAGTTCCATACTTCTGTTTCCTCTTCCCGACTTCGAGTCAAGCGAATAATGGTCCAGAATTCGTAGGTATGGATTTTGAAATAAACATAGTTAATGTTCTAAGAAGGAAATAGTAATTGCACGATCTTGATTTGGTAAGTTACCAGAATATCCGAAAAGATAGAATTATCAAGGAGATATGTTCTTAATGTGTTTGGAGATTGGGTAGAATGTAAGAGTTGTGTAACATGGCACATGATGACGTTATGATCTGTGAATCATTATGTTCCCTTTAGAAACTCAGCATAAATTACTGTAATATAATCACGTTGATCAAGTGTCATTATATTATACTAATTCATGCTTCAGTTTCCAACTGAAAGGATCCGAAACTAATCATCCGGACGATGTCCATATTGATTACAAACGAATTACAACAGTTGATAACATCGCGAGGTACTTGACCTCTATATGATACATTTTACAAACGTTGCATTTATTCTTAAAAGGCAATCTATCTTTACATAAAAAAATTAATAAACTCGTCAAACATTTCTCGATATCCAAATGACCTAAACTGTCATTTACTTAATAAATGTCTTTAATGATCTTCAATGACTCGAATGCAACGTTCTTGTATCATGGCTTAAATGGTCCCAACTAGTATCCTTAATATGAGCTAACGCACAGCGGAAGTCTTAATTCATACCTGAGAATAACATGCTTTAAAACGTCAACATAAAGTTGGTGAGATATATAGGTTTGATGCTAGCAGCGATATAACGATGGACCACAAGATTTCATATATAAACATTTTAATAAAAATATTCTAAGTGGTTGAGCACTTGGTAACCATACTTAACAATTTATCACGTCGCATATTCCCTTTAATATGAAATCTTACTACACTGTACCAAGTGTAGTCACGAAACGAAGTACTGTGCAACCGTTGAATACTGGTCGTCCAGTCCGGTTGGGGTTGTCAGGCCCGATAGATCTATCAACAGGATTCGCGTTTACAATACCGCTGTAAATATTAGTTACCAAGCTACAGGGAAGTATGCCAGTGGTACAACTCAACGTAGAATATATTTTTCAGTTACTTGTGTCCATAGCGTAAAACATAAAATACATGTATTCTCATCCCGAAATATTTAGAGTTTAAAAGTGGGACTATATACTCACTGTTGTCTTGAAGATATGTAATTTGACTCGGTCTCCGATTGATATCACGAACCTATCCATATATAATATATCAATACCTTTTCTTTTTAAACAAACGTTACATATATATATATATACTTGTTATACTTTTAATACTTTGAATAATTCCTTAGTCCGTAGTTAGCATTTCGATGTTAGTAATTCAATTTTAATGGTTCATTTTTAGATGTTTAATATACCCGCAATGAATATATACAACCCCCAACGAAATAAATAAAATCCCATCGTATATGTATTGGTCGAGATTAATCTTGACCCACGGTACCGGTGTTGTCAAATGACGTGTTGCGTACATAAAGTACCGGTGTTGTCAAATGACGTGTTGCGTACAAACGTGGGATCTTATGATTAATCTTCTCGTATTGTTTACGGGTGATCCTGAACCATATAAAATTGAATTATAAGTACATATATATAAAATATCATGTTATCTTAGAAATATGTGATTTATATAATTTTTTTCCAATTGATCCCGAAGTTGAAAAAGTCTAGGATAACCAATTTTGTTTCGGTCATAGTTTCTTCGTTACAAGTCCGTTTTCGTTGATTCAAATTGCCATCTTCTTGGATCGAGTTCTTCTTTAAGACTATGAACTGAAAATACCTTGGTTTGTATTCAAAATCATACGGCATAGGTGAAACATTAGTGAAACATATGAAGTTAAACATTTTGTTACAAAAAAAAAATCATTTAATGACCATTTTTCTAAAAATACTTATACTTTGAAAAACCAAGTTTTACCTTGTTAAATTAGCATATAATTAAGTTATATTACAGGTCTTGAAGTATTTTAAAAGTTAAGTTAGAAGGATCTATTTAGTTTGCAAACAAGTTTGAAAACATTCAAACTATGTTCTTGTTGTTAAACTTTTATACCACAAAATAAGATAGCTATATATATATGAATCGAATAAGGTTATGAACATAGATACTACCTCAAGTTCCTTGGACAAGGTTGCTGTAAAAGAGGAGTAAGAAGCTAGAATCAAAAGGGTGATGGAAGTGGATGAAAGATTGGAAGTAAGTTTGTGTTCTTGGAAGGATTTCTTGAAGTGTTTTTGTATGGTTTTCTTATGGTGTTTAAGTAAGGTTTTTGAAGCTATATCTTTATGGAACTTTGCTGGATTGTTGAAGGTGTTTAAGGGTTATAAGTGTGTGTGTTTTAGCTAGGAGATTGAAGTAGTAAATGAATCAAAAATGATGATACATATATACTCCTAAAAATGTGATCTTTAAGGATAACATGACAAAATTTTAGTTTGTAATCTTATGTATTTGTCAAACAATAATACAAAAGCAATTACCTTATACCTAGGGTAGTAACAAGGGCTGGTTAGGTGGTGATTTGATGTGTATATACCAATAGTAAATACGTATAGAAGCTAGGTATGATACGAGTACAAATACTCTAGATATACGTATAGAAATTTTGTGAAAAATGGAATGAGGATTCAAATATAGCTATCTTTTGTGAATACACTTATATGGTTTTATGTATTTAAGTCCTTAAAAGTGATTAAATACATTACTTATACGATATATGTATAAACATTATAAGTCTTAAGTATTTATGTCAAATAACGTTACGTATGGTTATCGTTTTGAAAACTTAAGTTAGTAGTTTCAAAATATACTTATAACTTGTTGTTATTAATACAAAATGAGGTATTAAAACATTCTTAGATCATGTTAAATATGTATATATACATATATATACACAAACGTATAATTATCATATATTGTATAGTTCGTGATATCATCGGTCAAACTAGACGGTCAAACGTTGTGTAAAACTCTTTTCGAAAATATAAATCTCAACAATTTGGATTGCTTATCATGTTGGTAAGGTTTAATTTATGTAAATATTAATCTTATAAGTATAGAATGATCGAAAAAGTGCGGGTCAACTTTAGGGTTTTTGCTTATCGTGTCGGAACCACATAGAGATTAGAGTTTAAATTTGGTCGGAAATTTCCGGGTCGTTACAGTACCCATCCGTTAAAGAAATTTCGTCCTCGAAATTTGGTAGAGGTTGTCATAAACAACAATAGGAATGTTTTCATGACGAATATGAGGTAATAATGAAATTTTATCATCATTGAAAGATTTAGATAAAACGATTTGGTTATGTGAGACGCACGAGCGAAGCTATCACAAAAGAGTGAAATGAGTAAATATAGATTTGTTGTAACCGATGACGTGATTATGATCGATTTCCGGGATTTAAGGGTTTTAAAGAAAATCTTATGTAATAAGATTTAGTTTTGCGGCGATCAGGATCTTCTTTGATTTAACGCAGCAATCTGTTTTGATTTCTTTGTCGAATATTTCACTATAAATTTACCTCCTTCCCTTTCTTTCTTCCCACATCTTCTATTCTTTCTCTTTAGTTCCTACTTTAAGACATTCGCTAATATGCTCCATCCCATTCTAATCCTTGTTATATTTCTAACTTTCATATCTTTCATTCTTCTTTTTCATCTATCACCAGAAGAATCTATTCTCTTTTATCCTTTCCTTGGAATTATAATGTTTTTAATTCTCCCGTGCCTTTACGTTGCAATATGTATTGATATGCACGGTTTGTAGTTTCGGGGTTGTTGTTAGGTTTTATACCTTCCCTTATATTTCGATGTTCCTACTCCCGTCCCTTAAAATCATTGTCATCCACAGTTAATGCTCTCTCTTATTTGCTGTGGTTTATGTTCCTATTTCTATTCTGAAGTTTTGTCCCTTCATTTCTTCTTCCCGTCCTCGAGCCAAGCGAACAATGGTCCGAAATTCGTAGGTAGGAAATTTGGAATGAACCTAGCTATTGGTTTTAGAATGAAATTGTAATGGCACGATCTTGATTCGTTAAATTACTCGAATATTCCGGAAAAATAGAACTATCAAGGTGATACGTTCTAATATGTTTGGAGACTTGATAGAATGTAAGAGCGTGTAACATGGCACATGATGACGGTATTGTGAATCATCACATTCCATTAGAAACTTAACATGAGTTACTGTAATATAATGAAGTTGATCAAGTTTCATTATATTATACTAATTCATGCATCAGTTCCCAACACTACTTCAAATTATTTATATTTTAATCTCGGAGGTTTCAGAATTTAGAAATTTACACAGTTTCTTTTATATTGTAACGCAGATGTTACGGAGAGATAAATGATCGCAGATAGGAATAGTTGTAAAAATATCTCCAGAAATATGAAAAATATGTATAACGAATGATATGAAGATATCTTATAATATCTAAGATAAGATGATGATGAAAAATATCATCCGGGCAAGGTTTTGAATAAAGAGTAGGGTTCTTACTGACGGTTTCAGCAGGTACGGAATCGTTTGTATTCTTTGACAGCAGGTTCAATCCCTGTGATTTATCCACAGCCTCTTTCATACTTTGCTTCATCCGTTTTCTAGTTCCAAATTTTTTTTTTTCTCAGCTTTACCACCTTACTATACTTTGTCATCAAACTTTTGACCGTTAAAGTCGTTTACAGTTTTTGCTGCTTCGTTAGCATTTCAAGAACTATTTCATAGTCCCGGGTGTTTTTCAGAAACTTCACGTCCAGATTATGAAATTCTTAGGGATAGACATTATAGATATGATGGAAGAAGTTCCGCGAGATTTTCAAAATACTGATTGTTGATTTCGCCAAAAGGATAACGATCTGCTGGTGCACCTGTTGATGTTGTCGAGGGATATAAAAGGTTTTCCGGTAATGACGGCGAAAGGACAAGGTATAAATATCATGATTATAATAGAAATAATCTCACTGAAAAGTCGAAGTGGAGCTGTGACAAAATTAGCTTCTTGAAAAGGAATTGTAGGGTTGTTCTTGCTAATAAATGGCAAAGGATTCAATACGTTATGTGTTAAATTATGAATTTGGGTTCGAGAGTTCTTCAGGTGTATAACTGTATGTATAAATCTTCATTCCGTAGGCGAGGTGCGGCGGGTTCAACTTCTCGGTCGAGGTGTTTTCAGGAATCATGAAAAGATTTGAATGAGGATTATAATTGTCGAAGTACAAATGAGGTTTAGGATGAAATCAAGTGGCAAACTTGAAGAATTGTTTAGTTTCATATGTTATAATCAACATTTTATTTTATTTTAATTGTCCAATGTTTCTTCTTTATGCCACTTGTTGGATTTAGATAGGTAAAAATTCAAATATGAAATTTAAATGGAAATGGTTATTCTGGGGTGAACGGATACGTATATCGATGGTTGTAAGTAGAATAACAAATGACCGTTGAATCAGATTCAAGAATGTACAATATAACTTATTAATGTGAATTCTAAATATTCCTCGGGTACTACCCACCCGTTAAAATATTTTCATCATTAATAGTTTGTACGAAGGAATTTTTAATTACTATCTTTATGAAAATATACTTGCATATATATTTTCTTCAGAGATAATCATAGATTTAATGAGTCAATAAGATATTAAACTCATTTGATTTATCGTTAATTCTAGATTACATAATCTCTAAGACTTTAAAAATTACATAATCGTCATACGATACGTAAAGCGAAGATAATCGATGTAGAACGATATATAGAACGAAGATCATACTCGAAGTACAGATATTGAGTCGTGTGATGTTGATATTCGAGATACAGATTGTGATGTTGAGATTTTGGGGGTGACAAGAGTACTGTCGGCGTTGATGATGGTGGTATAGATTATGCTGCTGGTGCTGCTGCTGGTGTTTGTAACCTTCGCACCGTATTTTCTAAAGCCACTACCCGAGCACGGAGTTCGTTGACTTCTTCTATTATACCGGGATGATTGACGGTTGGAACGAGCGAATGAACAAGATTCGAAATATGGGATAGTATGTAATCATGACGAGATACTCTAGAAATGAGCGAGAAAATGGTGTTTCGAATAGGTTCGCCGGTAAGTGCTTCAGGTTCATCGTTAAGAGGACAATTTGGTGGATGGAATGGATCACCTTCTTCTTGCCTCCAGAGATTTAGTATATTACGAACCCATCCCCAATTCATCCAAAATAGATGATGGGAAATTGGTTGATCCATTCCGGTAACGCTGTTCTCGGAGCTCGAATGGAAATCCATATCGGCGAAGCTATCGAAGTCGGAGGAATTCGAACTGGATGAAGAATTCATCTTGTATAGTTGGAGAAATAAATTTTTTTGGTTTGGAATAGATTATAGGAGTTGGGTTTGGCACTCTTCAATACATAATTTACATATGTATATATATAATATCAAAATCCCATGAATTACGGAGAATCTTTGAAATACGTCAGGCAATGTCTAGAGTAACAGATACGCTAGGATATGAATTTTGTCTATACACTATCGATGCACTAAATGCAGTAAGACGTGTCTAGACTTAAGAATGATAAGCAGGCAGTTCCCTAAGGATGATAAGCAGATGATTTCCGACTAGGATTGATAAGCAAAATTTTTGACAGGCAGACACGGTCAAAGTCCAGACTCACTTAATGTATCCTAACAACTACTAGTTAGACACACTAATGCAAGGCCTAGTTCGCTAAGACCAACGCTCTGATACCAACTGAAATAACAGTGGGGACGCATCCCACTCAGTGCCTTCCCAGCTAACCGCCTGGTGACCACTGAGCGTACCTCAGACACTAATTTTACGGTCCGCCTCTCGGCAGTACAGCCAACCCTAATAGGGACCGCGAGGAGTAAGAGCCAATGCTTCGTCACAGGTAACACTGTGAGAACCCCCTCTACGATTAACCCGCTCATAAACGGCATTAAACCAGCTCTGATACCAACTGAAAGGATCCGAAACTAATCATCCGGACGATGTCCATATTGATTACAAACGAATTACAACAGTTGATAACATCGCGAGGTACTTGACCTCTATATGATACATTTTACAAACGTTGCATTTATTCTTAAAAGGCAATCTATCTTTACATAAAAAAATTAATAAACTCGTCAAACATTTCTCGATATCCAAATGACCTAAACTGTCATTTACTTAATAAATGTCTTTAATGATCTTCAATGACTCGAATGCAACGTTCTTGTATCATGGCTTAAATGGTCCCAACTAGTATCCTTAATATGAGCTAACGCACAGCGGAAGTCTTAATTCATACCTGAGAATAACATGCTTTAAAACGTCAACATAAAGTTGGTGAGATATATAGGTTTGATGCTAGCAGCGATATAACGATGGACCACAAGATTTCATATATAAACATTTTAATAAAAATATTCTAAGTGGTTGAGCACTTGGTAACCATACTTAACAATTTATCACGTCGCATATTCCCTTTAATATGAAATCTTACTACACTGTACCAAGTGTAGTCACGAAACGAAGTACTGTGCAACCGTTGAATACTGGTCGTCCAGTCCGGTTGGGGTTGTCAGGCCCGATAGATCTATCAACAGGATTCGCGTTTACAATACCGCTGTAAATATTAGTTACCAAGCTACAGGGAAGTATGCCAGTGGTACAACTCAACGTAGAATATATTTTTCAGTTACTTGTGTCCATAGCGTAAAACATAAAATACATGTATTCTCATCCCGAAATATTTAGAGTTTAAAAGTGGGACTATATACTCACTGTTGTCTTGAAGATATGTAATTTGACTCGGTCTCCGATTGATATCACGAACCTATCCATATATAATATATCAATACCTTTTCTTTTTAAACAAACGTTACATATATATATATATATACTTGTTATACTTTTAATACTTTGAATAATTCCTTAGTCCGTAGTTAGCATTTCGATGTTAGTAATTCAATTTTAATGGTTCATTTTTAGATGTTTAATATACCCGCAATGAATATATACAACCCCCAACGAAATAAATAAAATCCCATCGTATATGTATTGGTCGAGATTAATCTTGACCCACGGTACCGGTGTTGTCAAATGACGTGTTGCGTACATAAAGTACCGGTGTTGTCAAATGACGTGTTGCGTACAAACGTGGGATCTTATGATTAATCTTCTCGTATTGTTTACGGGTGATCCTGAACCATATAAAATTGAATTATAAGTACATATATATAAAATATCATGTTATCTTAGAAATATGTGATTTATATAATTTTTTTCCAATTGATCCCGAAGTTGAAAAAGTCTAGGATAACCAATTTTGTTTCGGTCATAGTTTCTTCGTTACAAGTCCGTTTTCGTTGATTCAAATTGCCATCTTCTTGGATCGAGTTCTTCTTTAAGACTATGAACTGAAAATACCTTGGTTTGTATTCAAAATCATACGGCATAGGTGAAACATTAGTGAAACATATGAAGTTAAACATTTTGTTACAAAAAAAAAATCATTTAATGACCATTTTTCTAAAAATACTTATACTTTGAAAAATCAAGTTTTACCTTGTTAAATTAGCATATAATTAAGTTATATTACAGGTCTTGAAGTATTTTAAAAGTTAAGTTAGAAGGATCTATTTAGTTTGCAAACAAGTTTGAAAACATTCAAACTATGTTCTTGTTGTTAAACTTTTATACCACAAAATAAGATAGCTATATATATATGAATCGAATAAGGTTATGAACATAGATACTACCTCAAGTTCCTTGGACAAGGTTGCTGTAAAAGAGGAGTAAGAAGCTAGAATCAAAAGGGTGATGGAAGTGGATGAAAGATTGGAAGTAAGTTTGTGTTCTTGGAAGGATTTCTTGAAGTGTTTTTGTATGGTTTTCTTATGGTGTTTAAGTAAGGTTTTTGAAGCTATATCTTTATGGAACTTTGCTGGATTGTTGAAGGTGTTTAAGGGTTATAAGTGTGTGTGTTTTAGCTAGGAGATTGAAGTAGTAAATGAATCAAAAATGATGATACATATATACTCCTAAAAATGTGATCTTTAAGGATAACATGACAAAATTTTAGTTTGTAATCTTATGTATTTGTCAAACAATAATACAAAAGCAATTACCTTATACCTAGGGTAGTAACAAGGGCTGGTTAGGTGGTGATTTGATGTGTATATACCAATAGTAAATACGTATAGAAGCTAGGTATGATACGAGTACAAATACTCTAGATATACGTATAGAAATTTTGTGAAAAATGGAATGAGGATTCAAATATAGCTATCTTTTGTGAATACACTTATATGGTTTTATGTATTTAAGTCCTTAAAAGTGATTAAATACATTACTTATACGATATATGTATAAACATTATAAGTCTTAAGTATTTATGTCAAATAACGTTACGTATGGTTATCGTTTTGAAAACTTAAGTTAGTAGTTTCAAAATATACTTATAACTTGTTGTTATTAATACAAAATGAGGTATTAAAACATTCTTAGATCATGTTAAATATGTATATATACATATATATACACAAACGTATAATTATCATATATTGTATAGTTCGTGATATCATCGGTCAAACTAGACGGTCAAACGTTGTGTAAAACTCTTTTCGAAAATATAAATCTCAACAATTTGGATTGCTTATCATGTTGGTAAGGTTTAATTTATGTAAATATTAATCTTATAAGTATAGAATGATCGAAAAAGTGCGGGTCAACTTTAGGGTTTTTGCTTATCGTGTCGGAACCACATAGAGATTAGAGTTTAAATTTGGTCGGAAATTTCCGGGTCGTTACACCAACACTACTTCAAAACATTCATATTTTAAACTCGAATTTTTCAGAATTTAGAAACTAACACAGTTTCTTTTATGTTGTAATGCAAATATTGTGAAGAGATAAATGATTTTTGATGAGGATAGTTGGGAATATATCTTCAGGAATATCGGAGATATTTATAATGAAAAATACGATGATATCTTAGAATATCTAAGATCAGGGAATGACGCGGAAAATCTGTCTGTGAAGGTTTAGAATAAGGAGTAAGGTTCTTACTAACGGTTTTAGCAGACACTGAATCATTTGAATCCTTTGAAGGTAGATTTCGTCATTGTGATTTGTCCACGACCTCCTTTATACTTTACTCAATCCATTTTCCAGTACCAAATTTTTCGTTCGAGCTTTTCCAATCTATTATTCTTTATTGTCAAACTTCTGACCGTAATTGTTGTCTACTGTCTTTACCACTTTATCAGTCTTTTCCAAAACTTAATAGCACTAATTCGTAGACTGGAGCATTTTTCAGAAACTTCACATTTGAAATATGTAATTCTTGGGGATAGACATTGTATATATATATATATATATATATATATATATATATATATATATATATATATATATATATATATATATATATAACTGCCGAAATAGAAATGTTGCGAGATTTCAAAATACCAATTGTTGATTCCGCCAAAGGGGTAACGAGTTGCTGGTACATCTGCTGATAATGTCGTGGAATATAAAAGGTTTGCTGGTAACAAAAGGGTAATCGTATGTATTACAGGTTATAATAAGGCTACTTTGAATGGAAAGTCGAGGTTGACTTGCTGAAACTGTGACAAAATTTGCTATTTTGAAAAGGAATCGCAAAGTCATTTTTGCTAATAAATGCTAAAAGATTTAACGTGGATACGTGTTAAATTATGTCCTTGGTTTCGAGAGCTTTTCAGGTGCAAGACTGCGGGTAATGTGTGGTTGGATCATCATCTCGATTGTCCATTATTTGAAGTGTCTTCAGGAATTTCGAAGGGTTTGATCATAGATTGTAATTGTTAATATACATATGATGTTTTAGGACTTTGAATGATACAAATATTTTTCTGGGTTCCAAGAATCGAATGATGTTCTAGCA
The DNA here is from genome assembly GCF_046630445.1 of Rutidosis leptorrhynchoides. Lineage (NCBI taxonomy): Eukaryota > Viridiplantae > Streptophyta > Magnoliopsida > Asterales > Asteraceae > Rutidosis > Rutidosis leptorrhynchoides. The sequence continues at coordinate 13,714,170 of NC_092334.1, forward strand.
TAGTTTTGAAGTCAAAGTATAGTTTTGAAAGATGTAAGAGTCCTAAGAGTGATGTCTTCTGTTAAGTCTTGACTTGAATTTCGTTTTGTTGTAATCAAATTTGGATGAGAATGGTTGTTTTGATTTCTATGAAAGAATGTATATTATTGTGAAGGTAGTGAGTATAGTTGATGATTGTTGAATCAGAGTCGAAGAATATAATCATATTAATTGTGAATTTATATATCTCTCGGGTATTACCTACCCGTTAAAATTTTTTCACAAGTAATGTTTTGTACCAGAGAATTTTATTACAATCTTTATGAAAATATATGTACATATATATCTTCTTCAGATGTAATCATGAATGTAATAAGTCAATATAATATTAGACTCATTTGATTTTCGGTTTGAGCTAGAATAAGTAATCTCTAAAACGATTAGAAACCACATATTCTTCACAGAATATTAATGAAGTTATGGATCAATACTTCATTATTTATTCTTATATATATTTCCTTAGTGAATCATGCTGATACTCATTGAACTCTTGCTAACTTCGCAAGATATGAATGTTGTTTCCCAGTAAGCTTCGAGTACATTGAAGATGAAAGTGTAAAATCAAACATATTATTGAATAATACACTTGGTTTATTATAAAACGAAATTCATTGAATTGAAACAAGGATTGTAGTTAACGATGATTAAGTTGCTGACGAAGGACGTACATCATTGCATATTTGTAGTATGAATTTAAACGAGTAGTATCTACCCTTTTTCAATTCATACTTAATAGCTTAGTACGAAAAGATTTATTTTGGTTTCCGAATTCATATATATAAAATATTTATATAAATTCTTTAGAAGAATGAGTTAATACTTCATAACTCGTTGATGCAATATACGCGTTATTGATGATGTCCACGGTGATTCTTGAACTGGTGGAGCTTGTGATGTCAAAGTTGCTGACGATTCTAACGATGTTGACAGCACTGACTGTGTTGGTGAGGCTAAGGGTACTGCTGATGCTGTTGGTAAAACAAGTCTAGCTTGTACCTTACGCATCATTCTTGTCGGGGTTTCTACTCTTCCTTTTATCATTTCTGTCCACTCATCTGATTTATGGTTAAGGCAGAAATAGGTAATCTCTATGTCTTTAGAGATTACATAATCACCATAGAATGTTTCTCCGATAAAGTTATGAATCAATACTTCATCGTTTGTTGTTGTTGGTACTTCTTGGTATCTATGGTGCGTGTGACGTTGATATCCGAGGTACGGATGGTGATATTGAGGCGTGTGATGCAGATGTGATTGTTGGTGGTGGTAATGATCCTGTTGATGTTAATGATGGTGATAACGTTGATGCTGGTGATGCTGCTGGTGCTTAGGGTATTGAGGATTGCGATGTTGATGTTATTGACGGTACTGGTTATGCTATTGATGCTGCTGATGGTGTTTGTAACCTTCGTACCGTATTCTCCAAAGCCACTACCCGAGTGCGAAGCTCGTTGACTTCTTCTATTACACCGGGGTGATTGTCGGTTCGGATGAGCGGATAAATAAAATCTAGAATTTGATGTAGTATATAATCGTGACGAGATACTCTGGAAATGAGAGAGAAAATGGTTTCTCGAACAGGTTCGCCGGTAAGTGCTTCAGGTTCATCGCCAAGAGGGCAATTTGGTGGATGGAAGGGATCACCTTCTTCTTGTCTCCAATGATTGAGGAGGCTACGAACCCATCCTCAATCCATCCAAAATAGATGATGACTGATTGGTTGATCCATTCCGGTCACACTGCTTTCGGAGCTTGAGTGGTATTCTATATCGGAATCCGAGGGACTTCAACTAGTGACGAGTTCCATTTCGTATGATTGAATAAAGGATTTTTCGATATGAAATGATTTTCCGGCTATCGGGTGGTATTCTAATTATATAGAATATCCACATATATAGAACAAAAGATCTCATAGATTACGGAGGGATTTACGGAATATGTCAGACAAAGTTTATAGTAACAGATACGCGTAGATATGAATTAGCAAATACGCTAAGATATGAATTTTGTCTATACACTATTCATGCAATGAATGCAGTAAGACGCGTTTAGACTTAAGATGATAAGCAGGTAATTTCCTACAGATGATAAGTAGATGATTTTCGACACAAAATGATAAGCAAAATTTTGACATGCAGACACGGTCGAAGTCCAGACTCACTAATGCAACCTAACGACTTATCAGTTAGACACACTAATGCAGACCTGGTTCGCTAAGACCACCGCTCTGATACCACATGAAACGACCCGACCTAATCCATAGGGACGAATACAATAACATATGATTACATCGCGAGGCATTTGACCTCTATATCATACGTTTTATAAATATTGCATTCTTTTGAAAAGATATACCATAAATGAATATTTAAAATTCAATGTTTTCGACATCTGATGATTTCTACATATAGACAATCACCGTAAATAACAGTTTACAAGAATACTTCCGTTGACAATGCGGTCAAAATAAATACACGGTGATGATTTTGTGAATGCAATGCTTCCTCGAATAAAACATGTATGACTCCATGCACATGGTTTCTCTAACATATATTCAAACAGCGGAAGACTTCTAGGAACCTGAGAATAAACATGCTTTAAACGTCAACATAAAGTTGGTGAGATATAGGTTTAATGCTAGCAGCGTTATAAATATAGACCACAAGATTTCATATACATAAATGTTTTAATAAAAATATTCTAAGTGGTTGAGCACTTGATAACCATACTTAACATTTAATCAACGTCGCATATTCCCTTTATTATGAAATCTCACTACACTGTACCAAGTGTAGTCACCGAAACGAAGTACTGTGCAACCGTTGAATACTGGTCGTCCAGTCCGGTTGGGGTTGTCAGACCCGATAGATCTATCAACAGGATTCGCGTTTACAATACCTCATGTAAATAGTAGTTACCAAGTTACAGGGAAGTATGCCAGTGGTACAACTCAACGTAGAATATATTTTTTTAACACTTGTGTCCATAACGTAAATCATAAAATGCATGTATTCTCATCCCGAAATATTTAGAGTTTAAAAGTGGGACTATATACTCACTTTTGCCTTGAAGGTATTTAACTCGACTTGGTATTCGATAGATATCACGAACCTAATCATATATATATATAATATATCAACATATTTTCTTTTCAAGTAATCTACATATATATATATATATATATATATATATATATATATATATATATATATATATATATATATATATATATATATATATATATATATATATATATATATATATATATATATATATATATATATATATATATATATATACTTATAATACTTATAATATTTTCTTAGTCCGTAGTTAGCAGTCCGATGTTAGTGGTCCACAATTAGTTGCTCAATAAAATAAATAAAGACCCCATCGTATTCGTATTGATCAGAATTAATCTCGACCCATGGTACCATGTTGTCAAATGACGTGTTGCGTACATAAAGTACCGTGTTGTCAAATGACGTGTTGCGTACAATCATGAGGTCTTATGATTAATCTTCTCGTGTTGTTTACGGGTGGTCCTGAAATATATAAAATCAAATCATAAGTAATTATATATAAAATATCATATTAATTAGAAAAGATCTGATTAATTTACTTTATCTCCAAATATTTTCGTAGCTAAACTAGCTTCGGATACCCAATCTTGTTTTAGTCGTAGTTTCTTCATTACAACTCCGTTTTTGTTGGTTCAACTTGCCACTTCCTTGGATCGAGTCAAATTTTAAGAATATGAACTGAAAATACCTTAGTTTGTATTCAAAATCACAGGTTATAGGTTAAACTTTGGTAAAACTTATGAAAGTGATCATTTTCCATCATAAAAACAACATTTAATGATCATTTTTCTAAAAATACTTACACTTTGAGTTAAACCATGAAATTTTTATGTGTTAACATATTCACAAGAAATATCATTTTCCAGAACATGAACTTCCAATTTAAAGTTCAAGATGGTTTTTAATTATCCAACCCAAAACAGCCCCCGGTTGCACTCCGACGACGTAGATTCAGTTTTTAAGGTGTTCTTTGAAAAACCAAGTTATATCTTGTTAAGTTAGCATATCATTATGATATATTACAGGTCTTGAAGTGTTTTAAAAGTTAAGTTAGAAGGATCTATTTAGTTTGCAAACAAGTTTGAAATCATTCAAACTATGTTCTTGTTGTTAAAATTTTACAACATAAAATAAGATAGCTATATAATTATGAATCGAACAAGATTTTGAACAAGGTTACTACCTCAAGTTACTTGGACAAAGTTACTGTAAGAGATAAGAAAAAATCTTGGAATCAAAGAGTGGTGGAGTTAGATCAAAAGATTGGAAGTATACTTCTTCAAATGGGTGGTTATTTTGATATGTTCTTGAAAGAGTTTTCTTATGGTGTTTAAGGCTTGTAATTGAAGCTAAATGATGGGGAAAATGCTTGGAGATGATCAAGTATGAAGTTAGGAGTATTTTGAGAGAGAAATGAGTGTGTAGGTATGAGAAAATGAAGTGAAGAAATGGTGTTCATTCATAAAAACGTTTTTAGTTTATAAAGAAAGAAAAGGATTCCTAATTTTGTTTTCTTACTAATAATTCATGCTACTTGACAAATCTTAGTTACCTCATATCTAGGGCAGTAATAATGTTGATTAGGATGTTGATTTGATGTGTATATACCAATAGTAAATACATATAGAAGCTGGGTATGATACGGGTACATATACCCTAGATATACGTATAGAAATCTTGAGGAAACGGAATGAGAATTCAAATATAGCTATCTTTTGTGAATATACTTATATTGTTTTATGTATTTAAGTCCTTAAAAAGTGATTAAATATATTATATATACGATACATGTATAAGCATTATAGGTTATAAGTATATATATCAAAGAATGTTACGTATAGTTATCGTTTTGAAAACATAAGTTAGTAGTTTCAAAATATACTTATAACTCATTGTCATTAGTACACAATGAGATGTTAAACCATCCTTAGATCATGTTAAATATATATAAATACATATATATACAAAAACGTATAATTATCGTATGTTATATAGCTCGTGATATCATAGGTCAAATTGGACGGTCAAACGTTGTGTAAAACTCTTTTCAAAAACACAAGTCTCAACAATTTGGATTGCTTATCATGTTGGTAAGGTTTAATTTATGTAAATATTAATCTCATAAGTATAAAACGATTTGAAAAATCCGGGTCGTTACAGGTAAAGTCGATACGAGTAAGTAAGCAAGTAGTAAGTTGGTCCAAAAGGTCCTCAACCTAAGTCAAAGGTTACTAAGTCAGTAAATCGTTCCCAAAAGTTTAAAAGTAAATAATAGGTATATGCCATTAATTAAGTCTCTTGACCTTAAGATCAACAAATTGATTTCGTTTCTTGTTAACATGAATATGTCATCTGAATATATATATCCACAAAAGGAAAGATGATGTTTTTAGCCTTACAGGCATCTTCAGTAAGCTGGATGCATGAAATGCATCATGAATGTTACCAAACTCATCTAAAACATTGAGGCGCTTATGTCGCAATACAAAGCTGACAGATAGAATGGAAAACATGGTGATCACAACCATGCGATTTGATGTCTGGATAGTGTTAGCCACGGATTTTACTAACCCCTTAATTTCGGAAGGAGACCATAGACATAAAGAACCCGATATTGAAGAAACGTTTGATTTGAATAAATGAATTGAAATTTTAGCTGAAAGTGACTAATCAGACTTACATTCAATGTTGTAACGACCCGACTTCGTTATTCCAAAAACACGCTTAAAAAATAATTGAACCAATACATCTGGACAACGTCCAATTATCTGGACGGCGTCCAGCAGAGAAGACCAGGACGGCGTCCGGAGGATCTGGACGGCGTCCAAATGCAATGCCAGATTCTGACCTCGGTTCCAACTTACACGAGCGGAAAACCCGCTTCCCGATATTTCTAAATGAAACGACTTTCACAACAATTCATATTAAGTAAAACTAAGAAGTTTCCACATTAAAACCGGGTTATACAACGTCGGGCCCACATCGGCTGTTTTACGAATTTCGTTCAAAATACAAGTTTCGACCATAAGAGTTTAAATTCCAAACGACACCTAGAGCATGGTGTTTGGGGTTCAACTACCCACATCTTGGCCAAATTTCCAAAAAGCTAAACCCCCGAGAGCCTCTACTAGTCCAAATAAATACCTTTGCCTTTGTCCACGCCGGAGTCTAAAAAGCTAAACAACGAAAGGGTAAGCTAAAGCTTAGTGAGTGCAACAATTATACATATACATATATAACCTACTTACATGCAATCACTTACACAATACCGCATACAAGCTAGCAATTCAACAACTATGCAAACATTATGCATAAACCAATATCAGCAATTCATAATAAGCTAGCGACAACAATAGCATATAGTTCACAATTAAATATGCTAATACAAAATTCACACAACCATGGTTAACCAATCGTACAAGGGAACGGTACTCGCGAAAGACCGTCGGAGTTCATAACATCCATTAGTGTACATACGCCGCGTAATCACTAATCTCCCGGGTGATGTCTTGAACACCGCGACTAACTCACCCCCATGATAATGTGGTGTCTTGAACACCGCGACAATTCCACATGTCAATCAAACCAATGAGTGGTGTCTTGAACACCGCGATAATTCCACTACCATGACAATGTGGTGTCTTGAACACCGCGACAATTCTACATGTCAATCAAACTAATGAGTGGTGTCTTAAACACTGCGATAATTCCACTCGTTACGTAGAATATGGTGTATTGAACACCACGACAATTCCACATTCCACGCTACACAAATAAATACATTATATACGTACACGCATAATTATTCCACTCACCTTACGCCTTCGGTGAATTGGTAAACCAAGCTCGCAACTTCAAAATAACGTACCTATTACATTATGCACATATATCAATCATTCGTTCAAGTTGGTCAACCAACTTATTCGCCATCCAAGTGTCATTTGGCCCATGGTGAAAACGTGACCCATTTGCACCACTCATTCTAAAACTAGGTCGGGATTATGTCAAACCCTTACCAATAATTTGATTATGGTCTTAATACACCTCTTAACACAAGGTTATCTCATTTTCGCACCCATTAACCCACTTAGGAAATCAAAGACTCATTTGACCTATTTCAAGGTTAACACACTCATTTGGGTCACTATCATACTCAAATTATAATAACCCTCATATTTCCATACCTGAATTGACTAATTTGACTATAGGGTTGTTATCCATACGTAATATATAATTAAATTTGACATTGATCAAATATTTATTTTTAGTCGACACTTTTTGTTAACTAAAGTTTACACTAATTATATAAAATAACTTTAGTTAATATTAATATTAATGCGTATTATATTTAAAACTATATGAAACATAATTATTAATTAAATGATAAGTTATTTTAATCATTATATATATATATTTTTAGCTTATAAAAAAAGAGATTTTTTTTTATAAATTAAATAATGAGCCCATGAATTTTGACTAAATATTTTCAAAAACAAAAACTTATTAAAAACATTTTTAACATATTTTTATTTTTTGTCAAAATTGGCACCTTTATTTTATTTATATTTTTTCTTTTCACTAACCATTTTTTTTCTATAAATACCCACTTCCATTTCATAAAAACTTGTATCAAATCTTTGGAAAAACTCTCTCACAAACTTGGGAAAGTACTTGAGGTATTTTCTATATTTTTTTATCGAATTGCTTTTATTTTTTGTATATTCTTTAAAAATTCAAATTTAATATATATATAAATTATTTTTACATGTTATAATTAGTATTATAAGTATTATAATGTATAAAAATAATTTTGATAATTTATGGAATATTATTTATAATTAAATACAAATTATGTAGTATTTAAACATAAAAACAATATAAAGTTCGTAATAAAATATTAAACAGTAATAAAAATAATTATAATTTTTTTTAAGATTATTATACTTTTATAAATAAGCAAAAATTATAAAAAATAAATAAATGGGATGATTAGTATTTAAAAAGAATTTACTTTTGCATTATTCTAATCTGAGAGAAATAATAAAGAAAATACAAAATAAATACAAAAGTGTTTTAAATATTTTTATAAAACTTTTATATGATTAGTAGCATCACTAGATACTTTAAAAAAATATAAAAATTAATTTTAAATTATTTTTCCTATTTATTTAATTATAGGCCGATTACAATGGTTAAATAATTAGAAAATATTAAATAAATAATATTTTGATATAAAATTTGATTTAATAATTTTTATAACATTTTTACATAATATAGAACCTGTAAAAAATATAAAATTATTTATTTAGGTCAATTTAATATTTATTACCTAATTAAATTTGATTAATATAAACCGAGTATATATATAAAGAAAAGTGGGAAATAAATACAAAAACTTGATAAAATTATTCTTATAAAATATCCTAATGAATTTTATAATTAACTAAGTTTATAAAAATTATAAATATAATAATTAATGAATTAATATTCGAATTAACATATATTAGTATGATTTTCGATTAACATAAGTATATTACATATACTAAATTAATATTTAATATTATTATTATAGCTTACGGTTAATAACTAAGTATACTATATAATAAAGTATAATGCTTATAATGTAAGTTAATAACAATACATTATTAATAAATACTTATTTTATAACTATACTAATTTAATAATAATAACTTATAGTATATAATATTAGATAATCAAATTGTTAATACATTAATAAATATAATATAACATATATAATTACATATAAACCTAAAGTGAAGGTTAATCAAAGATAATGTACAATTCATGTGAACTTCATCGCTACTCACGATAGTAAGTGAATGATGTCTAGGTTGCCATTTATGGGTAAGCTTGTGGATCTCGAATGCCATGACTTAGATTCTGGTCATGAGTCCTGGGCCCCCGGTTACTTCCGGTCATTCCTGACTTATTTGATAGCAACGAAGTTTGAGTAAAGTTGTACAACGTCTTGCTAAAGATTAACCCGAACTTTCTAAAATTAGAAAATTACTATAAGTGGAAACTTTCCATAAATAGTAACCTTCCGAAAATGGAAATTATTTAGTGAACCATTACTATCAATATAGTACTATATACTATTGTCTGTTAGGCAATGTCTGATCATACGTTCTATCTCTAGGTTGAGATCTCGGTCACGTCCTTCCGTTCAATTCTTTCGTGGAATACTCTTTTGTGCTACTAAGGTGATTTTCATAGCCCCACTTTTACTGTTTACTTAACTATTTATAACTTTTAGGGTGAGACACATGCTTACTTTATAACTGTTTTACACTTAGACACAAGTACTAAATTGTTAACTATGCTGTCATGCTAAATCCCTACCGTAATATCGTCAATTGCTACGTTTAAATGCAAACTTAATTATTGTGAGTAGGCCTATTGAGAGTAACGTCTCTAACCATTCGACCGTTAGTCTTTGGTTACATAATAATGATTCCACGACACTGACAGTACAAGGTGTCATTGGGTAAACTTGTTTAGTAGCAATATTACAGAATGCAGCAACACTTTTAGATTTATATTTCTATATCAATCAACTTTAAACTAAATCTTGTGGTCTAAAACTTTGGATATTATTTATAAACCTGTGAATTTCACTCAACCTTTTTGGTTGACACTTTAAGCATGTTTTGTCTCAGGTGATGATTGAGCTAGCTGTTTGCAACTTTGTGATGATAGATTTGATGCTTGCATGGAGTCCACATCGCATATTATATTTTAGTTCATAAACATTTATTTTACGTTTTAATAATAATGTAAACATGTATTACTGCTTTCGCTGTTTTATTAACAAAGGTTTTATTTAAAAAGTCTCATATAGAGTCGTTCTCGTTTATACAACTGTGTTATGATATGATTGGTCACAATTACCCCTGGTCGATTTTGGGGGGTGTGACAGATTGGTATCAGAGCAGGCTGTTGTAGAGAACCAGGATTGCATTTTAAGTGTGCCTTATACAATTAGGTACCTTAGCAATGTAGGACTACAACTTCCTTCGACTATAGTGCCTTTAATTGTTGCCTTTAACTGTTAAATGCTACACTATACTTTAGAAACTTTACTTATCTTAGAATGCCGAGCCAATCTAAGAACTCTGCTCATTCTCCTAAGTACTATTCAATTCCGCCACCACATTTAAATGCGACACCGTTCTCGACATTCCTATGTCATCTATCATGGTTTTGTGTATTACATATGTATTACATGAAATATTATCCATGATTTTTGAAACTCCAATATTTGTTACTATTCATACTCAAACGTATATAACCTCCTTGTTATACCACGTACCTATATGATTTATGCCTTTATGCATCGGTTTGTGAACCGAAAAATGTCATTGAGTTATCGAGAATCTCAAAGATATTATAATGTCATCACTACTCATATTCGTTAGTTTTAAATCTTCGTTTTCTCGTTATTTTTGATCATTGAATTTTCTTGACGGATGGCGTCTACGAAACTCTAGAATGGAAGGGTTTGGATTACCAATTTAAAGGATCCTATAGCTCAAGCCGTAGACCTGAATAGGCCATTACGAATTGAAAGTCTTTAATCATTATCTGATTACATACTTATCATTTTTAATCTAGACACGTTATACTGCAATTATTGCATAAATGGAGTATAGACAAATCATATCTTATCATATCTATCCCAATAGACTTTGTCTAACGCTTTTCCTAAATTTCCTCCGTAAATTACGGAAATCTTTTTCTATATATACGTATTCAAGGAGACGAATATATCATTCAATATTCAACACCCATTTCATATCAAACCTTATTCCAAACACATAATATGGATTTCTCACCTGATTCCTCAAGTTCCTCTAGCTCCGAAGATAGCGTGACAGGAGCACACCCACCGATCAATTACCGAGATTTCTTCAGAAAATGGGGATGGGTTCGCGAAATACTCACCCTATGGAGAAATGAAGAAGGTACTCCTTATCACGAGCCAAACTTACCACCAAACGTCGGAGTACTCAATCTGCTTACCGGTGAACCTGTTCGCAATACCACTTTCACTCTTTTCGCAAGGATTTTCCACCTCGAAGGTCGATTAGATGTATCCCAAGACAGTATTCGTCCTCTACTCCCGAATTCTAACCAGATAGGGTTATTAGAAGAAGTTAGAAGACTTCGAACTAAATATCAAGAATTGACAAACCTTACGGAGGAATGGGTAGAACAAATCCATAGACTCGAGCAAAAAGTAGAAACCCTGGAGGAAACATTGCACGATTTGGAAACTAGGCTCACACCTACTACCCAAGTACCATAAGCAACACCAGCAACATAACCAACACCACTAGTACCAACAATACCACCAACATCACCAACACCACAAGCATTGTAAGCACCATCAGCATCACCACCAACAGCATCAGCATCACCAACAACAACATCTGCATTTCACACCTCAACATCACACTCAGTACCTCGGATATCTACATCATACGCCCCATAGATACCAAGGAATATTAGTAATAATGAGTTAAGATGTATTGACTCATTCTTCCTGAAGAATTATATATATATGGTTTGAAACAATAATAAATCTTTTCGTACTAAGCTATTACGTGTAAATCTTAACTAGTATGTACTATTTGGTTAATTCATATCACTAATATGCTATAATGTACATCCTTCGTTAATGACTTAATGATCGTTAATCACTGCTTCAGCACAATAAACTCCATTTCATAATAAATCAAGTGTATTATTCAAATACATGTCTGATTTTACACTTCCATTTTTGATGTACTCGAAACTTTTTAGAAAACATTATTCGTGTCTTGTGAATTTCACAAGAATTCCACGAGCACCAACATCATATACCGAGGTATATCAATAACAATGAACGATGAAGTATTGATTCATAACTCCATTAAAGAAATATTCCGCGGTGATTATGTAATCTCTCAAGTTTTGAAGATTATTTATTCTTGTCCCAACCGCAAATCAAATGATTTTAATATTATATTAACTCATTAAATCTATATTATATTTGAAGAATAAATATATTGTAGTGACCCAAAATTTTCCATGTTTATATATATTAATTGAGATTGATATTTACATGATTAAGTGTTTCCAACATGTTAAGCAATCAAACTTGTTAAGACTTGATTAATTGAAATAGGTTTCATATAGACTATTGACCACCCAAGTTGACCGGTGATTCACGAACGTTAAAACTTGTAAAAACTATATGATGACATATATATGGTTATATATATAGTTAACATGATATTATGATAAGTAAACATATCATTAAGTATATTAACAATGAACTACATATGTAAAAACAAGACTACTAACTTAATGATTTTCAAACTAGATATATATGTAACGATTATCGTTGTAACGACATTTAATGTATATATATCATATTAAGAGATATTCGTACATCATAATATCATGATAAGATAATAATTTAAAATCTCATTTGATATTATAAACATTGGGTTAAAAACATTTAACAAGATCGTTAACCTAAAGGTTTCAAAACAACACTTAAATGTAACGACTAACGAAGACTTAATGACTCCAATAGAATGTATATACATGTTGTGTTTTGATATGTATTCTTACACTTTTTAAAGACTTCAAGACACATATCAAAGTACTTCTACTTAACAAAAATGCTTATAATTACATCCTCGTTCAGTTTCATCAACAATTCTACTCGTATGCACCCGTATTACTCGTACAATACACAGCTTTTAGATGTATGTACTATTGGTATATACACTCCAATGATCAGCTCTTAGCAGCCCATTTGAGTCACCTAACAGATGTGGGAACCATCATTTGGCAACTAGCATGAAATATCTCATAAAATTACAAAAATATGAGTAATCATTCATGACTTATTTACATGAAAACAAAATTACATATCCTTTATATATAATCCATACACCAACGATCAAAAACACCTACAAACACTTTCATTCTTCAATTTTCTTCATATAATTGATCTCTCTCAAGTTCTATCTTCAAGTTCTAAGTGTTCTTCATAAATTCTACAAGTTCTAGTTTCATAAAATCAAGAATACTTCCAAGTTTGCTAGCTTACTTCCAATCTTGTAGAGTGATCATCCAACCTCAAGAAATCTTTCTTATTTACAGTAAGATATCTTTCTAATAAAAGGTAATACTCATATTCAAACTTTGATTCAATTTCTATAACTATAACAATCTTATTTCGAGTGGAAATCTTACTTGAACTTGTTTTCGTGTCATGATTCTACTTCAAGAACTTTCAAGCCATCCAAGATCCTTTAAAGCTAGATCCATTTATCTCTTTTCCAGTAGATTTATCCACAAAACTTGAGGTTGTAATGATGTTCATAACATTATTCGATTCATACATATAAAGCTATCTTATTTGAAGGTTTAAACTTGAAATCACTAGAACATAGTTTAGTTAATTCTAAACTTGTTCGCAAAAAAAAGTTAATCCTTCTAACTTGACTTTTAAAATCAACTAAATACATGTTCTATATCTATATTATATGCTAACTTAATGATTTAAAACCTGGAAACACGAAAAACACCGTAAAACTGGAAATACGCCGTCGTAGTAACACCGCGGGCTGTTTTGGGTTTGATAATTAAAAACTATGATAAACTTTGATTTAAAAGTTGTTCTTCTCTAAAAATGATTTTTCTTATGAACATGAAACTATATCCAAAAATCATGGTTAAACTCAAAGTGAAAGTATGTTTTTCAAAATGGTCATCAAGACGTCGTTCTTTCGACTGAAATGACTACCTCTTACAAAAACGACTTGTAACTTATATTTCCGACTATAAAGCTATACTTTTTCTGTTTAGATTCATAAAATAGAGTTCAATATGAAACCATAGCAATTTGATTCACTCAAAACGGATTTAAAATGAAGAAGTTATGGGTAAAACAAGATTGGATAATTTTTCTCATTTTAGCTACGTGAAAATTGGTAACAAATCTATTCAAAACGGATTTAAAGTGAAGAAGTTATGAGTAAAACAAGATTGGATATTTTTTATTTTTGTAGCTACGGGAAATATTAACAATTCTATACAAATCATATCCTAGCTAACTTATATTGTATTATACATGTATTCTAATATATTATGTAATCTTGGGATACCATAGACACGTATGAAAATGTTTTGACATATCATATCGACGCATCTATATATATTATTTGAAATAATCATAGACACCCTATATGCAGTAATGTTGGAGTTAGCTATACAGGGTTGAGGTTGATTCCAAAAATATATATACTTTGAGTTGTGATCTAGCCTGAGACGTGTATACACTGGGTCGTGGATTGATTCAAGATAATATATATCGATTTATTTCTGTACATCTAACTGTGGACAACTAGTTGTAGGTTACTAACGAGGACAGCTGACTTAATAAACTTAAAACATCAAAATGTATTAAAAGTGTTGTAAATATATTTTGAACATAATTTGATATATATGTACATATTAGTTATAGGTTCGTGAATCGACCGGTGGCCAAATCTTACTTCCCGACGAAGTAAAAATCTGTGAAAGTGAGTTATAGTCCCACTTTTAAAATCTAATATTTTTAGGATGAGAATACATGCAGGTTTTAAAAATGATTTACAAAATAGACACAAGTACGTGAAATTACATTCTATGTTTGAATTATCGAAATCGAATATTCCCCTTTTTATTCAGTCTGGTAATCTAAGAATTAGGGAACAGACACCCTAATTGACACAAATCCTAAAGATAGATCTATTGGGCCTAACAAACCCCATCCAAAGTATCGGATGCTTTAGTACTTCGAAATTTATATCATATTCGAAGGGTGTCCCGGAATGATGGAGATATTCTTATATATGCATCTTGTTAATGTCGGTTACCAGGTATTCTCCATATGAATGATTTTTATCTCTATGTATGGGATGTATATTGAAATATGAAATCTTGTGGTCTATTGTTACGATTTGATATATATAGGTTAAACCTATAACTCACCAACATTTTTTGTTGACGTTTTAAGCATGTTTATTCTCAGGTGATTATTAAGAGCTTCCGCTATCGCATACTTAAATAAGGACAAGATTTGGAGTCCATGCTTGTATGATATTGTGTAAAAACTGCATTCAAGAAACTTATTTCGTTGTAACATATTTGTATTGTAAACCATTATGTAATAGTCGTGTGTAAACATGATATTTTAGATTATCATTATTTGATAATCTACGTAAAGCTTTTTAAACCTTTATTGATGAAATAAAGGTTATGGTTTGTTTTAAAATGAATGCAGTCTTTGAAAAACGTCTCATATAGAGGTCAAAACCTCGCAACGAAATCAATTAATATGAAACGTTTTTAATCAATAAGAACGGGACATTTCAGTTGGTATCCGAGCGTTGGTCTTAGAGAACTAGAATTTTGCATTAGTGTGTCTTATCGAGTTTGTTAGGATGCATTAGTGAGTCTGGACTTCGACCGTGTTTACTTGAAAAATGATTGCTTAACAAATTTTGTTGGAAACTATATATTTTTAACATGTGAATATTATGTGATATATTAATCTCTTAACGTGTTTGATATTATGTGATAGATGTCTACCTCTAGAACAAGTCCCATTGACTCACGTAATAATAATGAAGAGTCAAATGTAAATTGGAATGATTCGTGGACTGATTCACAAGTTCCCGAAGAGGAACCGGAAGAAGAGTCGGAACCGGAAGAAGATTCGGAACCGGAAGAAGAAATAGAACCAGTGGGGGAAATAATAAAATGGTTAAGTAGAAGAAAATCCTCAACCAACCGACCAAAGTTAATTATGGTCAATGGTATTTCCACCAAGGAAGCAAAGTATTGGGAAGATTACCAATTCTCCGATGAATCAGATCCCGACAAGGATTCCGATAATGTTATAGAAATTAACCCAACACAATTTAATAAGGCAAAAGAGAACAATAAGGGAAAGGGCATAAAAATAGAGAAATTTGATTCCAAACCCGATGAACTTAATATGTATCGTCAACACCCGTATTTCTTAAGTTATGACAATAACTCGGGAACCACTAAACCACCAGGTTTTTCTAAACCAATGTGGAAAATGACGGATCGTATTAGGGGAACATCATATATCCCTAGAAACTTGGAAAAACGAACCAAAACCGAAGAAGAAGAAATGAGCAAGTCGGAATAAGATAATTGTATTCGTGTGGTGTAATATATGTAATATAGTGTGCTTACGCTTTATGATATATGTAAAAATTGCTTGTATTAATAAGTATTTTTTTATGAATCTAACTCTTGTCTATTTTACAGTATAAAAACACAAAATGGATAGACAACCCAATATTTTAAGAGACCTACCCGGAGACATGATTGATGAAATCTTGTCTAGAGTTGGTCAAAATTCCTCGGCACAACTATTTAAGGCGAGATCAGTTTGTAAGACATTCGAAGAACGTTCCAAGAATGCCTTAGTTTATAAAAGGCTTTCGTTCGAAAGATGGGGGATATCACATTGGGAAATCCATAAGTTACGATGTGTTTACTTTGACGCATATATTGCGGGGAACCCAAATGCTATTTTACGCAACGGGTTAAGAAATTATTTTGACTCAATATATCCGAATATAGGACTTCGTGATTTAGAAAAAGCGGCTAACATGCAACATAAAGAAGCATGTTATGCTTACGGGTTAGTAATGTTCGCTTCTCACCAAAGTGAGAACAAGAACATCGGGCTACAACTATTAAACAAAATGTTTCCACAAGTGACGGAGTCGGTAATTGGGGTAAGAAATGAGGTTTTTAGGTTATTACGAGACTGTTGGTCATTACGTAACCTTCATCCTTTTGACGACGTTACAACACATTGTCTTACTATCGGTCACAACGGTTATGTTCCACAAAACCAAGGATGGGAAGTGGTATTAGTAAAACCAGAATGCATGACTTGTTTCTGGACGTATGAATTACGTGTCTTTATTGCCTTTGCTGAACGCCTTATTTATTAACTAGAATTATCTTCGCAATTACTTTGTATTAAAGTTTTATGTGCTATATTTCATGCTATATGTAAAATAGCGGTATTGTAAGTTTGCAAGTTATTGTATAAAGGTTTGAATATGATATATTTTTTTTTTGTGATTAGTTTTTCATATAGAATTGTAGTAGTTGAAATGGTATGTTAGCTACTAAGTATGAACTTAACGGGTAGGTACTACCCGAATTAAAGAATATAAAACGCTAATATGAAGAAAGAGCTTTTATAAATAAGTTCATATTACTCTACAAAATACTATTGACTACTCTTGATATTCTATATGATTAACTTGTTTCATTTGACTATTTTGAAGGAAATGGCACCGACTACTTGACACACCTTGAATATGAGCGAAGAGGAATTTCGTGCCTTTCTTGCTTCAAACATAGCCGCAGTACAGGCCGCGCTACATACCAACAATAACTCTGAATCTAGAAATATAGCTAACGGCGCAAGAAATCGTGTAGGATGCTCCTACAAGGAATTCACTACCTGCAAACCTTCAGAATTTGATGGGACCGAAGGACCAATCGGATTAAAACAGTGGACCGAGAAAGTTGAATTGGTCTTTGCCATAAGTAAGTGTGCTGAAGGAGACAAAGTGAAGTACGCTACGCATACCTTCACATGTATTGCGTTAACATGGAGGAATACCTATCTAGAGCAAGTGGGACAATGTGACAACCCGGAAATTTCCAACCAAATTTAAACTTTAATTTTTATATGTTTCCGACACGAGAAGCAATATTTGTTAAGTTAAATTTCAAGAATTTTAAACTATGTTCATACATTCATTCAATCTCGACCAAGTTCCAACGATTCACGAACCATTAAACGAATATGATTATATATGTATATGTGTATATATATTATAACTTGAAACGTAAACAAAATATTAGATTAAATACTTTATATGATTGTATCTGTTTCAAAATGTTTATCAATGGAATTAGAAGATAAGATCAAATGATTGAATTATCAGATATATTGAATTATGATTACAAGTCTCTGTTGAAAGGCCCACGTTGATTTGAGAAATCTTTCCATTTTAACAATATTCGGAAAATGGTAAAGTGATTTATAAATAAGAACAAATTTTCAATCATTGAGAACTGGACAAAGGATAGTGGAAGATTGAATCTCATAAAGACTCGATTGATCTATTTAGTTTCAAACGTACAAAAACGTTTTCAGTTTAAAAAGAACTTTATTATTAAAACGTATATAACTTTTATAAATATCTAGAACCACTTTTGACAATTCATTACTTAACTAGTATGATAAAGATAACGATATTTATATTTTATGTTATTAAATATATATAACGATTTAAATTAATATTATATATATTTATACGCGTATTATACGTACATAGTTTTATACTTTTACTATACTTAAACTTTACCTTTACTTTATTTTTACTTTACTTTAACTTTAATAATTCACCTTAATAATTCATACTTTAATAATTCACTCTAATAATTCATACTTTAATAATTCACTTTAATAATTCATACTTTAATAATTCACTTTAATAATTTAAAAATCTATTATAAATAGAATTCAATAGGTTTTTATTATTTCATAGAAACTTGAAAATATTTTTCTCTAAACTCACTCAATCGATTTACATATATATATTTACTCCGTATTATTTCAAGATATTACTAGTATACATAAAATATTACGACGGAGTGCTGTCCGAGTGATTTCAAAATTGTTTTTCTAGTAGGATAGGATTAAGGAAATTATGGGTTATAGCTATGGAGGTGATTGAGTATGGTTCATGGGTATGCTCGTGAGGTCAATATAGTGTTTATCATTTCCGTTGCGTCTACGTACCTTTCCTGCAATATTGAATCTCAATATTGATACGTAAGTACTCATAATTTAACTTTTACATACTAATAGTGTATCCCTGACTAGTGCTCGAGTATTTAGGATTATGCATGCTTGTACTTTTGATATTGCCCTTAGACAGGTTAGGTTGAATCTTGAATTAGTTACACTTGCAGCTGAGATAAGGTATAAGATATGCATGTCCTTGGAAAGCTACCGAAAAATTAAGAACTTTTCCTTTAGATATCGAATGGTTTCAATGAACGGATTAGAAGTTATAATCAATTGAATTTTTGATATTTTTATTAAAAATGATTATTATTATCGTCGTTTTTATCGTCGTTCTAGTTTTATCTTATTATTATCATTATTATTATCTTTATCAATAAAAGGGATTTATCATTAAAAATTGTTATTTTTTTTTATTATTACTATCGTTATTATAATTAAAGTTATAATTAGTATTATTATTATTATCCAATTATTATTATTATTATTATTATTATTATTATTATTATTATTATTATTATTATTATTATTATTAGTATTATTATTATTATTATCATTATTAATATATATATATATCATTATTTAAAAATGGTTCAAGTTATTGTTATTATTATTATTACTATATTATCATTAAGATAATTATTAGTATTATCGTTAATAATGTTATAGTAACTATCATTATTAATATTAGTGTAATTAAAACAAATATTTGTAACACCTAATTGTTTTGATTACTATTATTATCTTTATTATGAACACGATATAAAAGACGATTAAAAGCTATTAAACGAAACGATTAGGAAATAATGAGTAAGAGTATCATGATGAAATTAAAATATTATAAGATATTGATTTAGATAAAATTATCGTTCTTATTATTTTTATCATTACTATTATTATTAAAAGTATCGTTAGTATTAAAACTATCATTTTAATAGAAATGTCATTGTTACAATAAAATATCATTATTATTATTATTTTAAATAGAATTATTATTTTAAAGATAATATTAAAAATTATCGTAAATATTAAAGTTATCATAATTAGAATTATCGTTTTATCATAATGTCATCTTAGTAATTATAAATATTGATATTTTAATAATAATTATTATTATTACAAAATAATACAACTTTTACTTACAATCACTATAGATATTATTTTATCAAATAAATATGTGATACAAACATATTTTACTACGTGTAATAACTTACTTTAATAATACCTATCATATTATCTTTATGATATTAAATGAACCCTATAAATTTTATTATTTAATATATATATAAGTATATTTTATTATATAAATTTAATATAAAATTTTATTTATTAATAAATAAATTATATTATTTACTCTAATAAATCTTTTAAAAATATTTAAAAATATAAAACGACGATATTTAAACTATATATTAATCATGTATAGATTTTTGGAAATTATTTTGAGTCAAATTTACTTTTGTTGACTTTTGCATATTAGTCTCGAGCATTAGGATTGTGGTACACTATGACTTAACCTAATTTGTTAGACAAATATTGACCAACACATAAATATATATATAATTAATTTAGGTTCGTGAATCCGAGGCCAACCTTGCACTTGTTCAATGACGTTATATGTATTTTTACTACGAAATACAGTATGGTGAGTTTCATTTGCCTTTTTACCCTTTATATTTTTGGGACTGAGAATACAGGCACTTTTATAAATGTTTGACGAAATAGACACAAGTAATTGAAACTACATTCTATGATTGAATTATCGAAATCGAATATGCCCCTTTTTATTAAAGTCTGGTAATCTAAAAATTAGGGAACAGACACCCTAATTGACGCGAATCCTAAAGATAGATCTATTGGGCCTAACAAACTCCATCCAAAGTACCGGATGCTTTAGTACTTCGAAATTTATATCATGTCCTAAGGAGGATCCCGGAATGATAGGGTATATTCTTATATGTATATAGTTAATGTCGGTTACCAGGTGTTCACCATATGAATGATTATTTTTGTCTCTATGCATGAGACGTATATTTATGAGAATTGGAAATGAAATTCTTGTGGTCTATTAAAATGATAGAAATAAATTGTGATGACCCGAGAATTTCCGATCAAATTTAAACTTAATCTTATATGATTTTGACACGATAAGCAAAGTCTATTAAACTGAGTCTCATAATGTTTGAACTATTTCCATGAATGCATTTGACCTTCGACCAATCCCGACGATTCACGAACAGCTATTTACAAATAGATACATATATAATTTAAATAGGTATGTAAATATAAATATTAAATTGGAATATAATTTAAAGTAATATACGATTTAATTGATTTAAATAAATAAGTAAAATAATGTAAGATATAATAAAAACTTATTATTATTATAACTCTATATATACAAATATATGTATAGTATTTTGAGATATAAACCTTGATTATTTTAATTAGAAATACACGTTTTAAATTTTCTCTGTTAATAACAAATAACTATATATTAACAATGGTAGGTTCATATAGGAATTTCTATACACTATTATTCATATAAAAATATTGAAAAATAAATAATGTATATTATATGTAGAAACTTATAATATCTCAGATTATGTAAAATAATCATGTATTAAAATTAATTGGTTATATTGTTATTATTGTTTTGTTACCATTATTGAGTATTGATATTCTTATTATGGTGATGATTATAATTATGATTATAATTATGATATAAAAGATGATAAAAGATAATACTAAATAAGATGGTTAGGAATTTATAAGCATAGGATAGTGTATAGTTATAATAAAACATTTCTATAATTAACCTTATTATTATTATTATTATCATTATTATAAGAATTATGAAGATAATTAAAAACTAAGGTTTATATATGATTTAATGAATTATTATTATTATTAGTAATATTATTATTTATAAATATCAAGATCCTTGACTATTTGCCTTATTAACATTATTTTTATTAATAATATTAAAATTATTATTTTTACTAATAGAATATAATTATATTTATTAATGTTAATCATATAGATAAGTCATTCAGGCAAATACAAACTTTGTAAACAATCGAATCTTTCCTGTCTCTAAATTGATTTCATGTGAAAATCGATTTACCATAACCAGCCAAAATCAGTTTCAGGTCGTTATCCACTTTGTATATATATATATATATATATTTTTTTTTTCTCTTCTAATTAACTAATCTGCTCGACATTCTCCTGTCAACCTACATCCCTTATGTAGCGAATAATCAGTTCATTATTTATAAAAATTATTCAGTGTACCGCTTTAAATATCAAATACAAATTACAGAATCATTAACATTTTTTTTTAAACGGAAAGAGTCAAGAACACTAGTTGTTTCCCCGTGTTGATATTTTTTTTACAATAGCTTTGATTCGAATTCCACTTCAAATTGTGTAAATGCGGAGTTATTAAGAATGTTTTACTCGATCTATCTGCAAATTTTCAAGTCTCAATTCACTAAACCGAATTTCAATTCGTGAGTCAAAGTTCTTAAAATAAAAGTCAAACAATCTGATTATCGAGAAATTCAGTTTTGTTTTAATGTTTTAATTTAAATTGACGATTCATAAAGCTTTTAGGAACACTTTAGAATCGATTTCATGTTGGAAATTTCATTTAAAAAGAGCTAGAAATTGAAAATTGACTTGGTGTTCATGTGCTAATCGATGGGTCTGTTACAGAGTATATTTTTTTTTAATTTTTGTTTCTTTCTTTTTCGTAGCTGTTGATCAAACTACCTCATTATAGATCGATTATAATCTAATTTCAAGACTTCATTCAATTCAACAAATTGTGATTAGGGTGTGCAAACTGTCGAATTTTTTTTTTTGAAGAAGGAGAAGTAAAGGAAAACAGGTGAAAACAGTTTATTATAATATGGAGGGGGTTAGTAACAGAAAAGCTGGAGTAGTCCGATGGTTAAGGGTGTTTGATGGGAACGGGAGGTCTCGGGTTCAAATCCCATTTAGTGCATTTCCTTTTAGGGTATATCTTTACTCCTCATTTTCATTTTTATTATTATTATTATTATTATTATTATTATCATTATTATTATTTTATTATTATTATTATTATTATTATTATTATTATTATTATTGTTATTGTTATTGTTATTGTTATTGTTATTGTTATTGTTATTGTTATTGTTATTGTTATTGTTATTGTTATTGTTATTGTTATTGTTATTGTTATTGTTAGTGCTAATTATTATTGTTATAATTATTATTATTACTAAAGTTATTATAATTACTTAGTATTATTATTATTATTATTAAGTATTAGGATTATTATTATTATTATCATTATCATTATTAGGAACATAATAAAATTTTCATTACAAACATTATAATTAGTGACAAAATAATGCAACTTACTATTATTTTTGTAAATATTAGTAATTGTACCATTTTTAGTATTATTATTATTAATATGAACATGTTTAGGATTATTATTATTATTGTTATTATAAAACAACACAAGTTATTATTACTCTCACTAATATTAGTATAAATATCATTTTTTCTTAATTATTAGTTTTACTATTATTATTATTATTAACATAAGTATCAATTTTAACAATGTTGTTATTAATATTAGTATTATCAATATTAAGAAAATTATTATTACTAGTAAATCATTATTATCAAAACAATCATTTTTTGTTACAAATAAATATTTTGTACCTAAAATATACTTAATACATATATCATAATCATATTACTAGTTTATATATCACATATCAAATATAATAACATTATTTATATAAATACTTACATATAACGAATTAAGAATACTTTCATATAATACTAACAATATATATATATATATATATATATATATATATATATATATATATATATATATATATATATATATATAGAGAGAGAGAGATATACTAATATAACCAACTATATAGATACTAAACGTTTTAAATATATACACAAACTAAATATATATAATATATAATTCAAGTTATAATATATAAACTTGTTCGGATACAATTATACATTTTAATATATATATATACAAATGATATAGGTTCGTGAATCCGAGGCCAACCCTGCATTGTTCAGTTTGTCTAATGTCGTTATATATATTTTTACTACAAAATACATTATGGTGAGTTTCATTTGATTCCCTTTTACTCTTTACATTTTTGGGACTGAGAATACATGAAAATGTTTTATTAACTGTTTTACAATAATTATATGTGTGAGTTTCATTTGCTCCCTTTTAAATGCTTTTGCAATATATATTTTTAGGACTGAGAATACATGCGCTGATTTTATAACTGTTTTACGAAATAGACACAAGTACTTAAAACTACATTCTATGGCTGGATTATTAAACCGAATATGCCCCTTTATAGTCTGGTAATCTAAGAATTAGGGAACAGACACCCTAATTGACGCGAATCCTAAAGATAGATCTATCGGGCCCAACAAGCCCCATCCAAAGTACCGGATGCTTTAGTATTTCTAAATTTATATCATGTCCGAAGGAGGATCCCGGAATGATGGGGATATTCTTATATGTATATTGTGAATGTCGGTTACCAGGTGTTCAATCCATATGAATGATATTTTTGTCTCTATGCATGGGACGTATGTTTATGAGAAATGGAAATATGAAATCTTGTGGTCAATTAAAATTATGAAATGATTATCTATGTTAAACTAATGAACTCACCAACCTTTTGGTTGACACTTGAAAGCATGTTTATTCTCAGGTATGAAAGAAATCTTCCGCTGTGCATTTGCTCATTTTAAAGATATTACTTGGAGTCTTTCATAGCATATTTCGAAGAACGTTTCATTCGAGTTATTGAGTTCATCAAAGATTATTATTAAATCAATTTATAGTTGGATAGTGGATATTATGAAATGGTATGCATGCCTATCAATTTTCGATGTAAAGAAAGTTTGTCTTTTAAAAACGAATGCAATGTTTGTAAAATGTATCATATAGAGGTCAAATACCTCGCAATGTAATCAACTATTGTGAATCGTTTATAATGTATATGAACGGGTTCTTTCAGTTGGTATCAGAGCGGTGGTCTTAGCGAACCAGGTCTGTATTAGTGTGTCTAACTGATAAGTCGATAGGATGCATTAGTGAGTCTGGACTTCGACCGTGTCTGCATGTCAAAAGTTTTGCTTATCATTTTGTTTCGAAAATTAACTACTTATCATCCTCAGGAAATTACCTGCTTATCATTTTTAGTCTAAGACACGTCTTGCTGCATTGATTGCATGAATAGTGTATAGACAAAAATTCATATCTTAGCATATCTGCTAAATCATATCTTTTCGTATCTGTTACTTTAAACTTTGCCTGACATATCCCGCAAAGTCCTCCGTAATCTACGAAATCTTTTGATCTATATATATATATATATATATATATATATATATATATATATATATATATATATATATATATATATATATATATATATATATATATATATATATATATATATATATATTCTATGTAATTAGAATACCATCCGTTAGCCAAAATCATTTCATATAAAAAAAAATCCTTTATCCAATCGTACGAAATGGAATTCGTCATCAGTTCAAGTCACTCAGATTCCGAAATGGAATCCCATTCAAGCTCCGAAAGTAGTGTGACCGGAATAGATCAACCAATCAGTCATCACCTATTCTGGATGAAATGGGGATGGGTTCGTAGCCTCCTCAATCATTGGAGACAAGAAGAAGGTGATCCCTTCCATCCACCACATTGCCCTCTTGACGAAGAACCTGAAGCACTTACCGACGAACCTGTCCGAAACACCATTTTCTCGCTCATTTCCAGAGTATCTCGTCACGATTATATATTACATCAAATTTTAGATTTTATTTATCCGCTCGTCCGAACCGACAATCACCCAGGTGTAATAGAAGAAGTCAACGAGCTTCGCGCTCGGGTAGTGGCTTTGGAGAATATGGTGCAGAGATTACAAACACCAGCAGCAGCATCAGCAGCATAACCAGTATCACCATCATCAACGCCAACAGTACCATTACCACCTCCAACCACAACCGCGTCGTAAACCTCAACTTCACAATCTGTCCCACGAGCATCAACGTCATAAGCACCATAGATACCAAGGAGTACCAACAACAATAACTAACGAAGTATTAATTCATAACTTCATTGGAGAAACATTCCGCGGCGATTATGTAATCTCTAAAGTCTTAGAGATTATCTAATCTAGCCCTAACCATAAATTAGTTAAGCGAACCAAAATGATAGAAGGAAGAGTAGAAACCCTGACAAAAATGGTGTGTGATTAACAAGCTAAACTTGCTTTACCAACAGCATCAACAGTACCGTCAGCGTTACCAGCATCGTCAGTACAGTCAACATCCGAATCAACAACACAGATAACATCACAAACTCCGTCAGTTCAAGAATCACTGTGGATATCATTACGAATCAATAACGTGTATATTGTATCAACGAGTTATGAAGAATTAACTCATTCCCTCTGAAGAAATTATATGTATATTATATATATATATATATATATATATATATATATATATATATATATATATATATATATATATATATATATATATATATATATATATATATATATATATATTTTGAAATAAATCTTTCCGTGCTAAGCTATTGTGTGTGAATCTTAACTACTCGGTTAATTCATATTACAAATATGCAATAATGTACGTCCTTCGGCTGCAACTTAACCAGCGTTAACTATAATCTCTGTTGCAATTCAACAAATTCCAATTCATAATAAATCAAGTATATATTTGATTTTACACTTTCATCATCGATGTACCCGTAACTTTTCAGATAACATCATTCGTACTTTACAAAATTCACAAGAATTCCACGAACCGAACATCATACATCAACAAATAACGAAGTATTGATTCATAATTTCAATGTCATTAAAGAAATACTGCGTAAAAGTTATGTACTTTTTAAAGCCTTTAGGGATTATTCAATTCTAGTTTCAACCGTAAATCAAATGAGTTTAATTTAACATTAACTCATTAAATCTATGTTATATCTGAAGAAAATATACATATATATATTTTCATAAAGACTGTAATAAAATTCTTTTGTACAAAATATTAATTGTGAAATTTTTTTTTAACGGGTAGGTAATACCCGAGAGATATATAAATTCACAATTAATATGTTACATTCTTCGAATCTGATTCAGCAAATCATCCATTATACTCCCTACTTTCACAACAATATACATTCTTTTATAGAAATCAAAACAACCATACTCATTCAAAATTTAATTACATATTCTGATTTTGAAATCTCAAAATTCAACTTGAGATATGACCAAAATCATCACTCTTAGATCCTTACATCTTTCACAAGCTATATTTTGACTTCAAAACTGTGTTAGAACATCAAATGTATGTTAACGATTACAATCTGTGTTCAAACCCTTCGAAAATTTCTGAAGACACTTCGAATGATGAGCAATCGAGATGATGATCCAACCACATGTTACCCACAGTTATGTACCCGAAAAACTCTTGAAACCAAAGTAAAAGTTTAAACAACGTATCCGCGTCAGATTCTTTGGCATTTATTAGCAAAAATAACTTTGCGACTCCTATTCAAAGTAGCCAGTTTTGTCACAGCTCTAGCAAGTCAACTTCGACTTTTCAGTCAGACTAACCTTATTATAACCTTGAGATATACACCATCGTTACCAGGGAACCTTTTACATTCCACCACATTATTAGCAGATGTACCAACAACTTCATTACCCTTTGACTTTAGCCTCTCCAAAAAGTCATTATAATTATTCATTGAAACCCCATCATTTACTCATTCGCATCTTGTAATGAGAATTGCCATACGAATTATTGGGAATTAGCAATCAGTATTTTGAAATCTTGCAGCATGTCTACGCCAACAGTTATATGTGTATATATAACGTCTATCTTCTGGACTTAATTTGAATGTAAAGTTTTTGAAAAACACTCCGAACTACTAATTGGTTCTCCGAAAATGGAAAAAAATGCTGATGAAGCAGCAAAAACTATAAACGACTTTAAACGGTAAAAGCTGGATGATAATGATGAAGTGTGCTGGCAAAGCGCAGAAAAAGAGAAGTTTTGGAACTAGAAAACGGATTGAGCAAAGTACGAAGGAGGCTGTGGACAAATTACAAAGACTGGACCTGACTTCAAAGGATCCAAATGATTCAGTACCTGCTGAAGTCATTAACGAATACCTTGCTCCTGACTCTAAAACCCTGCGGACAATATTCTTCATCATCCTCTGATATTAGAAATTCTAAAATATCATCATATCTTTCATTATAAATATCCTCCATATTTCTGAAGATATTTTCTTAATTTTTCTTATTTGAAATCATTTACCTCTTCGCGATATCTATATTACATCATAAAAGAAACTATTTTAGTTTCTAAATTCTGAAACATTCAAGTTTAAAATAGGAATATTTTGAAGTAGTGTTGGGAACTGAAGCATGAATTAGTATAATATAATGACACTTGATCAATGTGATTATTTTACAGTAAGTCATGCTGAGTTTCTAAATGGAACGTGAATATTCACAGATCATAACATCATCATGTGCCATGTTATACGACTCTTGTATTCTATTTAACCTCTAAAATATCAAGAAAATATTTCTTGATGATTCGGCCTTTTCCAAGGTATTCTAGTAATTTGACAAGTCAAGATCGTGCCATCACAATTTCCTTCCTAGAACATTAACAATGTTCATTCCGAAATTCATATCTGTGAATTCTGGACCATTACAAGCGGTGCTTAATCGCAAGAAGAAGAAACGAAAGGACAAAACTCCGAAATAGAAATTGGGGTATAAATTGCAGCAAATAAAAGAGAGCATTAACTGTGAATGATAATGATTATAGAAGACAGAAGCAGAGACTTTGAAATATAAGGGAACATATAAAGCCCAACGACAAACCAGAAATTATAAACCATATATATCGATGCATATAGCAATATAAAGACACGGGAGAACTAGAAACACTATAAACCCAAGAGTATAGTAGAAGTAAATAGATTCTTCCGGCGGTAGATGAAAAAGAAGAATGACCGATATGAAAGTTAGAAGGATATCGAGAATCAGAACTGGATGGAGCATATTGATGAATACTTTAAAATATGAGTTGAGGGGGAAAGAATAGAAGGTGATGAAACATGACTAGGAACTTAGAAATCAACAGATTTAACTCACACAATGGCGGAATAAGTGAATCAAACCCTCTAGTGAATAGGTTAAGTTTTTTTTTGATTAATTTAGTCAAACCACAACTAAATCAAGTGTGATTAGATCAACACCTAGTTCTATTATTCACCACCTGGGTGATTTGGACTGAGAGAGAATCGGAGGAGCTCACTAGATCTGAGTGTGTGTAACCAATGAGAGGCTTAACCTAAAATGAAGAACATAACACTTTATATACCCCTGCTGTTGACTCACCCATACGATTCATTCATCACACGTACGAGTTGGCTTCATCAGCCATACGGGTGATCACTCACTCGTGTCTTCTCATTTAGGTTATAATTGTGACTTAGCTCAGCATCAACCGTACGTATGAGCCTGTCAGCCGTACAAGTGAGACGTCACTCGTACGTCTGACTAAGTCTAACATAGTCAAACATCTAAATCTCATTCCTGCAGTTCCAGTAACCACATACAAACACGGATAGGATAATAACGAGCAATCATGGTGGCCTGTAAACTATTGTACCTGCAATAGACGTGGGTAGATGTCTGGGGACTTGCATAAAATGCATCAACAGAAGGTGTGAGTTGTAAGGAAACGAAGGAGGTGAATTTATAAGAAAATCTCTGAAAGAACAATTAAAATGGACGATCACATTTAAAGCGGATCCTAATTCCCTTGATTACCGGAGAGTCAAATCTTATTAAGAAGATTTTCTTTAAATCCCTTGAAATCTGGGAATCAATCATATCTACGTCAAATGATAAGATGAATCTACACTTACTCTTTTCACTCTTCTA
Source organism: Rutidosis leptorrhynchoides (assembly GCF_046630445.1). Lineage (NCBI taxonomy): Eukaryota > Viridiplantae > Streptophyta > Magnoliopsida > Asterales > Asteraceae > Rutidosis > Rutidosis leptorrhynchoides. Next base: position 13,744,313 of record NC_092334.1, read on the forward strand.
TGTTAGCTTCATTCGTACTCTTCATATAAATGGATTGTTTATCCAAATTATTCGCTGATGATAAAACTCTAATTTTCAGCCCATATGCATCATGAAAACATACTAATTATCATTCACGACCTTTCCACTCAAATTTTGGGACGAAATTTCTTTAACGGGTAGGTACTGTGACAACCCGGAAATTTCCAACCAAATTTAAACTTTAATCTTTATATGTTTCTGACACGATAATCAATATTTGTTAAGTTAAATTTCAAGAATTTTAAACTATGTTCATACATTCATTCAACCTCGACCAAGTTCCAACGATTCACGAACCATTAAACGAATATGATTATATATGTATATGTGCATATATATTATAACTTGAAACGTAAATAAAATATTAGATTAAATACTTTATATGATTGTATCTGTTTCAAAATGTTTATCAATGGAATTAGAAGATAAGATCAAATGATTGAATTATCAGATATATTGAATTATGATTACAAGTCTCTGTTGAAAGGCCCACGTTGATTTGAGAAATCTTTCCATTTTAACAATATTCGGAAAATGGTAAAGTGATTTATAAATAAGAACAAATTTTCAATCATTGAGAACTGGACAAAGGATAGTGGAAGATTGAATCTCATAAAGACTCAATTGATCTATTTAGTTTCAAACGTACAAAAACGTTTTTAAGTTTAAAAAGAACTTTATTATTAAAACGTATATAACTTTTATAAATATCTAGAACCACTTTTGACAATTCATTACTTAACTAGTATGATAAAGATAACGATATTTATATTTTATGTTATTAAATATATATAACGATTTAAATTAATATTATTTATATTTATACGCGTATTATACGTACATAGTTTTATACTTTTACTATACTTAAAATTTACCTTTACTTTATTTTTACTTTACTTTAACTTTAATAATTCATTTTAATAATTCATACTTTAATAATTCACTTTAATAATTCATACTTTAATAATTCACTTTAATAATTCATACTTTAATAATTCATACTTTAATAATTCACTTTAATAATTCAAAAATATATTATAAATAGAATTCAATAGGTTTCATTATTTCATAGAAACTTGAAAATATTTTTCTCTAAACTCTCTCAATCGATTTACATATATATATTTACTCCGTATTATTTCAAGATATTATTAGTATACATAAAATATTACGACGGAGTGCTGTCCGAGTGATTTCGAAATTGTTTTTCGAGTAGGATAGGATTAAGGAAATTATGGGTTATAGCTATGGAGGTGATTGAGTATGGTTCATGGGTATGCTCGTGAGGTCAATATAGTGTTTATCATTTCTGTTGCGTCTACGTACCTTTCCTGCAATATTGAATCTCAATATTGATACGTAAGTACTCATAATTTAACTTTTACATACTAATAGTGTATCCCTGACTAGTGCTCGAGTATTTAGGATTATGCATGCTTGTACCTTTGATATTGCCCTTAGACAGGTTAGGTTGAATCTTGAATTAGTTACACTTGCGGTTGAGATAAGGTATAAGATATGCATGTCCTTGGAAAGCTACCGAAAAATTAAGAACTTTTCCTTTAGATATCGAATGGTTTCGATGAACGGATTAGAAGTTATAATCAATTGAATTTTCGATATTTTTATTAAAAATGATTATTATTATCGTCGTTTTTATCGTCGTTCTAGTTTTATCTTATTATTATCATTATTATTATCTTTATCAATAAAAGGGATTTATCATTAAAAATTGTTATTTTTTTTACTATCGTTATTATCGTTAAAGTCATAATTAGTATTATTATTATTATCCAATTATTATTATTATTATTATTATTATTATTATTATTATTATTATTATTATTATTATTATTATTATTATTATTATTATCATTATTAATATATATATCATTATTTAAAAATGGTTCAAGTTATTGTTATTATTATTATTACTATATTATCATTAAGATAATTATTAGTATTATCGTTAATAATGTTATAGTAACTATCATTATTAATATTAGTGTAATTAAAAAAAATATTTGTAACACCTAATTATTTTGATTACTATTAATATCATTATTATGAACACGATATAAAAGACGATTAAAAGCTATTAAATGAAACGATTAGGAAATAATGAGTAAGAGTATCATGATGAAATTAAAATATTATAAGATATTGATTTAGATAAAATTATCGTTCTTATTATTTTTATCATTACTATTATTATTAAAAGTATCGTTAGTATTAAAACTATCATTTTAACAAAAATTATCATTTTAATAGAAATGTCATTGTTACTATAAAATATCATTATTATTATTATTTTAAATAGAAGTATTATTTTAAAGATAATATTAAAAATTATCGTAAATATTAAAGTTATCATAATTAGAATTATCGTTTTATCATAATGTCATCTTAGTAATTATAAATATTGATATTTTTATAATAATAATTATTATTACAAAATAATACAACTTTTACTTACTATCATTATAGATATTATTTTATCAAATAAATATGTGATACAAACATATTTTACTACGTGTAATAACTTACTTTAATAATACCTATCATATTATCTTTATGATATTAAATGAACCCTATAAATTTTATTACTTAATATAAATAAAAGTATATTTTATTATATAAATTTAATATAAAATTTTATTTATTAATAAATAAATTATATTATTTACTCTAATAAATCTTTTAAAAAAATTTAAAAATATAAAACGATGATATTTAAACTATATATTAATCATGTATAGATTTTTGGAAATTATTTTGAGTCAAATTTACTTTTGTTGACTTTTGCATATTAGTCTCGAGCATTAGGATTGTGGTACACTATGACTTGACCTAATTTGTTAGACAAATATTGACCAACACATAAATATATATAATTAATTTAGGTTCGTGAATCCGAGGCCAACCTTGCACTTGTTCAATGATGTTATATGTATTTTTACTATGAAATACAGTATGGTGAGTTTCATTTGCCTTTTTACCCTTTATATTTTTGGGACTGAGAATACATGAGCTTTTATAAATGTTTGACGAAATAGACACAAGTAATTGAAACTACATTCTATGGTTGAATTATCGAAATCGAATATGCCCCTTTTTATTAAAGTCTGGTAATCTAAGAATTAGGGAACAGACACCCTAATTGACGCGAATCCTAAAGATAGATCTATTGGGCCTAACAAACCCCATCCAAAGTACAGAATGTTTTAGTACTTCGAAATTTATATCATATCCGAAGGAGGATCCCGGAATGATAGGGGATATTCTTATATGTATATAGTTAATGTCGGTTACCAGGTGTTCACCATATGAATGATTATTTTTGTCTCTATGCATGAGACGTATATTTATGAGAACTGGAAATGAAATTCTTGTGGTCTATTAAAATGATAGAAATAAATGATTATGATAAACTAATGAACTCACCAACCTTTTGATTGACACTTTAAAGCATGTTTATTCTCAGGTGTTAAAGAAATCTTCCGCTGTGCATTTGCTCATTTTAAAGATATTACTTGGAGTCTTTCATAGCATATTTCGAAGAACGTTGCATTCGAGTCATTGAGTTCATCAAAGATTATTATTAAATCAATTTATAGTTGGATAGTGGATATTATGAAATGGTATGCATGCCTGTCAATTTTCAATGTAAAGAAAGGTTGTCTTTTAAAAACGAATGCAATGTTTGTAAAATGTATCATATAGAGGTCAAATACCTCGCAATGTAATCAACAATTGTGAATCGTTTATAATGTATATGAACGGGTTCTTTCAGACAAGATGCTGCTTACGCGCTATCGTGGTCAGCATTCAAGCACTTGATGAACGAGAAGTACCGTCCTAGAACCGAGGTCAATAAGCTCAAGTCACAACTTAGAGGGTTACGAACACAGGGATTCGATATTACTTCGTACGAAAGACGATTCACAGAATTGTGCCTATTGTGTCTGAGAGCGTTCGAAGATGAGGAAGAGAAGATCGACGCGTTTGTGAAAGGGTTACCAGAGAGAATCCAAGAAGATATAAGTTCACACGAGCCTGCCTCCATACAAAAGGCATGTAGAATGGCTCACAAACTAGTGAACCAGATTGAGGGAAGAATTAAAGAACAGGCGGCCGAAGAGGCCAACGTGAAGCTAGTCAAAAGAAAGTGGGAGGAAAATGGTGATAAGAGTCACCAAAACAACAACAACTATCCCAACAATCGCAACATCAATCGCAACTACAACAAATGGTGTAACGACCCGGATTTTTCCGATCATTTTATACCTATGAGATTAATATTTACATAAATTAAACCTTACCAACATGATAAGCAATCCAAATTGTTGAGACTGGTGTTTTTGAAAAGAGTTTTACACAATGTTTGACCGTCCAATATGACCGATGATATCACGAACTATATAACATACGATAATTATACGTTTGTGTATATATATGTATTTATATATATTTAACATGATCTAAGGATGGTTTAACATCTCATTGTGTACTAATGACAATGAGTTATAAGTATATTTTGAAACTACTAACTTAAGTTTTCAAAACGATAACTATACGTAACATTCTTTGATATATATACTTATAATATATAATGCTTATACACGTATCGTATATATAAAGTATTTAATCACTTTTTAAGGACTTAAATACATAAAACAATATAAGTATATTCACAAAAGATAGCTATATTTGAATTCTCGTTCCGTTTCCTCAAGATTTCTATACGTATATCTAGGGTATATGTACCCATATCATACCCAGCTTCTATACGTATTTACTATTGGTATATACACATCAAATCAACATCCTAATCAACATTATTACTGCCCTAGATATGAGGTAACTAGGATTTGTCAAGTAGTATGAATTATTAGTAAGAAAACAAAATTAGGTATCCTTTTCTTTCTTTATAAACTAAAAACGTTTTTATAAATGAACACCATTTCTTCACTCCATTTTCTCATACCTACACCCTCATTTCTCTTTCAAAATACTCCTAACTTCATACTTGATCATCTCCAAGCATTTTTCCCATCATTTAGCTTCAATTACAAGCCTTAAACACCATAAGAAAACTCTTTCAAGAACATATCAAAATAACCACCCATTTGAAGAAGTTTACTTCCAACCTTTTGATCTAACTCCACCACTCTTTGATTCCAAGATTATTTCTTATCTTTTGCAGTAACTTTGTCCAAGTAACTTGAGGTAGTAACCTTGTTCATAATCTTATTCAATTCATATTCATATAGCTATCTTATTTTGTGGTATAAAATTTTAACAACAAGAACATAGTTTGAATGATTTCAAACTTGTTCGCAAACTAAATAGATCCTTCTAACTTGACTTTTAAAACACTTCAAGACCTGTAATATATCATAATGATATGCTAACCTAACAAGATATAACTTGGTTTTACAAAGAACATCTTAAAAACTGAATCTACGTCGTCGGAGTGCAACCGGGGGCTGTTTTGGGTTGGATAATTAAAAACCATCTTGAACTTTGAATTGGAAGTTTATGTTCTGGAAAAATGATATTTCTTATGAATATGTTAACACATAAAAATTTCATGGTTTAACTCAAAGTGTAAGTATTTTTAGAAAAATGATCATTAAATGTTGTTTTTATGATGAAAAATGATCACTTTCATAAGTTTCACCAAAGTTTGACCTATAACCTATGATTTCGAATACAAACTAATTTATTTTCAGTTCATATTCTTAAAATTTGACTCGATCCAAGGAAGTGGCAAGTTGAACCAACAAAAACGGAGTTGTAATGAAGAAACTACGACTAAAACAAGATTGAGTATCCGAAGCTAGTTTAGCTACGAAAATATTTGGAGAAAAAGTAAATTAATCATATCTTTTCTAATTAATATGATATTTTATATATAATTACTTATGATTTGATTTTATATATTTCAGGACCACCCGTAAACAACACAAGAAGATTAATCATAAGACCTCATGATTGTACGCAACACGTCATTTGACAACACGGTACTTTATGTACGCAACACGTCATTTGACAACATGGTACCATGGGTCGAGATTAATTCTGATCAATACGAATACGATGGGGTCTTTATTTATTTTATTTAAGCAACTAATTGTAGACCACTAACATCGGACTGCTAACTACGGACTAAGAAAATATTAAAAGTATTAATAGTATATATATATGTAACGATTACTTAAAAAAGAAAATATGTTGATATATTATATATATGGTTAGGTTCGTGATATCTATCGGAGACCAGGTCGAATTAAATACCTTCAAGGCAAAAGTGAGTTTCATTTGCTCCCTTTTATATATATTTTTGGGACTGAGAATACATGCGCTGTTTTTATAAATGTTTTACGAAATAGGCACAAGTACTAAAACTAATTCTACGTGGGTTTAAACCAGAAATATACCCTTAGCTTGGTAACATTAAACTACTTGTCTATGTACGGTAGGCGCGAATCCTAAAGATAGATCTATTGGGCCTGACAAACCCCATCCTGACTATGGGATGCTTTAGTACTTCGAGGTTATTTTAAACACACCTGATCTGGTGTACTTCAGAGGGTAAAACATGAACGTTAAGGCTTGTTACCGGGTGCCTACAACTTATAGAATACTTTTATACACTTGCGAGTGTACATATATTTATAAATGGAAATCTTGTGATCTATTAATATATTGAAATGATTGTTATGATAAACCTATGAACTCACCAACCTTTTGGTTGACACTTTAAAGCATGTTTATTCTCAGGTATTAAAGAAATATTCCGCTGTGCATTAGCTCACTTTAAGGATATTACTTGGAGTCATTCATGGCATATTTTGAAAGACGATGCATTCGAGTCATTGATTTCATCAAGATTATTATTAAGTCAATTATAGTTGGATATATTATGAAATGGTGTGCATACCGTCAATTTTTGATGTAAAGAAAGTTTGTCTTTTAAAAACGAATGCAATGTTTGTAAAACGTATCATATAGAGGTCAAATACCTCGCGATGTAATCAACTATTGTGAATCGTTTATAATGTATATGAACGGGTCCTTTCAGTTGGTATCAGAGAGGTGGTCTTAGCGAACCGGGTCTGCATTAGAGTGTCTAACTGATAGTCGTTAGGATGCATTAGTGAGTCTGGACTTCGACCGTGTCTGCATGTCAAAAGTTTTGCTTATAATTTCGTGTCAAAAATTTCCTGCTTATCATTCTTAGGGAATCATTTGCTTATCATTCTTAGTCTAGACACATCTTACTGCATTGATTGCATGAATAGTGTATAGATAAAATTCATATCTTAGCGTATCTGCTAATTCATATCTTAGCGTATCTGTTACAGTAAACTTTGCCTGGCATATTCCGTAAATTCCTCCGTAATCTACGAAATATTTTGTTATATATATATAGATATTCTATGTAATTAGAATACCACCCGATAGCCGGAAAAATCATTTCATATCGAAAAATCTTTTATTAAATCGTACGAAATGGAATTCGTCATTAGTTCAAGTCTCTCGGATTCCGAAATAGAATCCCACTCAAGCTCCGAAAGCAGTGTGACTGGAATGGATCAACCAATCAGCCATCATCTATTCTGGATGAATTGGGGATGGGTTCGTAGCCTCCTTAATCATTGGAGACAAGAAGAAGGCGATCCTTTCCATCCACCACATTGCCCTCTTGGCGAAGAACCTGAAGCACTTACTGGCGAACCTGTCCAAAACACCATTTTCTCTCTCATTTCCACAGTATCTCGTCACGATTATATACTACACCAAATTCTAGATCTTATTTATCCGCTCGTCCGAACCGACAATCACCCCGGTGTAATAGAAGAAGTCAACGAGCTTCGCGCTCGGGTAGTGGCTTTGGAGAATATGTTGCAGAGGTTACAAACACCAGCAGCAGCACCCGCAGCATAACCAGTACCACCATCATTAACGCCAATAGTACCATTACCACCCCCAACCACAACTGCGTCATAAACCTCAACTTTACAATCTGTCCCATGAGCACCAATGTCATACGCTCTGTAGATACCAAAGAATACCAACAACAACAAACGATGAAGTATTGATTCATAATTTCATTGAAGAAACATTATGCGACGATTATGTAGTCTCTAAAGTCTTAGAAATTATCTACTCTAGCCCTAACCATAAATCAGATGAGTGAACCAATATGATAGGAGGAAGAGTAGAAACCCTGACAAGAATGGTGCGTGATTTACTCGTTTTACCAACAGCATCAGCAGTACCATTAGCATCACCAGCATAGTCACTGCCGTCAGCATTGTCAGAATTAGCAGCACCTATAACATCACAAGCTCCGTCAGTTCAAGAATCACCGTGGACATCATTACTAATCAACAACGCGTATAATGAAGTATTGATCACAGTAGTGAAATACTCTGTGAAGATTATGTAATCTCTAATGTTAGAGATTATTCATTTCTAACTCCAGCCTAAGATCAAATGAACTTAATTTAGTATTAATTCATCAAATCTATATTACATCTGAAGAAAATATACACATGTATATTTTCATAAAGACTGTAATAAATTTCTTTTGTACAAAATATTAATTGTGAAATTTTTTTTAACGGGTAGGTAATAGTCAAGAGATATATAAAATTCACAATTAATATGTTACATTTTTCGAATCTGATTCAGCAATCATCAACTATACTCACTATTGTCATAACAATATACATTCTTTTATAGAAATCAAAATAACCATACTCATTCAAATTCAATTACATATTCTAATTTTGAAATCGCAAAATTTAATTCGAGATATAACCAAAAATCATCACTCTTAAATCCTTACATCTTGCAAAGCTATACTTTGACTTCAAAACTGTGTTAGAACATCATAGGTATATTAACGATTACAATCTGTGTCCAAACCCTTCGAAATTCCTGAAGACGCTTCAAATAATGAACAATCGAGATGATGATCCAACCACATGTTACCCACAGTATACACCTGAAAAACTCTCGAAACTAAAGTCATAGTTTAACACGTATCCGTGTCAGACTCTTTAGCATTTATTTAGCAAAAAAATGACCTTTCAATTCCTTACCAAAGCAGACAGTTGTGTCACAGCTCCACAAGTCAACTTCGACTTTTCAATTAAAACAGTCTTATTATAATCTCGATATATACGATGCCCTTCTGCCATCGTTACCGGAGAACCGTTTATGTCCCACCACATTAGCAATAAACTTACCAACAATTTCACCGATCTTTGATTTTCAGAAAAATCGATATATTCATTAGAACCCTATCATATACTCATCCGAACTTTGTAACAAGAATTACCATACCAATTATTGAGAATCAGTAATTAGTATTTTGAAATCTTGCAGCATGTCTACATTAACAGTTATATATACATATAACGTCTACCTCCAAGACTTACATACTTCGAATGTGAAGTTTCTGAAAAACGCCTAAACTATGAACTAGTTCTCAAAATTTTAAAAAAATGCTGATGAAGCAGCAGAAACTGTCAACGATCTTAACAGTAAAAAGTTTGATGATAAAAAATAGTGTGTTGGCAAAACTCAGAAAAAGAGAAGGTTTAGAACTGGAAAACGGATTGAGCAAAGTATGAAGGAGGCTGTGGACAAATCACAAAGACTAAACCTTCCTTCAAAGAATCCAAATGATTCAGTATCGTCATTATCAAATACCTTGCTCCAGACTCTAAACCCTTGTGGATAATATTCTTCATCATCCTCTTATCTTAAATATTCTAAGATATCATCATATCTTTCATTATAAATATCCTCCATATTTTTGAAGATATTTTCATAACTATTCTTAACTGAAATCTTTTATCTCTTCGCGATATCAGTGATACATTATAAAGGAAACTGTATTAGTTTCTAAATTCTGAAAAATTCGAATTTAAATTATGAATGTTTTTGAAGTAGTGTTGGGAACTGAAGCATGAGTTAGTATAATATAATGACACTTGATCAATGTGATTATATTACAGTAAGTCATGCTGAGTTTCTAATGAAACGTGATGATTCACAGATTATAACGTCATCATGTGCCATGTTACACGACTCTTACATTCTATCTAATCTCCAAACATATCGAGAACATATTCTTTCTGATAATTCTATCTTTTCTCTTGAATTTTGGTAATTTGACAAATCAAGATCGTGCCATTTCAATTTTACTCTTAGAACATTAACTATGTTCATTCCGAAATTCATATCTACGAAATCTGGACCATTATATACGGTGCTTAATCGCAAGAAGAGGAAATGAAAGAATGAAGCTCTGAAATAGAAATGGGAGTATAAATCGCAGCAAATAGAATGGAGCATTAACTGTAGATGACAATGATTATAGAAGACAGAAGCAGGGACTTGGAAATATAAGGGAAGATATAAAGCCCAATGACAACCCAAAAATTATAAACCATATATATCGATGCATATAGCAATATAAAGACACAGGAGAACTAAAAACACTATAAAACCAAGAGTATAGTAGAAGTAAATAGATTCTTCCGGCGGCAGATGAAAAAGAAGAACGACAGATATGAAAGTGAGGAGTATATCAAGAATCAGCACTGGATGGAGCATATTGACAAATACTTCAAAATATGAGTTGAGTGAGAAAAAATAGAAGGTGTGAGTTGTAAGGAAACGAAGATGGTGGATTTATAGTGAAGTACCAGAAAGAACAATCAGGACAGATCATCGCATTTAACCAAAGAGGATTCTAATTTCCTTAATTATCGAAGAACCCAAATCTTATGACGAAGATTTCCTCTAAATCTGAAAATCAACCGTGACTACGTCACTGGTTAAAAAGAATCGGCATTTATTCATTTCACTCTTTTGTGATAGCTTCACTTATACTCTTCGCGTAATCAAATTGTTTTATCTATATTACTCAATGATTATAAAACTCTATTTATCAACTCATATTCATCATGAAAACATTTTTATGGTTAGCCATGACGATCTCGATCAAATTTCGGGACGAAATTTATTTAACGGGTAGATACTGTAACGACCCGGATTTTTCTGATCATTTTATACCTATGAGATTAATATTTACATAAATTAAACCTTACCAACATGATAAGCAATCCAAATTGTTGAGACTTGTGTTTTTGAAAAGAGTTTTACACAATGTTTGACCGTCCAATATGACCGATGATATCACGAACTATATAACATACGATAATTATATGTTTGTGTATATATATGTATTTATATATATTTAACATGATCTAAGGATGGTTTAACATCTCATTGTGTACTAATGACAATGAGTTATAAGTATATTTTGAAACTACTAACTTAAGTTTTCAAAACGATAACTATACGTAACATTCTTTGATATATATACTTATAATATATAATGCTTATACACGTATCGTATATATAAAGTATTTAATCACTTTTTAAGGACTTAAATACATAAAACAATATAAGTATATTCACAAAAGATAGCTATATTTGAATTCTCGTTCCGTTTCCTCAAGATTTCTATACGTATATCTAGGGTATATGTACCCATATCATACCCAGCTTCTATACGTATTTACTATTGGTATATACACATCAAATCAACATCCTAATCAACATTATTACTGCCCTAGATATGAGGTAACTAGGATTTGTCAAGTAGTATGAATTATTAGTAAGAAAACAAAATTAGGTATCCTTTTCTTTCTTTATAAACTAAAAACGTTTTTTATAAATGAACACCATTTCTTCACTCCATTTTCTCATACCTACACCCTCATTTCTCTCTCAAAATACTCCTAACTTCATACTTGATCATCTCCAAGCATTTTTCCCATCATTTAGCTTCAATTACAAGCCTTAAACACCATAAGAAAACTCTTTCAAGAACATATCAAAATAACCACCCATTTGAAGAAGTTTACTTCCAACCTTTTGATCTAACTCCACCACTCTTTGATTCCAAGATTATTTCTTATCTTTTGCAGTAACTTTGTCCAAGTAACTTGAGGTAGTAACCTTGTTCATAATCTTATTCAATTCATATTCATATAGCTATCTTATTTTGTGGTATAAAATTTTAACAACAAGAACATAGTTTGAATGATTTCAAACTTGTTCGCAAACTAAATAGATCCTTCTAACTTGACTTTTAAAACACTTCAAGACCTATAATATATCATAATGATATGCTAACCTAACAAGATATAACTTGGTTTTACAAAGAACATCTTAAAAACTGAATCTACGTCGTCGGAGTGCAACCGGGGGCTGTTTTGGGTTGGATAATTAAAAACCATCTTGAACTTTGAATTGGAAGTTTATGTTCTGGAAAAATGATATTTCTTATGAATATGTTAACACATAAAAATTTCATGGTTTAACTCAAAGTGTAAGTATTTTTAGAAAAATGATCATTAAATGTTGTTTTTATGATGGAAAATGATCACTTTCATAAGTTTCACCAAAGTTTGACCTATAACCTATGATTTCTAATACAAACTAAGGTATTTTCAGTTCATATTCTTAAAATTTGACTCGATCCAAGGAAGTGGCAAGTTGAACCAACAAAAACGGAGTTGTAATGAAGAAACTACGACTAAAACAAGATTGAGTATCCGAAGCTAGTTTAGCTACGAAAATATTTGGAGAAAAAGTAAATTAATCATATCTTTTCTAATTAATATGATATTTTATATATAATTACTTATGATTTGATTTTATATATTTCAGGACCACCCGTAAACAACACGAGAAGATTAATCATAAGACCTCATGATTGTACGCAACACGTCATTTGACAACACGGTACTTTATGTACGCAACACGTCATTTGACAACATGGTACCATGGGTCGAGATTAATTCTGATCAATACGAATACGATGGGGTCTTTATTTATTTTATTTAAGCAACTAATTGTAGACCACTAACATCGGACTGCTAACTACGGACTAAGAAAATATTAAAAGTATTAATAGTATATATATATGTAACGATTACTTAAAAAAGAAAATATGTTGATATATTATATATATGGTTAGGTTCGTGATATCTATCGGAGACCAGGTCGAATTAAATACCTTCAAGGCAAAAGTGAGTTTCATTTGCTCCCTTTTATATATATTTTTGGGACTGAGAATACATGCGCTGTTTTTATAAATGTTTTACGAAATAGGCACAAGTACTAAAACTAATTCTACGTGGGTTTAAACCAGAAATATACCCTTAGCTTGGTAACATTAAACTACTTGTCTATGTACGGTAGGCGCGAATCCTAAAGATAGATCTATTGGGCCTGACAAACCCCATCCTGACTATGGGATGCTTTAGTACTTCGAGGTTATTTTAAACACACCTGATCTGGTGTACTTCAGAGGGTAAAACATGAACGTTAAGGCTTGTTACCGGGTGCCTACAACTTATAGAATACTTTTATACACTTGCGAGTGTACATATATTTATAAATGGAAATCTTGTGATCTATTAATATATTGAAATGATTGTTATGATAAACCTATGAACTCACCAACCTTTTGGTTGACACTTTAAAGCATGTTTATTCTCAGGTATTAAAGAAATATTCCGCTGTGCATTAGCTCACTTTAAGGATATTACTTGGAGTCATTCATGGCATATTTTGAAAGACGATGCATTCGAGTCATTGAGTTCATCAAGATTATTATTAAGTCAATTATAGTTGGATATATTATGAAATGGTGTGCATACCGTCAATTTTTGATGTAAAGAAAGTTTGTCTTTTAAAAACGAATGCAATGTTTGTAAAACGTATCATATAGAGGTCAAATACCTCGCGATGTAATCAACTATTGTGAATCGTTTATAATGTATATGAACGGGTCCTTTTAAATGGAAAAACAACAACATCAACTACAACAATCATCCCAACAACAATAATAACCGCAACAACAACAACAACAACAATCAGAAGCAGCTATGCCAAAGGTGTGAAAAGTATCACTCGGGGTTCTGCACCAAATTTTGCAACAAGTGTAAAAGAAATGGTCATAGCGCGGTGAATTGTGAGGTCTACGGACCAGGGGTTAACAGAACAAAAGGAACAAATGGTGTCGGAACGAGTAATGGCGGAGCAAGTAATGGCGGAGCAAGTAGTGTCGGAGCAAGTTATGCCAATGTAGTTTGTTATAAATGTGGAAAACCGGGCTACATTATTAGAAATTGCCCGAACCAGGAGAACACGAATGGACAAGGCCGCGAAAGAGTTTTCAATATTAATGCGGCGAAGGCACAGGAAGACCCGGAGCTTGTTACGGGTACGTTTCTTATTGACAATAAGTCTGCTTACGTTTTATTTGATTCGGGTGCGGATAGAAGCTATATGAGTAGAGATTTTTGTGCTAAATTAAGTTGTCCATTGACACCTTTGGATAGTAAATGTTTACTCGAATTAGCAAATGGTAAATTAATTTCAGCAGATAATATATGTCGAAATCGAGAAATTAAACTGGTTAACGAAACATTTAAGATTGATTTGATACCAGTAGAGTTAGGGAGTTTTGATGTGATAATCGGTATGGACTGGTTGAAAGAAGTGAAAGCAGAGATCGTTTGTTACAAAAATGCAATTCATATTATACGAGAAAAAGGAAAACCCTTAATGGTGTACGGCGAAAAGGGCAACACGAAGCTACATCTTATTAGTAATTTGAAGGCACAAAAACTAATAAGAAAAGGTTGCTATGCTGTTCTAGCACACGTCCAGAAAGTACAAAATGAAGAAAAGAGCATCAATGATGTTCCCGTCGCAAAAGAATTTCCCGATGTATTTATGAAAGAATTACCGGGATTACCCCCACATCGATCCGTTGAATTTCAAATAGATCTTGTACCAGGAGCTGCACCAATAGCTCGTGCTCCTTATAGACTCGCACCCAGCGAGATGAAAGAACTGCAAAGCCAATTACAAGAACTTTTAGAGCGTGGTTTCATTCGACCAAGCACATCACCGTGGGGAGCTCCTATTTTGTTTGTCAAGAAGAAAGATGGTACATTCAGGTTATGTATCGACTACCGAGAGTTGAACAAACTTACCATCAAGAACCGCTACCCACTACCGAGAATCGACGACTTATTTGATCAACTACAAGGCTCGTCTGTTTATTCAAAGATTGACTTACGTTTCGGGTATCATCAAATGCGGGTGAAAGAAGATGATATTCCAAAGACTGCTTTCAGAACACGTTACGTTCATTACGAGTTTATGGTCATGCCATTTGGTTTAACTAATGCACCAGCTGTGTTCATGGACCTTATGAACCGAGTGTGTGGACCATACCTTGACAAGTTTGTCATTGTTTTCATTGATGACATACTTATTTACTCAAAGAATGACCAAGAACACGGTGAACATTTGAGAAAGGTGTTAGAAGTATTGAGGAAGGAAGAATTGTACGCTAAGTTTTCAAAGTGTGCATTTTGGTTGGAAGAAGTTCAATTCCTCGGTCACATAGTGAACAAAGAAGGTATTAAGGTGGATCCAGCAAAGATTGAAACTGTTGAAAAGTGAGAAACCCCGAAAACTCTGAAACACATACGCCAGTTTTTAGGACTAGCTGGTTACTACAGAAGGTTCATCCAAGACTTTTCCAGAATAGCAAAATCCTTAACTGCATTAACGCATAAAGGGAAGAAATTTGAATGGAAGGATGAACAAGAGAAAGCGTTTCAGTTATTGAAGAAAAAGCTAACTACGGCACCTATATTGTCATTGCCTGAAGGGAATGATGATTTTGTGATTTATTGTGACGCATCAAAGCAAGGTCTCGGTTGTGTATTAATGCAACGAATGAAGGTGATTGCTTATGCGTCTAGACAATTGAAGATTCACGAACAAAATTATACGACGCATGATTTGGAATTAGGCGCGGTAGTTTTTGCATTAAAGACTTGGAGGCACTACTTATATGGGGTCAAAAGTATTATATATACCGACCACAAAAGTCTTCAACACATATTTAATCAGAAACAACTGAATATGAGGCAGCGTAGGTGGATTGAATTGTTGAATGATTACGACTTTGAGATTCATTAACACCCGGGGAAGACAAATGTGGTAGCCCACGCCTTGAGCAGGAAGGACAGAGAACCCATTCGAGTAAAATCTATGAATATAATGATTCACAATAACCTTACTACTCAAATAAAGGAGGCACAACAAGGAGTTTTAAAAGAGGGAAATTTAAAGGATGAAATACCCAAAGGATTGGAGAAGCATCTTAATATTCGGGAAGACGGAACCCGGTATAGGGCTGAAAGGATTTGGGTACCAAAATTTGGAGATATGAGAGAAATGGTACTTAGAGAAGCTCATAAAACTAGATACTCAATACATCTTGGAACGGGGAAGATGTACAAGGATCTCAAGAAACATTTTTGGTGGCCGGGTATGAAAGCCGATGTTGCAAAATACGTAGGAGAATGTTTGACGTGTTCTAAGGTCAAAGCTGAGCATCAGAAACCATCAGGTCTACTTCAACAACCCGAAATCTCGGAATGGAAATGGAAAAACATTACCATGGATTTCATCACTAAATTGCCAAGGACTGCAAGTGGTTTTCATACTATTTGGGTAATAGTTGATCGTCTCACCAAATCAGCACACTTCCTACCAATAAGAGAAGATGACAAGATGGAGAAGTTAGCACGACTGTATTTGAAGGAAGTCATCTCCGGACATGGAATACCAATCTCTATTATCTCTGATAGGGATGGCAGATTTATTTCAAGATTCTGGCAGACATTACAGTAAGCATTAGGAACTCGTCTAGACATGAGTACTGCCTATCATCCACAAACTGATGGGTAGAGCGAAAGGGCAATACAAATGCTTGAAAACATGCTACGAGAATGTGTTATTGATTTCGGAAATAGTTGGGATCGACATCTACCGTTAGCAGAATTTTCCTACAACAACAGCTACCATTCAAGCATTGAGATGGCGCCGTTTGAAGCACTTTATGGTAGAAAGTGCAGGTCTCCAATTTGTTAGAGTGAATGGGGGATAGACAGATTACGGGTCCGGAGATAATACAAGAAACTACCGAGAAGATCATCCAAATTCAACAACGATTGAAAACCGCCCAGAGTCGACAAAAGAGCTACGCGGACAGTAAAAGAAAAGATATAGAGTTTGAAATTGGAGAAATGGTCATGCTTAAGGTTTCACCTTGGAAAGGCGTTGTTTGATTTGATAAACGGGGGAAACTAAATCCAAGGTACATTGGACCATTCAAGATTATAGATCGTGTCGGACCAGTAGCTTACCAACTAGAGCTACCTCAACAACTCGCGGGTGTACATAACACTTTCCATGTCTCGAATTTGAAAAAAATGTTTTACTAAAGAAGATCTCACTATTCTGTTGGACGAAATCCAAATCAATGAAAAACTTCAATTCATTGAAGAACCCGTCGAAATAATGGATCGTGAGGTTAAGAGACTTAAGCAAAACAAAATACCGATTGTTAAGGTTTGATGGAATGCTCGTAGAGGACCTGAGTTCAGCTGGGAGCGTAAAGATCAGATGAAGAAGAAATACCCGCATCTATTTCCAGAAGATTCGTCAACACCTTCAACAGCTTAAAATTTCGGGACGAAATTTATTTAACGGGTAGGTACTGTAGTGACCCGAACTTTTCCATGTTTATATATATTAATTAAGATTGATATTTACATGATTAAGTTTTTCCAACATGTTAAGTAATCAAACTTGTTAAGACTTGATTAATTTAAATAGGTTTCATATAGACAATTGACCACCCAAGTTGACCGGTGATTCACGAAAGTTAAAACTTGTAAAAACTATATGATGACATATATATGGTTATATATATAGTTAACATGATATTATGATAAGTAAACATATCATTAAGTATATTAACAATGAACTACATATGTAAAAACAAGACTACTAACTTAATGATTTTGAAACGAGACATATATGTAACGATTATCGTTGTAACGACATTTAATGTATACATATCATATTAAGAGATATTTGTACATAATAATATCAAGATAATATAATAATTTAAAATCTCATTTGATATTATAAACATTGGGTTAAAAACATTTAACAAGATAGTTAACCTAAAGGTTTCAAAACAACACTTACATGTAACGACTAACGATGACTTAACGACTCAGTTAAAATGTATATACATGTAGTGTTATAATATGTATTCATACACTTTTGAAAGACTTCAAGACACTTATCAAAATACTTCTACTTAACAAAAATGCTTACAATTACATCCTCGTTCAGTTTCATCAATAATTCTACTCGTATGCACCCGTATTCATACTCGTACAATACACAGCTTTTAGATGTATGTATTATTGGTATATACACTCCAATGATCAGCTCTTAGCAGCCCATGTGAGTCACCTAACACATGTGGGAATCATCATTTGGTAACTAGCATGAAATATCTCATAAAATTACAAAAATATGAGTAATCATTCATGACTTATTTACATGAAAACAAAATTACATATCCTTTATATCTAATCCATACACCAACGACCAAAAACACCTACAAACACTTTCATTCTTCAATTTTCTTCATCTAATTGATCTCTCTCAAGTTCTATCTTCAAGTTCTAAGTGTTCTTCATAAATTCTACAAGTTCTAGTTTCATAAAATCAAGAATACTTCCAAGTTTGCTAGCTTACTTCCAATCTTGTAGAGTGATCATCCAACCTCAAGAAATCTTTCGTATTTACAGTAAGATATCTTTCTAATATAAGGTAATACTCATATTCAAACTTTGATTCAATTTCTATAACTATAACAATCTTATTTCGAGTGGAAATCTTACTTGAACTTGTTTTCGTGTCATGATTCTACTTCAAAAACTTTCAAGCCATCCAAGATCCTTTGAAGCTAGAACCATTTGTCTCTTTTCTAGTAGGTTTATCCACAAAACTTGAGGTAGTAATGATGTTCATAACATCATTCAATTCATACATATAAAGCTATCTTATTCGAAGGTTTAAACTTGAAATCACTAGAACATAGTTTAGTTAATTCTAAACTTGTTCGCAAACAAAAGTTAATCCTTCTAACTTGACTTTTAAAATCAACTAAACACATGTTCTATATCTATATTATATGCTAACTTAATGATTTAAAACCTGGAAACACGAAAAACACCGTAAAACTGGACATACGCCGTCGTAGTAACACCGCGGGCTGTTTTGGGTTTGATAATTAAAAACTATGATAAACTTTGATTTAAAAGTTGTTCTTCTGGGAAAATGATTTTTCTTATGAACATGAAACTATATCCAAAAATCATGGTTAAACTCAAAGTGGAAGTATGTTTTTCAAAATGGTCATCAAGACGTCATTTTTTCGACTGAAATAACTACCTCTTACAAAAATGACTTGTAACTTATATTTATGACTATAAAGCTATACTTTTTATATTTAGATTCATAAAATAGAGTTCAATATGAAACCATATCAATTTGATTCACTCAAAACGGATTTAAAATGAAGAAGTTATGGGTAAAACAAAATTGGATATTTTTTATTTTTGTAGCTACGGGAAATATTAACAATTCTATACAAATCATATCCTAGCTAACTTATATTGTATTTTACATGTATTCTAATATATTATGTAATCTTGGGATAGCATAGACACGTATGCAAATTTTTTGACATATCATATCGACGCATCTATATATATTATTTGGAACAACCATAGACACTCTATATGCAGTAATGTTGGAGTTAGCTATACAGGGTTGAGGTTGATTCCAAAAATATATATACTTTGAGTTGTGATCTAGCCTGAGACGTGTATACACTGGGTCGTGGATTGATTCAAGATAATATATATCGATTTATTTCTGTACATCTAACTGTGGACAACTAGTTGTAGGTTACTAACGAGGACAGCTGACTTAATAAACTTAAAACATCAAAATGTATTAAAAGTGTTGTAAATATATTTTGAACATAATTTGATATATATGTATATATTTGTTATAGGTTCATGAATCGACCAGTGGCCAAGTCTTACTTCCCGACGAAGTAAAAATCTGTGAAAGTGAGTTATAGTCCCACTATTAAAATCTAATATTTTTGGGATGAGAATACATGCAGGTTTTAAAAATGATTTACAAAATAGACACAAGTACGTGAAACTACATTCTATGGTTGAATTATCGAAATCGAATATGCCCCTTTTTATTAAGTCTGGTAATCTAAGAATTAGAGAACAGACACCCTAATTGACGTGAATCCTAAAGATAGATCTATTGGGTCTAACAAACCCCATCCAAAGTACCGGATGCTTTAGTACTTCTAAATTAATATCATATCCGAAGAGTGTCCCGGAATGATGGGGATATTCTTATATATGCATCTTGTTAATGTCGGTTACCAGGTGTTCACCATATGAATGATTTTTATCTCTATGTATGGGATGTATATTGAAATATGAAATCTTGTGGTCTATTGTTACGATTTGATATATATAGGTTAAACCTATAACTCACCAACATTTTTTGTTGACGTTTTATGCATGTTTATTCTCAGGTGATTATTAAGAGCTTCCGCTATCGCATACTTAAATAAGGACAAGATTTGGAGTCCATGCTTGTATGATATTGTGTAAAAACTGTATTCAAGAAACTTATTTCGTTGTAACATATTTGTATTGTAAACCATTATGTAATAGTCGTGTGTAAACAGGATATTTTAGATTATCATTATTTGATAATCTACGTAAAGCTTTTTAAACCTTTATTGATGAAATAAAGGTTATGGTTTGTTTTAAAATGAATGCAGTCTTTGAAAAATGTCTCATATAGAGGTTAAAACCTCCCAACGAAATCAATTAATATGGAACGTTTTTAATAAATAAGAACGGGACATTTCATATATGAACGTATATCTCCATAAAGATTGTAATTAAAGTTCTCTTGTACAAACTGTTAATTGTGAAAATATTTTAACGGGTAGGTAATACCCGAGAAATATTTATATCTCACATTAATATGTTGCATTGTACATTCTTCAATTCTGATTCAATAATCAGTAACTATACTACTTACGTTCACAAGATATGTGTATCCGTTCACTAAAGAACAACCATTTTCGTACAAATTCAATTACATATTCTAATTTTGACATATCAGAATCCAAGTAAAACTTTAGCAGGTGTTATCTTCCTAAAGATTAATAAATTCATATATATATATATATATATATATATATTCATTCGTATTTTGTGATGAATTATCACGTCAAACCACCAAAATTAGAAGCATTGATGGTTACATCCTACGCTTAAACACTTCAAATTCAAAATTCTTGAAAACACCTCGGATTGATAATCAATGATTCAGATTCGTTAACCTTGAGAATGCTGATGAAGCAGCAAAAGCTATAGGTGGTCTTAATGGCCAAAAGTTTGATGATAAAGAATGACATATTGAAAAAGCTCAGATTTAGAACTGAAAAACGGATTGAGCTAACCATGAAGGAGACCATGGACAAATCACAAGGACTAAACCTGTAATCAAAGAATCTAGATGATTCGAATTCTGATGAAAACCACAAAAGATCTCCTTACGCATTCTAAATCCTTACAGAAGAATTTTCCTCATTATCATTGGATCTTAGAAAATTCTAAGATATCATCGTATCTTTCGTTATAAATATCCTCTATATTTCTGAAGATACCTTCATAACTATTCTTGTCCGAAATTATTTATCACTTCGCACTATCTGTGTTACATAATAAAGGAAACTGTTTTAGTTTCTATATTTCTATAACATACAAGTTTAAATTTTGAATGATTTGAGGTAGTGTTGGGAATTGAAGCATGAGTTAGTATAATATAATGACGTCAGGCCAACCTGATTATATTACAGTAAGTCATGCTAAATTTTTAATGGAAGATGATGATTCATAGACTTTATAATCATCATTTGCCATGTTACATGACTTTTACATTCTACTTAACCTTTGAACAAATCAAGAACATATATTCTTGATAGTTCTATCCTTAGTAATTCTAGTAATTTGACAAATCAAATCGTGCTATTACCTTTCCTTCTGCTTTGTATATTATGATCTTTCGAAACTCCATACCTACGAATTCTAGACCATTATTCGCTTGACTTGAAGTCGGGAAGGAAAAACAAGAGCATAGAGCTCTGACATATAAGGGAAAATATAAAGCCCGATAACAACACAGAAATTACAAACCGTGTATATCAATGCGTATAGCAACATAAAAACACGGGAGAATTAAAAACACTATAACCCCAAGGTAATTGTAGAAGTAAACAGATTCCTCTGGGGGTAAATGAAAAAGAAGAATGATAGAAACGATAGTCAGAAAAATATCCAGGATAAGAACTGGATGGAGCATTTTCACAATCTTTGGAAGTATGAATCGAGCAAGAAAGTATAGAAGTGGTGAAGATAATGAAACAGAAGAAGCTAATTTATAGTAAAATTCTTGACACAACAATCAAGGCAATTTTAATTTCCTTAATTACCGGAGAATCAAATCTTATACAGATTATAAAGATTTCCTTTAAATCCCTTGAATTCTGGAAATCACCTTTAATTATGTCAAAATTTAAGGCAAACTGATATTTCCTTATTTCAAACTTTTAAGATAACTTCATTTATACTCTTCCTATAATCGAATCGTTTTATCCATATTACCCAATGTTGATAAAACAATATTTTCAACTCATATTCATCATTCTTGTTGTAAAGAATGACAATCACTATCAAATTTCACGACTATGATTTTCATGAACTCCTCTCTATTTTGTCTACCCTAGCGTGGTGGCATAAACGCTCAAGGTTTAAATGAGCTCGATATTATTCATAACACATTTTATATATCCAATTTACTGTAATGACTTGTATAACATCATCATTTTGAATGATCTCCGCATTAATAATAAAATGCACTTCGTAGAAGAACTTGTAGAAATTATGGTTTGTATGATTTTAATTCTTGAAACATAACAATAATCTATCCGTTGGAATTCACGCAAGGCCCCGAGCATACCTGGGAACGTGAAAACCAAATAAAACGTAAATATCCTCGTCTATGTACGAACAACACCGATTAATGGCAACAACTAAATTTCGGGACGAAATTTCTTTTAACGGGTAGTGATCGCTCCTTAATTGTCACGATTAATTACATCTAATTACGCAAAATTAACGTTAAGCAAGTAAACAAGGAGATACTTTTATGAGGTTTTGTATGTTTACAGGTATTAAAGGCATTGGTGCAAAAGACGGTGCAAAATGGCGGTTTAAGTGAAAGATGTACGTGATTTGGGAAGAAAAACAAGGAGCACCAAACTTAACAAAGGCGTAATTTACGCCATTCTGGGCGTAAATTACGCCAGTACACAGCTCGTTCTCAGAACAGAAATCATTTGGAGGCGTAAAAATACGCCCAGCAGGAAATACAAAGGCGTAATTTACGCCTGGCCCGGCGTAAATTACGCCAGTACAAAAATTCTGAACCCGGGAAAGACGAAAATTAGCTTTTGGATAAGATTTCTTAACTCCTATTTAAGGAGGTCTTTAGGGTTACGAAAAGTAACTTTTCCCTACCAGTTTTTGCAGCAGAGAACACCTAAAAACACCAAAAATCTTCAATCAAATCACCATTCTTTCAAGATTCAAGTCAAGATCAAGGTTCAAAGCATCATGCAAACATCAAGGATTTCATTGATTCTCACCACCACCATGCTTGGCTAGTCTCTTTAACTTTATCCCTTCCATGAACAATTGATATATGTATTTATTCATTCAAGTTTTGTGTGATTTATAATATTATGAAACTTCAGTCTGTTGAATTGTAATGTTATGAATTGATTGTTTGTTGATCAATGCAAGTTTATTGATTGTGATTGTCGCAAGTTGAATTATAGTGATTTAACATTTTGTGCTGAATCCACTTAGTGTTAAATTAGATTAAGGACAAAGACAAAGTGTTTAGGTTGCATGATTCAATCTCAAAATAGTTAGAATTGATAAACCTAAGGAAATCTTGTCTATGAGGTTTGTTCAACAAATGATGAGCACAATACTTGTTTGAATTGAATGCATGTTAGATTGGGATTGAGAAGGGATAAAGGCTTTTAATCCATTGCTTACAACTTTCGTTTAATTCATTGTTTTAGCTATTAAAGTTACATTTTAGTTAATTCACTAGTTTAAATATAGTTAAGTTAGTTAATCAAACCACCAAATCTGGAAATTGCTTGCTTGTTGACCATAACTTCCCGTGGAACGAATCCTGCTTACCCTAGCTAAGTTAGAGTAATTAGGCTATTTTTGATTGACCCTTCGACATCGATCAAATTTTGGCGCCGCTGCCGGGGAGGTGTGCGCTTGATTTGCAAGCTCTTTTTTTATCTGCTTTCTTGTTAAACTACAAAAAACCATAAAAATCATAAAACCAATATAAAATCCAAAAATATTGTTTTGTTTATTCTTATTTTTGTCAGTTTTACGCTCGGTGTTCTTGTTTTTGTTGCATTTCAGGTAGTGTATGCAAACTCGGAGGTTGGGAGACAAAAATCTTAAACCTTTAGACCCGGAAATCGAGAAATCAGCAAAAGCTAATCGAAAAGCTTCAAGAATCCATAAAGGTTCAACAGTGGCTTCAGCATCAAGTCAAGCACAGTTAGAGTCACATACGATTGTTCCACCAAACTCTCCTAAGTCAGATTCCGATACTGAAGAGGAAGTTTTTGAGCAACGAGACGATATGGCTGACCGACCAAGAGGAGTAGACACCTACTACCAACCGGGTGATTTCGAGGATCATTCACCCATTGTTTATCCTGCACAGGCAGGAGGAATCAACCGACGGTTTGAGGTCCGACCTCAACTTATTTCAATCTTGCCAACCTACCGAGGTATGGCTAATGAGGAACCATACGAACACATTACGGAGTTTAACGAGATTTGTGCTACTAATCAGGTAAACGGTTTCACTGATGATGAGGTACGTCTCCGATTATTTCCTTACTCACTTAAGGAAAAGGCAAAAAGATGGTTTCTCTCCTTGCCCGCCCGTAGTATTAATACTTGGGCGGAAATGAAAAAACGGTTTTTAGAGGAATTCTATCCCATAAGTAAAACTTCAGATATGCGTACGCAAATTAAATCCTTTAAACAGTTACCAGGTGAATTATTTCATGAAGCGTATGAACGTCTGAAGGAGTTACTTAGGGCGTGTCCACATCATGAGATACCCAAGTGGGAATTGGTAAAAGTTTTCTATGATAGTCTAGATTCCCAAAACAGGCAGTTTCTTTTGGCCGCTAGTGGGGGGCGTTTTTAACTCGACCTAGTGAGGAAGAGTGGACCTTCTTTGAACAGTTGAGCAAGGGGTCAAAGACCCAAGCTTCAGTTAGTCGTAAGCAACCTAGTACTTCCCGAGTAAACCATGTTTCTAACTCGGGAAGCTCATCTAGGAATTTAGAGCAAGAGTTGGATGACTTAAAAATGCTAATATATAACAGCCCAAACCAGGGTCTTGCTTGTAATGTTTCGCAGGTACAGGAAGTGTGTGAGATTTGTGGAGATCCTTCTCATTATGCATACGGATGCAGAAATGGGATTCCACCAGTAAATCAGCAAATGGTGGAAGAGCAAGTTAATGAGGTTCAGGGAAGGCGGTTTGATCCATACTCTAACACATATAATCCAGGTTAGAGAAATCATCCGAATTTTAGTTGGAGTAATAACAACGCGCTGAATGCTAGCCATGGGAACCAACTTAGGCCACCAAACACCTTCCAAAATCAGGGTAATTTTCAGAATCAAGGCAACTACCAACGAAACTATCAAAATCCTTACCCTAACAACCGAAACCAAAACAATTACCAACCTCAGAACCAAAACCAAAACCACAACCAAAACCAAACTAGTACTTCATCCAACCAACCACCTAGCTCGGATGCTAAGATGGATGCGTTCATATCCGAAATGCGAAAGATGATAGAGGTACAAAATAAGTTGATTGGTGCTTTGGCCAAGGAGATAGGTAATGTTGCGGAAAGTAAGGGTAATCGGGAACCGGGAACCATTCCAAGCTACACGGTTTTGAATCCAAATCACAAAGAGCAAGGAAAGGGTCATAGTGTTAATATGGTAGGTACCTTGAGAAGCGGGAAAAAGTATGATAATAAAGTTGGAGAAACAGAGGTAAAGCAACCGGAGTCAAGTAAGTCTCCTATTGTTCTTGATGAGGATGAGGTAAGTAAAAGTGATAACAATGGGGAGGGGGTGAAATTGACCGAACCAACTGTTAATGAGACCGAGAAAGTGGAGACGGAATCAAAAACCGTCCCATTTCCCAAGGCCCTAGAGTCCCCGAACCAATTCCCTTATGGGAAGAAGGGACCACAACAAGAGGATATGTGGGAAACTTTTCAGCAGGTTAAAATAAATTTACCCCTTCTTGATGCTATTAGGCAAGTTCCTTCTTATGCTAAATTTTTGAAGGACCTTTGCACTCAAAAGAGAAAGCAAAGGGCAAACTTGCCTAAGAAGGTGGAGTTAACCGAGAACCTAAGTGCGGTTGTCTCGGGTACACTTCCACCTAAGTTTAAAGATCCAGGAACCCCATTGATAGCTGTGACTGTAGGGAATGTGAATGTTAAAAAGGCCTTATTGGACTTAGGTGCTAGCATTAACATTTTACCTTTTTGTCTAGTTGACCGACTTGAATTGGGCCTAATGAAACGAACCGACATAATCATTCAATTAGTGGACCAATCAATTAAAACGCCTAGGGGGATACTGGAGGATGTAATAGTAAAAGTGGAGGATTTCTATTACCCGGTGGACTTTGTTGTTATGGATATTGAGCCTAGGAATAGAGATACCCAACCCACTATAATTTTGGGACGCCCGTTCTTGGCCACCATTAATGCTCACATTAATTGTAGAACGGGTGCTATGGACATATCTTTCGGTAACCGCAAGATGAGGATTAACATCTTTAATTCTCTTCGTGCACCGGATGTCCATGAGTGCTATAGGATAGATGTGATTGATGAGTTAGTTGATAAGCATACTTCTCACCTAATAACCGATGACCCAGTAGAGATATTTTTTTTAGGTGATGAAGAGGATGTCGAGTGTGAAGAGGTCAAAGCGGTAGAATTAGCAGTAGCAAGTACAATGGATTCTAGGTTGCCACCGTGGACTCATAAATATGAGCCATTACCTAAATCCATTGATACTAACACGAGACCTTCACTAGAGTCACCACCGACTCTTGAGTTAAAACCCTTACCGTCTCATTTGAAATATGCGTTTTTGGGAACTAACGGCACTTTGCCAGTTATTATTGCTTCAGATTTGACAGGTGTGCAGGAAAATGCTTTAATGGAAGTTCTTCATAAGTACAAAGCTGCAATAGGGTGGACAATAGCTGATTTAAAAGGGATAAGTCCCTCGGTATGTATGCACAGGATAGTCACGGATCCTGAGGTTAAACCTACTCGCGATACACAACGCAGGTTAAACCCAAATATGCAGGAGGTGGTGAAAAAGGAAGTTCTTAAGTGGTTGGATGCAGGGATAATCTTCCCTATTTCAGACAGTCAGTGGGTAAGTCCCACACAAACAGTGCCGAAGAAAGCAGGAATAACGGTGATGGAGACTGAGGAAGGTGAAAATATCACAACTCGTCCAGTGACAGGTTAGAGGGTGTGCATTGATTACAGGAAGCTGAACGCTGCAACTTCAAAGGATCACTTTCCTTTGCCATTTATTGATCAGATCATTGAAAAACTGTCAGGTCAGAAGTTTTATTGTTTCTTGGATGGGTATTCAGGTTATAATCAAATACCTATTCATCCTAATGACCAAGAGAAAACGACTTTTACTTGTCCATACGGTACCTATGCTTTTAGGCGCATGCCTTTCGGTCTATGTAATGCACCCGCGACTTTTCAAAGGTGTATGATGAGCATTTTCTCTGAATTAATAGGTGAGTCGTTAGAGATTTTTATGGATGACTTTTCGATTTTTGGCAAATCTTTTGAGTCATGTTTGAGTATGTTAGAAAAATTTTTGAAAAGATGTACCGAAACCAACCTAGTTCTTAGTTGGGAAAAGAGTCACTTCATGGTTAGGGAAGGGGTGGTTTTGGGACATATTGTGTCTGAACGGGGATTTGAGGTCAATAGGGCAAAGGTTCAACTTATTTCTACCCTACCTTACCCGACCAATGTTAAGGGGGTAAGATCGTTTTTGGGACACGCGGGTTTTTACCGTAGGTTTATCAAGGACTTTAGCGTCATTTCTAAGCCATTATGTAATCTACTACTAAAGGACGCACCATTTGACTTTGATGACCAATGTAAAGAAGCTTTTAACACCCTTAAGCGAAAATTGACCGAAGCACCCATCTTACAGTCACCCGATTGGACCAAACCTTTTGAAATAATGTGCGATGCTAGTGACTATGCAGCAGGGGCTGTTTTGGGACAGAGAGTTGATAGGAAGCCGGTAGTGATTTATTATGCTAGTAAGACGTTCTCGAATGCCCAAATCAATTACACCACCACCGAGAAAGAGTTATTAGCAGTTGTGTTTGCCTTAGACAAGTTTAGATTGTATTTTTGGGGGTCTAAGGTAGTTGTGTTTTCGGACCATAGTGCTTTAAGGCACTTGCTTGAGAAGAAAGAGTCTAAACCTAGATTGATTAGGTGAATATTGTTGCTACAGGAGTTTGATTTAGAAATACGGGATAAAAAGGGTATAGAAAATGTGGTAGCTGACCATTTATCTAGGATACCCCCGCCACCATTTGACCCTACTAAACCGATCCAGGAGAATTTCCCGGACGAATGTTTGTTTAGTGTTGTGCAGGTACCTTGGTTCGCTCATATTGTTAATTATTTGGTGACTAACAAGATACCGGAACATTGGAACAAGCAAAAGAGGGATTACTTCTTGTCGCAGGTTAAGCATTATATTTGGGAGGATCCGGTTCTTTATCGAATTGGACCCGACCAAATCATTAGGAGATGCGTGGCGGAAGAGGAGCATAAGGACATTTTGGCACATTGTCATACTTTTGCATGCGGAGGACACTATGGGGTAAAGAAAACCGGGTACAAAGTACTCGATTCAGGTTTCTTTTGGCCTTCTATTTTTAAAGATGCATTTGAATATGTCAAAAATTGTGCTAGATGTCAAAGAATGGGGGGAATTTATAAACGTAATGAAATGCCCATGAACCCAATTTTGGTTTGTGAGATCTTTGATGTATGGGGTATTGATTTTATGGGATCTTTTCCCCCGTCTTTTGGTTTTGAATATATTTTGGTAGCCGTGGATTATGTCTCCAAGTGGGTGGAGACTGAGGCTACACGAACAAATGACCACAAAGTTGTCCTTAAATTTGTCAAGAAAAACATTTTCTGTCGTCATGGTGTACCTAAGGCCATAATTAGTGATGGAGGTTCACACTTTAAGAACTCCTACTTTGCTAAACTTTTATGGGATTATGGGGTAAATCACCGAATTGCTACGCCTTACCATCCCCAAACAAGTGGGCAAGTGGAGGTATCTAATAGGGAACTAAAAAGAATTTTGGAAAAAACCGTAAATCCTAATCGCAAAGATTGGTCTCTAAGACTAGACGATGCGCTTTGGGCTTATCGGACAGCTTTTAAAACCCCTATTGGTACTTCACCTTACCGACTTGTTTATGGAAAGGCATGTCACTTACCTGTTGAAATTGAGCATCGTGCAGAATGGGCTATTAAACAGGTGAACATGAGTTTAGATGAGGCAGGAAATGCAAGGAAGTTGGAATTGACAGCGTTAGAGGAACTTAGACGTGAGGCGTATGAAAGTTTGAAGATTTACAAAGAGAAAACGAAAGCTTTTCATGACAAGCAAATTAGTAGAAGGACGTTTGAAGTAGGGCAAAGTGTGTGGTTATTCAACTCTAGGTTAAAGTTGTTTGCGGGTAAGTTAAGAAGTAAGTGGAACGATCCTTATGTGGTTACTAAGGTTACTCCGTACGGGGCAATTGAGATTAAGGATCCGAAAGGTGGGGAGCCGTTCTTAGTTAATGGGCAACGGTTGAAGATTGCTACCGGGTTGTCACTTGATGATGCTAAAGTAGTCGAAACAATCCGGTTTGAACCTATGCAAATGCAACAACTTAGGGTTATTAGAGTGAATGAAAAGAGAAAAGGTGATAGCAAAGAAAGTGTTGACTCATGGCTTGATCAAAATGTTTCTATTAGTCATGTGCCTGATTTTGTTGAGTGGGAAGATGATGGGCGATTTGATGATGCGTCCGAGGATGCGGTGTCCGAAGTTATTTCGGATGAATGTTTTGATGATCTTTATGAAGAATTACCTTTGGATGAGAGTGCACGCGATAAACCGGTGATTCTTTATCAAGAAGATGACCCGGGCGAGATACTATTTGAGTTAAGTATTATAGGGGTGCTACCTCACCTTGTTAGTAGCCATCGAGAGTTTAAGGTGATAGCCGATTCGGGGTCTTCGATTAACATAATGTCATATGAGACGTACAAGCAACTTTTTCATGGTGAATGTTCGTTGTGTAAGTTGAAGAAATCCGATGCCGAAATCACGCTTGGTAATAATACTACATGTAAGGCACTCGGGGTGGTTAATAAGGTTATGGTTAGTGTGAAAGGTGTTTTCATTGAGGTACCGTTCACCATTTTCGATATGCCAACCGATCATGATGTTCCATTGCTAGTAGGTAGGGGGTTCATTTCAACCGCGGGTGGTAAATTAGATCCGGGGGCGGGGTGCATCACTTTTGAAGGAGGAAACGGGACGTTTAGGTTTTGTAATTCAGAAAATATGCGTTTCCCTTCAGCCTATATAGTCGAAAGAGAGTTTGCTGAAGATTATTGCAGGAAACTTAAGATAGAGAAGAATGGAGCAAGTGAGGAAGTCATTGAAAATGTGGTGGATGACACGGTAGATATAGGTGAAAGCTGTCCAAATGATGAGTGTGGGGGTATTTCCCATGATAAACAAGTGGATATCGAGAAAAGTGATGAGAATTCGGAGGGAGTTGAAAGTATAGGTGTTGGCACGATCATGGAAACTCCGGAGTTAGATAAAGGAAAAGAGGTAGATGTAGACGAGATTCGAAAGACGCTTGAAAGTATGTGGGGTAAGAAGAACACGGATAGGTTCATGAATAACACCAAGACGTCTTTTGTTGATGACGAGGGTTGGACGATTGAAGTAGAGTATATTAAGCCTAACCCGAAATGTGAATATAAGCCTCGCATTAAATATAGAGATCCGGGTGAGTTTGCGGTTATTTGTCAATTCAAGAAGAAAGGGGCCTACCGAGCATTGCTAGATTCGGGTGCGAGTGTTAACATGATGCCAACTAAAATTTCAAAACAAATAGGCATTCGAGAGTTGGTTCGAACTACTACGAATATTCGGATGGCTAACCAAACGATTGATGATCCGATTGGGATTGCGGAAGATGTTCGTTTCACTATTCATGGTATTGGGTATAAGGAGGATTTCTTCATTATGGATTGTGAACCGGATGAATTCACGCCACTTATATTGGGACGAGGATTTCTAGCGACCGCAAGAATGACTCTAGATTTTGATGCGAGAACGTTAACGATTAGAGATCGAGATAATATGCTCACGTTTGGCATGGAGGATGGATTCGGCTTCGGTAACAAAGGAGCCGATGATTCGGACGAAAACTAAGCCGAAAAAGGAGTCGAGTGCGCGACTCCATCAAAAACACGCACACCCTTGTAAAGTTTGTAAGTTTTTATTTTGTTTTGTACATGCGGGCGGGGCAAAGAACCAAAATTGTGAATTTTAAAACGGAAACGGTTTAAAAGACTATCTCTAACTTTTTGCATTGAGGACAATGCAATGCTTAAAGTGTGGGAGAGGGTCAAGGTTTTTAGTCCCTAAAATGATTTGTGAAAAAGAAACGAGAAAAACGGAAGTTTGGTGCGAAAAAAAGGCGAAAATTGAAAAATTAAAAAACTGAAAAATGCTGAGTGATGGCGTAAATTACGCCATTCTGGGCGTAATTTACGCCTTTATAATGTGTAAATTCAGTCAAAAATCGAGTTGGAGGCGTAAAATTACGCCAGCTTTTTACGCCCAAAAATGCAAAGGCGTAAATTACGCCTAGCCCGGCGTAAATTACGCCAGTTCAAAAATCCTGATGCCGGGATAAAGGGTTTAAATTGAAGAAAAGTTATTTAATTAAAACCCATAACCCACGCAGCCATATACACGAACACACACACTCCAAACCCTAATTTTCTTCATCTAAACATCTAATCTAAGATTGAATCATCACCAATTCGTTATAACACTTTAATTAAACATCCAAATCCTTCTCAAATCATACAAATTGGGTTTAATTGGTGTTCTTGGGTAAAAATCAAGTTTGGGGGTTTTGGTTTGTGAGTTCAATTCTTCAAGTAATCATCCAATTCGTGTATTTTAAACATCAAGGTAATCATTATTCTTGTGTTTTTCATTGTTTTTAATAGTTAATTTAAAGTTTTTGCTATGTTCATGTTAATGTGCTAGGGTTAGTCCGAATTAGTGATGTTTGATTATTGTTTTTGTTCTAGCTTGTGTTAATGGTGTTTAAATATGTCAATGTAGCTTGTGTGCATGACTAATTTGAAAGTTAGGGTTGAAACTTGTTAATTGCTATCAAGTAGTTGACTAGGGTTGACTTTGACTAAGAATTGATAATGTTAGTGATTTGATTTTTGTGTTTCTAAGTGTTTAATGTTTCAATTGATGTTTGTTAGGTGTCAAGGCAATAATGTTCGTTAATTAAGTTTATAGTTTTCGTTAATTTGATGATTATCATGATTATGTGATTGATACTTGAGAAAAGGAGTTGACTAGTGTAAATGTTAATGTGAAACATGTTGAAATAAGTGTTTGTGGTTGAATTAAGTAGGCAAGGTTGATATGTTAGTGCAAGAGAATAGGAATGACATGTATTGCTAGATGTTTTCATGTGATATTTTGAGCAATAACATGTGAAGTGTTTTGTTAAGTACTAATGAGTTTGTTGAGTTATGTGATTGCAGAAAATGTTGCGAGTGTGATGACCCGGGAATTTCTGACCAAATTTAAACATAATCTTATATGATTCGACTCGATAAGCAAAGTCTATTAAACCGAGTCTCATTATGTTTGAACTATTTCATGATAACATTTGACCTTTAACTATTTCCGACGATTCACGAACCTTTAATTGTAACTAAGAATGTAAATATAAATAATTATATATAAAACTAATTATATTAGTATTAATGAACTATTAAGTAATTTTGTTATTATAAAAGATAACATTTAATAACTAAAGATTTTCATTTTGAATATATATAGTATATTGTATATAAATGATTCAAACATATTTTACCAACGTTATCAAAATATTAAATGTACAATGTTATACTTTGTAGTTAATTGTTTAATATACATAATTAATCATCTACTCAACATTTAAAACATGATTTTATATATATGGTAGTATACATATATACATAAATATAACTATATATATATGATTTTATACATAATTATTATATTATGTATATGTAGAAATTTATATTTATAATATATCTATGATGAAATAATGTACTATTTTAATAAATATATATAATACTTACATATATAAAACATTTATATTTTTCATAATTACATACATAAGTATAATATAATTAGTATGTAAATAAATATTATAATATATTTATATTAAAATGCATAAATATATAATATTCAGTATATGTTACAATACATATTACATAATTATTAAATATTACATAATAATAGATGATATTAATAAATTAAATTTAAATACAAATATAGTTGTTGTAGTAATGTTATTTGTATCGTCAAATATCAATATTTGTATTCATAATATCACTTTATATCATATAAAGATGAAATTGGATGTATAAATTAGATTATTATTACTAATATTATTATTATCGATAAAATATTAATATTATCATAATTAGTATGGTACTATTATTATTATTATTATTATTATCATTTTTACAATTATTATTATCATTAATATTATATTTATCATTATTATTAATTTTATTAATATTATTAGATATTAATAGTATTGTTATTATATATTATTATTATTAATTAAAAAAAAACAGTAGGGATCTATATTATACGCGTGACCTCTGTATCCTTTATCTCTATTATTATTATTTTTTTTGTTTCTTTCCTGCTCCCAACTCGTGAACCTGTGTTGACATTTTCTCCATTTTTTATCAACCGATCTCTATTATTACAACATGATTATGTATAATTGCAAATCAAATAAAAAGGAAATCCAATGGGATTAAAGAGCACAGCGATATTTTTTTTTTTCTTCTTCTCTGCACGCTCCAATTTTTTTTTCTCTTAATTCAATTTCGAATAAAGTTTCAAAATCTAAAAATGCAGAAAGGTTAGAAATCTTTCTTTGAATCTATCTGCAAAATCTCAACTCTCAAATCTTTATATCGATCTTGAATTTTGAAGTCAAAGTTTAGTTTAAAAAAAGTCAACAATTGTTCTTGAGACAAATTCGCGTTCGTGTATATGTTTCTGATCAAATTGACGATTCCAGTAGTTTTTATACATGTTTAGAAAACTATTTCGTGTTATAAACATTATCTATAATGTTATCTATTACGAAATCAATTTTTTTTGTTTTGTTTCAAGAACCGACGCTGCAGTAGGCCTTTAGTATTTTTTTTTATTTATTTTAGAACCCAAATTATTTTTTTTTCTGTAATGTTTTGAAGCTTTAAAGGGAACCCCGATTTTTTTTTTTTTTTTTTTTGGTTATTGATGTTTTGTTGAATCCATGAGACTTGTGGAGAAGAAGAGGAATAGAAGAAAAACAGTTTATATATAAAATTTAAATTCTATATTAGTACAGAGAATCAGAATTGGTGGGATGGTCGAGAGTGTTTGCGTGTGAGCATGTGGTCACGAGATCGAGTCCAGAGGACGGTAGTTTTTTTTTTTTTTTTGAAACTCTTTTCATGTGAGGTAGTTTTCTTTTCTAATTTTATTATTGTTATTATATATTAATTATTATTAGTATTATTATTATTATTGTGATTGTTTTGATTGTTATTGTTATTGTTATTATTAGTATCATACTTGTTATCATATTTGAAAGTATTATAGACATTACTATTATTATTATGATAGGTATTAATAATATTATTATTAGTAATAAACTTATCATTTTAGTATTTTATCATCATTAGGATTATGATTATGATTATCATTATTATTATTATGAAGGAAATAAAAATATATTATTATCATCAATATTAGAATTTGTACCGGTTTATAAATAATAGTATCATCAGTACATTTACAATTAATAATATCATATTTATCAGTATCATCATTAATATTTACTAGTATTATTATGATTATCATTTATCATTTTATAAATATTAGAACCCTTATTATTAACATAAGTATGGTATTAGTATTAATATTATTTTAGAGTTATTATTATTAGTATCATTAACAGTTATCATTTTCATTTTTTTTGCTATTAGTATTATCATTATTAATAAAATTATTATTATTATTAGTAAATCATTATTATCTAAATTATTATTTTAACAAATAAATCTTTTGTACACTATATATATACTTATGGTATATACTAGGATTGTATTAATAATTCACATAACAAACTAATAAAATTTCATAAATACAATACTAACCACAAATATATGTATATAAATATATTAATGTCACTATTTATATAAACGTAAATCATTATAGATATATATACATAAAATAGATATATATATATAAAATATAACTTAAAATATAATATAAGTATACGTTTTAAAATAAAGGTTAGAATAAATTCTACAAAACTATAATATATAAATAATACATATTAATAAATGAAATTTTGTAACTTACATTATACGTATTAATATATACACAATTGATATAGGTTCGTGAATCCGAGGCCAACCCTGCATTGTTCAATGACGTCATATGTATTTTTACTACAAAATACAGTATCGTGAGTTTCATTTGTCTTTTTACCCTTTATATTTTTGGGCTGAGAATACATGCGCAACTTTTATAACTGTTTTACGAAATTGACACAAGTACGTGAAACTACATTCTATGGTTGGATTATCGAAGTCGAATATGCCCCTTTTTATTAAGTCTGGTAATCTAAGAATTAGGGAACAGACACCCTAATTGACGCGAATCCTAAAGATAGATCTATCGGGCCCAACAAGCCCCATCCAAAGTACCGGATGTTTTAGTACTTCGAAATTTATATCATGTCCGAAGGAGGATCCTGGAATGATGGGGATATTCTTATATATGCATATTGTTAATGTCGGTTACCAGGTGTTCAATCCATATGAATGATATTTTTGTCTCTATGCATGGGACGTATGTTTATGAGAAATGGAAATCTGAACTCTTGTGGTCTATTAAAATGATGGAAACGATTGTTTAAGTTAAACTAATGAACTCACCAACCTTTTGGTTGACACTTTAAAGCATGTTTATTCTCAGGTACGAAAGAAATCTTCCGCTGTGTATTTGCTCATTTTATAGATATTACTTGGAGTCATTCATGGCATATTTCAAAAGACGTTGCATTCGAGTCGTCGAGTTCATCAAGATTATTATCAAGTCAATTATAGTTGGATATATTATGAAATGGTATGCATGCCTGTCAACTTTCGATGTAATGAAAGTTTGTCTTTTCAATAACGAATGCAATGTTTGTAAAATGTATCATATAGAGGTCAAGTACCTCGCGATGTAATCAACTGTTGTGAATCGTTTATAATCGATATGGACTTCGTCCGGATGGATTAGGACGGGTCTTCACAGCGAGGACTTAAGAGAGGTCGTGGTGGTAACCAAACTAGGGCACAAAAATGGGAAGACAAGAGATGGTTAAGTGAATTGCCTTATGATGTGCAGGTTCGGTTATATACTGAGAAAAAGGATCAACTTTTAAGGAATGCCTTTTGTGAAAGGTTTATCACCTCAAGTGAGTGGAGGAAATACGGGGTGTTTCAAGTTTTTGTCGATTGGGGTTGGAGTGCTATGCTTCAACCGGTTCAAACAGGGTTCGAGCAAGAACCACTAGGGTGTTCTTGGGAAATGACCTATCCCAATCAGGTTTTTCAATGGATGTCCACCTTGAAATGGATTCCCGGGGATAATTTTCCAGAGACATTAATCTTGGAGGGCAAGGTGGGTAACACAGTGGTTCCGCTTAGGATGGAGACTTTCAATGAGTTAGCTCATCCCGATATTCCATATGATTCGGGAATTCTTATTCCGGGGAAATATGCGTATGACTACCCAACTGAAAAACAATTGTTTGAGGTTCCCGCTGATCAGTATGCTCATGTGATAAGGACATTGTTTCATGTCGATCGACTTGACATTGAGAATTTTGAGTTAGAAAGAAGTAAGTTAAGAATCATTCCGAAGTTGTTGTCAACTGTGATGCATTACAACATATATCAACGAAAAAGTGATCTCATTCATGTTCGAACTTATGAGTTACCGTTGTTGTATGCTATGGTGACTAATTCGATGGTGCCTTCTTCGCGGTTGGTCATGATGACGTGGATATGGGAGTGTCGACAGCAGCTTAAGCAAAGGACGGTGATCCCCTACATGAGGTTCTTATCGTTTTTCTTGTGGAGAAAGGGAGCACTTTCTAATAATCCTAGGGGTGTAAAGGAAACAATGAGGTATGTTAAGGAAAATGTGGCTGGGTTACAGTTTATGAGGGAAGGAACGGGTTATGTGATTGAGAATTCGGCTTATGTGGAAAGGTATACTTTTGGGGTTAATGATGATAATCTTCCTGCGGATGAAGCAGAGTATGATACGGATGATTCAAATGAGCGGCTCGGGCGACAGTTGGATGAGTTAGAGGAGAGGAGTGATCCGGATTTTAACCCTCATGGAGAGGGGTCGAGTAGGGGTAGGCGTTATGTTCAGGTAGATGAACGACAGTGGGCGCGAATGGAGGAGCAGCAGGGTACCCTCATGGACATAGCAAGGGCTCAGATCTACATGACTGAGCGATATCAGCAGGAGGTATTTGAGAGGGATAACCGGAGGCGGCAGTATGATGATTTGGTACATAATCGGCCAGTTACACCATATTATGAGCCGATTGATTATACTACTTATGCTTCGGGATCTACACCCGGGATGGGATATGTGGCCCCACCCGCACCTTCTATCGCACCACCATTATTCTATCAGCAGCCTACACCATTGCCACCGGAGATGGAGAGAGTTCGGGAAGAAGGGAGGAAGTCGGTGTTTGACATGGCACCGTTGGCGAAGAGTATGTTTGAGAGTATTTTTGGTCCCGATTCCCGAATGGAATGAGCCTCTCTGATTTTAATCAGGTCCTGCGCTCCGTCTGTAATAAACATGTACACTTTACTTTTCTTTTAATTTTTCCTTTATTTTATTTTTATTTTATTTTTCTTTTTATTTTTAGTAGTTAAATGAACTTTGTGGGTATGTTCGCTATAAGCCCTCACGAGACAAAACTCGTCCACCCGAGCTATCGGGTGGTTTAAAGCGGGATCCCTCCGTAAACGGGCTAGGTAGTTTTTACTTTTTCTTTTGTTTTTGTTTTGTAAGAATAAAAATTGGATGGAAGGTAACATGTTGTGAGATGAAATGGGAGATTGGTGTCATTGTCACGAGTGGTATTTTGGGAAGTTGCTTTTTAATCCCGGGTAATATTGTTCTTTTTCTTTCTCCTTGTTTATTTTCCTCACTTTAATTTAACATAACTTTTTAACATGCGTACGAGGACGTAGCATGATTTAAGTGTGGGGGGAGGAAGGAAATTTGCACATTTGGCTTAGCTTGAAAGTGTTTGTTGTTTAAAGATTTTATGTCTTAAATGGTTTTTAATGGCCTTGGTGTTAAAAATTTGAAAAATTTTAATTTCAAGGCTATAATCAAGATGTTGACCCATGAGAGTAACCCTAGTGATTAGGGATTAATTTGGAATTTCTTTGAAGTTTTTGGACTTGGCCGGTGAGGAATGATAAATGTTAGGCATTTGACCTTGTTGACCTTGACGAGTAACTTTAAGGAAATATACTTTTGTGGAGAAAAGAAAGTTTAAAAAGAAAAGAAGGAAAAGATCCCAAGGTTGTATGCTAGGTAACATGGATGATAAAGAAACACTTTAGGATTTTTCTTTTTAAACCAATTCTTTTTATTTTTGCAGCCAGTCTACCCAGGTCGTTAGTACACAAATTGTGTACTAGAATCAATTAGTGACCATTAGCAGCCTAAACCTTTAGAAAAAGTGATATAAAAAAAATAATAAACCAACTTCCCATTCCTACCCTTATTTTTGGTTATTAATGTTGAATTAATCATACTTTATCTTGTTTAGATTTGGTAACGCTAGGTGACAACGCAACTCATTTTTGCTAAGACATAATTAGTCTAAATTAGCATGACAAGCATAACTAGCTATTATGTTATAGTGTTTGTGGCTTTTCGATTAGTTTGACTCAAAGTGGTCTCCGGGGTTCCACAATGGAGTCCACGATTTACTCACTAGTATGAAAGTGCATAACAATGATGATAGTCACCAATGCAACACTTGTAGAGTTTACTCTTCCCTAGGCAAAGGTCGAAAGGGGGTACTTTATATCACAAGCTTTGACAATGATATTCACCACACCCAACACCCATTATCCATGATACATACATACATCTATATATATCATTGTCATCATCTCCACAATATTCACCATTACATCCCAAATGTTCTCAAATGTTTCATATGATATGTGCTAGATCATTGAAGTTGTTGCAAAAAAAAAAAAAAAAAAAAAAATGTTATGAAAGGAGGAAGGGAAGAGACGAATTTAAAAGAATAAAAAAGAGTAGAAGAAGAGTATGCCAAAAATTGTGAAACGAGTGCCTTATAAAGCATAGACCACTGAGGCATAAAATTCGTCTCGTTGAAGTTTAAGTTTAGAATATAAGATTCCTTATAACCTCGCAAAAACCTATACCTTCCATGAATGCCTCGCACAAATGGGCAATGTAACCAAAACTTCCCCATTACTGAGCTTGTGGTATGGGGTATTTCTAACTAGACTTAGGGGGTTCATTGGTGTCGAGACTTAGAAGGTATGCACTTAGTACTAGTGTAGACAAGGGCATGAGTTTGGCTAATTGAAAAGTTAAGGAGGACAAAAACACAAACATGTGCACAATTCTAGTTATGTTTGACATTCTGGTTTATTGTAATTTATCTTGGTACGAATGAGGGTCACGTTAAAATTTCTAAACCTTATAAAGTTAGATTGGTTCAACATTCGTAACCGTTTTACACCATTTTTATTTGAGTCATGGCCAACCCAATGAAATTAATCCGGATTTAATGTAACCCATGTTGTGTTTCTTTTGACATGTTACTTAGATACATTTATTTTGATCTTAAAAAGAATAAGTGTGGATCATGAAAGTTGTAAGGATAATTGTTTGATTTAGTGTTAAGTTTTGATCCATATGATGATTTGAGGAAAATGTTTGAGGATTATGAGGATACGATTAATGGAGGAATTGTTGAAATAAGGAAATGATTTGTGATAAGGAATTTATGATTGAAGGATTTAGAGGATAAACGACGTTTGAGGTTCTGAGTGATTAACCCATATCGTAGTTACATCTTGAGTTATAGTTAATTTTGCTTGTGAAAAATTGTTTGAGTTAATACCACCTAGGTGTTATTGTCTTGTAGCTAAAAACAGATTTGCTTGAGGACAAGCAAAAGCCAAGTGTGGGGGATTTGATCGCTCCTTAATTGTCACGATTAATTACATCTAATTACGCAAAATTAACGTTAAGCAAGTAAACAAGGAGATACTTTTATGAGGTTTTGTATGTTTACAGGTATTAAAGGCATTGGTGCAAAAGACGGTGCAAAATGGCGGTTTAAGTGAAAGATGTACGTGATTTGGGAAGAAAAACAAGGAGCACCAAACTTAACACAGGCGTAATTTACGCCATTCTGGGCGTAAATTACGCCAGTACACAGCTCGTTCACAGAACAGAAATCATTTGGAGGCGTAAAAATACGCCCAGCAGGAAATACAAAGGCGTAATTTACGCCTGGCCCGGCGTAAATTACGCCAGTACAAAAATTCTGAACCCGGGAAAGACGAAAATTAGCTTTTGGATAAGATTTCTTAACCCCTATTTAAGGAGGTCTTTAGGGTTACGAAAAGTAACTTTTCCCTACCAGTTTTTGCAGCAGAGAACACCTAAAAACACCAAAAATCTTCAATCAAATCACCATTCTTTCAAGATTCAAGTCAAGATCAAGGTTCAAAGCATCATGCAAACATCAAGGATTTCATTGATTCTCACCACCACCATGCTTGGCTAGTCTCTTTAACTTTATCCCTTCCATGAACAATTGATATATGTATTTATTCATTCAAGTTTTGTGTGATTTATAATATTATGAAACTTCAGTCTGTTGAATTGTAATGTTACGAATTGATTGTTTGTTGATCAATGCAAGTTTATTGATTGTGATTGTCGCAAGTTGAATTATAGTGATTTAACATTTTGTGCTGAATCCACTTAGTGTTAAATTAGATTAAGGACAAAGACAAAGTGTTTAGTTGCATGATTCAATCTCATAGAATTGATAAACCTAAGGAAATCTTGTCTATGAGGTTTGTTCAACAAATGATGAGCACAATACTTGTTTGAATTGAATGCATGTTAGATTGGGATTGAGAAGGGATAAAGGCTTTTAATCCATTGCTTACAACTTTCGTTTAATTCATTGTTTTAGCTATTAAAGTTACATTTTAGTTAATTCACTAGTTTAAATATAGTTAAGTTACTTAATCAAACCACCAAATCTGGAAATTGCTTGCTTGTTGACCATAACTTCCCGTGGAACGAATCCTGCTTACCCTAGCTAAGTTAGAGTAATTAGGCTATTTTTGATTGACCCTTCGACATCGATCAGGTAGGTACTATAATAACCCTCATATTTCCATACCTGAATTGACTAATTTGACTATAGGGTTGTTATCCATACGTAATATATAATTAAATTTGACATTGATCAAATATTTATTTTTAGTCGACATTTTTTGTTAACTAAAGTTTACACTAATTATATAAAATAACTTTAGTTAATATTAATATTAATGCGTATTATATTTAAAACTATATGAAACATAATTATTAATTAAATGATAAGTTATTTTAATCATTATATATATATTTTTAGCTTATAAAAAAGAGATTTTTTTATAAATTAAATAATGAGCCCATGAATTTTGACTAAATATTTTCAAAAACAAAAACATATTAAAAACATTTTTAACATGTTTTTATTTTTTGTCAAAATTGGCACCTTTATTTTATTTATATTTTTTCTTTTCACCAATCATTTTTTCCTATAAATACCCACTTCCATTTCATAAAAACTTGTATCAAATCTTTGGAAAAACTCTCTCACAAACTTGGGAAAGTACTTGAGGTATTTTCTATATTTTTTATCAAATTGCTTTTATTTTTTTGTATATTCTTTAAAAATTCGAATTTAATATATATAAATTATTTTTACAGGTTATAATTAGTATTATAAGTATTATGATGTATAAAAATAATTTTGATAATTTATGGAATATTATTTATAATTAAATATGAATTATGTAGTATTTAAATATAAAAACAATATAAAATTCGTAATAAAATATTAAACAGTAATAAAAATAATTATAATTTTTTTTGAGATTATTATTCTTTTATAAACAAGCGAAAATTATAAAAATTAAATACATGGGAAGATTAGCATTTAAAAATAATTTACTTTTTCATTATTCTAAACCGAGAGAAATAATAAAGAAAACACAAAATAAATACAAACGTGGATTAAATATTTTTATAAAATTTTTATATGATTAGTAGCATTACTAGATACTTTAAAAAAATATAAAAACTAATTTTAAATTATTTTTCCTATTTATTTAAATATAGGCCGATTACAATGGTTAAATAATTAGAAAACATTAAATAAATAATACTTTAATATAAAATTTGATTTAATAACTTTTATAACATTTTTACATAATATAGAACCTGTAAAAAATATAAAATTATTTATTTAGGTCAATTTAATATTTATTACCTAATTAAATTTGATTAATATAAACCGAGTATATATATATAAAAAAAAGTGGGAAATAAATACAAAAACTTGATAAAATTATTTTTATAAAATATCCTACTGAATTATATAATTAACTAAGTTTATAAAAATTATAAATATAATATTTAATGAATTAATATTCGAATTAACATATATTAGTATGATTTTCGATTAACATAAGTATATTACATATACTAAATTAATATTATTATTATAACTTACGGTTAATAACTAAGTATACT
Source organism: Rutidosis leptorrhynchoides (assembly GCF_046630445.1). Taxonomy (NCBI): domain Eukaryota; kingdom Viridiplantae; phylum Streptophyta; class Magnoliopsida; order Asterales; family Asteraceae; genus Rutidosis; species Rutidosis leptorrhynchoides. Next base: position 13,787,968 of record NC_092334.1, read on the forward strand.
ATATAATAAAGTATAATGCTTATAATGTAAGTTAATAACAATACATTATTAATAAACACTTATTTTATAACTATACTAATTTAATAATAATAACTTATAGTATATAATATAAGATAATCAAATTGTTAATACATTAATAAATATAATATAACATATATAATTACATATAAACCTAAAGTGAAGGTTAATCAAAGATAATGTACAATTCATGTGAACTTCATCGCTACTCACGGTCATAAGTGAATGATGTCTAGGTTGCCATTTATGGGTAAGCTTGTGGATCTCGAATGCCATGACTTAGATTCTGGTCAAGAGTCATGGGCCCCCGGTTACATCTGGTCATTCCTGACTTATTTGATAGCAACGAAGTTTGAGTAAAGTTGTACAACGTCTTGCTAAAGATTAACCCGAACTTTCTAAAATTGGAAAATTACTATAAGTGGAAACTTTTCATAAATAGTAACCTTCCGAAAATGGAAATTCTTTAGTGAACCATTACTATCAATATAGTACTATATACTATTTTCTGTTAGGCAATGTCTGATCATACGTTCTATCTCTAGGTTGAGATCTCGGTCACGTCCTTCCGTTCAATTCTTTCGTGGAATACTCTTTTGTGCTACTAAGGTGATTTTCATAGCCCCACTTTTATTGTTTATTTAACTATTTATAATTTTTGGGGTGAGACACATGCTTGCTTTATAACTGTTTTACACTTAGACACAAGTACTAAATTGTTAACTATGCTGTCATGCTTTGATTCATGCTAAATCCCTACCATAATATCGTCAATTGCTACGTTTAAATGCAAACTTAATTATTATGAGTAGGCCTATTGAGAGTAACGTCTCTAACCATTCGACCGTTGGTCTTTGGTTACATAATAATGATTCCACGACACTGACAGTACAAGGTGTCATAGGGTAAACTTGTTTAGTAGCGATATTACAAAATGCAGCAACACTTTTAGATTGATATTTCTATATCAATCAACTTTAAACTAAATATTGTGGTCTAAAACTTTGGATATTATTTATAAACCTGTGAATTTCACTCAACCTTTTTGGTTGACACTTTAAGCATGTTTTGTATCAGGTGATGATTGAGCTAGCTGTTTGCAACTTTGTGATGATAGATTTGATGCTTGCATGGAGTCCACGTCGCATATTATATTTTAGTTCATAAACATTTATTTTACGTTTTAATAATAATGTAAACATGTATTAAAAATGTATTACTGCTTTCGCTGTTTTATTAACAAAGGTTTTATTTAAAAAGTCTCATATATAGTCGTTCTCATTTATACAACTGTGTTATGATATGATTGGTCACAATTACCCCTGGTCCATTTTGGGGGGTGTGACACAAATACACCCATTCACTTTAAACACTAAGTGTGCTAGTGATTTACTAACTTTTAAGACCCATATACACAATTTAACATTTCAAAACCCTAGGTTAGTCATCTTTGAGTCCTCATGACCCAAACTTACCCAAAACCCCCAAAACACTAACAATTGGGTTTTATGTTTATCAGTAACCCAAACCCTAACCCTTGAACAATTAAAACAAGGAAATCAAGGTTAAGACTTACCACTACAATCAAAATGTAGCTAGGGACTAGATGAACAACTTTAGAACTCGCACTTAGACCTGATTCGACCTTCTTCTTCCTTGATTTGAGCTCTCACTCTAGAACTCTCTCTCTCTAGAATTTAAGTAGAAAAGGATAAGGTTGGTGAAAGTGGTGTAAATGAGGCTCCCCCAACTGATCTAATGCCTTAAATTCGCCCACAAAGTGAAAATACCAAAATACCCCTTTGTAATATCTAAAAACAAAACAGCTGGCCCGCCAGTTCATCTGGACGGTGTCCAGCCCTTCAAATTTGGACGACATCCCACCATTTGGACGGCGTCCCAACCTTCTGAGAAAACAGGATCTTACAACTCTCCCCCACTTGAACCAGATTACGACCTCGCGATCCAAGCCGCATGACAAGCAGGAAGATACACCAAAACAAACTCTTCGGATTCCCACGTAAACTCGGAACCCTTACTATGACGCCATTGGACTTTAAAAGTCCTCGCTTCTTTGTTACGCAACATTTTAACTTTTTCATCAAGAATTGCCATTGGTTCCTCAACATACTCTAATTTGTTGTTTAAGGAAATCTCGTCCAACGGTACCCACGTCGTGTCATCCGCAAGACACTTGCGGAGATGGGAAACATGAAATGTATTATGAATCCCCGCAAGCTCTTCGGGTAACTCCAAACGATACGCAACTTCACCAACCTGAGCTAAAATTTTAAAAGGACCAATGAATCGAGGAGCTAACTTTCCCCGTTTTCGAAAACGAATAATACCCTTCCATGGCGAAACCTTAAGCATCACCATGTCACCCTCTTAGAACTTAATCAATCGCCTAAGTTTATCGGCATACGACTTTTATCTATCTTGGGCCGCTTTCAAATGAGTCCGAATCATCTCAATCTTGCTATTCATCTCCAAAACCAAATCGGTACTCCCAATTTCCCTTTGTCCCACTTCACCCCAACAAATTGGAGTTCGGCACCTCCGACCATAAAGCATCTCATAAGGTGGCATCCCAATACTAGTATGATAACTATTATTGTACGAGAATTCCACCAAGGGCAAGTGCTCATCCCAACTACCACCGAAATCGATAATACACGCCCGTAACATATCCTCCAATGTTTGATTCGTACGTTTGGTTTGACCATCCGTTTGAGGATGGTACGCCGTGCTCATTCTCAATTATGTACCCATATCTTCATGAAACTTATTCCAAAACCGAGATGTGAAACGAGTATCCCGATCCGAAATAATAGTTATAGGAACCCCATGTCTCGATATCACCTCCTTGATAAACAACTTTGATAAAGCCTCCGACGATATCTTTTCCCGAATGGGAAGAAACAAGGCACTTTTCGTCAACCGATCAACTATCACCCAAATCTTATCAAATTGGGTTCTCACCGTCTTTGGTTACTTTGTAATGAAGTCCATGGTAATGTGCTCCCATTTCCATTTCGGGACTTCCAACGGTTGTAACTTACCATACGGCTTTTGGTGCTCAGCCTTAACTTGCAAACACATGACACATTGTTCAACATACTTTACAACATCACGTTTCATGCCCGGCCACCAATACTCTTTCTTCAAATCGAGATACATCTTCGTTGCGCCCGGATGAATGGAATACTTTGACTTATGTGCTTCATCAAGTAGCACTCGTCAAAAATCTCCCATTCTAGGCACCCACACTTTTCCTTGGAAAGACAACAAACCATGCGGACCTAAAGTAATAGACTCCGTTTACCCCACGATTCGTTCCTCATGCTTATTGTTAACAAAAGCTTCAATTTGAATCTTACCGAGCTTTACAAGAAAATCGTTAGTAATAATCATGCATAACGATCCTACTCGTATTACCGGATGTTGACTCTTCCGACTTAATGCATCCGCGACCATATTCGCCTTACCCGGGTGATAAAGTATTTCACAATCATAATCTTTTACCACATCCATCCATCTACGTTGCTGGTAATTCAAATCTCGTTGATCAAAAAGATGTTTCAAACTCTTATGATCCGAATAAATCATACACTTAACACCATACAAGTAATGGCGCCAAATTTTCAAGGCATGCACAACCGCCGCCAACTCAAGATCATGAGTCGGATATCTCGTTATGTGTTCCTTTAATTGTCGAGAGGCGTAAGCGATGACTTTACCTCTTTACATTAGAACACATCCGATCCCATTTAACGAAGCATCACAATAAACCGTCATGTCTTCTACATCTTCCGGCAACACTAACACCGGAGCTTGACACAACTTCTCTTTTAACAATTGAAAAGCAATTTCTTGCTCGTTCTCCCAATTAAATCTCGTGTTCTTTCTTGTCAACTTCATCAATGGAGAGGCAATCTTAGAAAAGTATTGAATAAACCGACGATAATAACCGGCCAATCCGAGAAAACTTCGGATTTCCGTAGGCGTAGTCGGTTGTCGCCAACTCTTCACCGTCTCTATCTTCCCTGGATCTACTTGAATACCATCCTTATTCATAATATGACCAAGGAATTGAACCTCCCTTAGCCAAAATTCACAACACACCACGCAAATGATGTTCATGTTCCTTCATACTCTTCGAATAGACAAGTATGTCGTCAATGAACACTATCATCGACTTGTCCAACATAGGTTGGCACACTCGGTTAATAAGATCCATGAATGCCGCCAGTGCATTCGTAAGACCAAAAGGCATAACTACAAACTCAAAATGCCCATAGCACGTTCGAAAGGCCATTTTCTCAATATCTTCCTCACGGACCCGCATTTAGTGATAGCCGGACCGTAAGTCAATTTTAGAAAAATAAGCCGCACCTTGGAGTTGATCAAAAAAATTGTCAATCCGAGGCAATGGATAACGATTCTTAATCGTCATTTTATTCAACTCCCGATAATCGATGCACATTCGCATACTACCATCTTTCTTCTTCACGAATAAAACTGGAGCGCCCCATGGCGAAGCACTCGGTCGGATAAAACCCTTTTCAAGCAACTCTTGGGTTTGATTCAACAACTATTGCATCTCCGTTAGTGCTAAACGATAAGGAGTTTTAGCAATGGGAGTAGCCCCCGGAACCAACTCAATGAAACATTCAACTTGTCTTTCCACCGGAACACCCAGTAATTCATCCAGAAAAACGTCTTCGAATTCATTAACCAGTGGAATTTCACAAATGGATGGTGGATCTTCACGAGTATCAACTACATGGGGAAGAAAAGCCATGCCACCACTAACAAGAAAATGACGTGCCCGTGCATAAGTGCATAATGGCACAAGTCTTCTCCGTCTCTCGCCATAAATAATTAACTCTCCCCCACTTGGGGTCTTCACACGAATAAATTTTTCATGGCATGCAATATCGGCCCTATAACGATTGAGCTAATCCATACCAACAACAACATCGAATTCACCCAAGGTCATCGGGATAAGATCAATTTTAAACGTTTCGGTACCAAACACAATATCACAATCATTACAAACATCAACCCCTAGCACCGTCTTACCATCCGCTATTTCAACTTCTACCGGATGACTTAACTTAGCTAATGGTTTATCAAGCTTAGACACAAAACGCGAAGACACAAACGATAAATTAACACCGCTATCAAATAGTATCCTTGCCGGATTAGAGTTAACCATGAAAGTACCTGAGACAACTTCGTTTGATTGCTTGGCCTGTAGAGACCCGTCCTATTCCATCCGGAAGAAGTCCATATCGATTATAAACGATTCACAACAGTTGATTACATCGCGAGGTACTTGACCTCTATATGATACATTTTACAAACATTGCATTCGTTTTTGAAAAGACAATCTTTCATTACATCGAAAGTTGACGGCATGCATACCATTTCATAATATATCTAACTATAATTAACTTAATTATAATCTTGATGAACTCAACGACTCGAATGCAACATCTTTTGAAATATGTCATGAATGACTCCAAGTAATATCTCTAAGATGAGAAAATGCACAGCGGAAGATTTCTTTCATACCTGAGAATAAACATGCTTTAAAGTGTCAACCAAAAGGTTGGTGAGTTCATTAGTTTATCATTAATAATCATTTCATAATTTTAATAGACCACAAGATTTCATATTTCCATTTCTCATAAACATACGTCCTATGCATAGAGACAAAAATATCATTCATATGGATTGAACACCTGGTAACCGACATTAACAAGATGCATATAAGAATATCCCCATCATTCCGGGACACCCTTCGGATATGATATAAATTTTGAAGTACTAAAGCATCCGGTACTTTGGATGGGGTTTGTTAGGCCCAATAGATCTATCTTTAGGATTCGCGTCAATTAGGGTGTCTGTTCCCTAATTCTTAGATTACCAGACTCAATAAAAAGGGGCATATTCGATTTCGATAATTCAACCATAGAATGTAGTTTCACGTACTTGTGTCTATTTTGTAAATCATTTATAAAAGCAGCGCATGTATTCTCAGTCCCAAAAATATATATTGCAAAAGCATTTAAAAAGGGAACAAATGAAACTCACAATATTGTATTTTATAGTAAAAATACATATGACGATATTGAACAATGCAGGGTTGGCCTCGGATTCACGAACCTATATCATTTGTATATTTATTAATATACATAGTTGTAATCGGACAAATATATTTATTAATTATATTCTTTTTATGTTAATAACTTATATGTTCTAGGTATTCATTTTTATATATTTTAGCTAAATAAAGTATTAATTTTGTTATATTATATATTAAGTGTATTTATATATATATATATATATATATATATATATATATATATATATATATATATATATATATATATATATATATATATATATATATATATATCATTTGTTTGCTAAAACAGTATTTTAATAATACTAAGATAATATTTGTAGTGATAAAATTAATAATGTTAATACTCATATTAGTAAAAATAATAATAACAGTAGTTTTGGATAAAATACATAATCAAAAAAAATAAAAATAAAATAGTAATGAAAATATTACTTTTTGATAACAATACTTAATTTAAAAAAATAATAATAATAATCATAAAAATATCTATTTTACTGCTAATGTTAATATTGATAATAAGTTCAATTATAACCATACTACTAATCGTATTAACAATAAATATGATATTATCACTAATAATTTTGTTGTTAATAATGATAATAATACTAACAATTATAAAATGTTACTAATAATGATATTTATATTAGTAGATGGTATTAAGTTCATAATAATGATAATAATTATAGTGATAATAATAATAATAATAATAATAATAATAATAATAATAATAATAATAATAATAATAATAATAATAATAATAATAATAATAATATTAGAATAATAATAATAATAATAATAATAATAATAATAATAATAATAATAATAATAATAATAATAATAATAATAATAATAATAATAATAATAATAATAATAATAATAATAATAATAATAATAATAATAATAATAATAATAATTTTAATAAAAATAATAATACTAATAATCATAACATAAACAATAGCAATAACAATACCAATAACAATAATATTAACAATAATAATAATAATAATAATAATAATAATAATAATAATAATAATAATAATAATAAAAATAAATATATAATGAAAACTACCTTAAATAGCCTCTTTAAAAAAAATATGTCAAGAACCGGACTCGAACCCCAGACCTCTCGCTCACACCTCAACATCTCAACCCACTGATCCAACTCGTTTTTCTGGTTAACCTCTATCCTAAATTAATTTAACCCGTTAATTGCTAATTCCCATTTATTTCATCTTCTTTAAATTTATAAATGATTCATTATACTCAAACATCAAAACTATGAATCAATCACTTTTATACTCTTCAAAATAATAATAACAATTCAATATTAAGTGTTTTATCAATTTAAAACAAAGATAAAAATAAAAAAAAACAGAAATCAAGCTGCTGTCGCAGCATTTTAAAAAAAATTAATGATTCAGATTTTGAGAACGTTTTGGACCAAGATTTCTATACGAAATAGATTGTAAATCGTTCCTAAAAACTTTATGAATGATCAATTGAACTTGAATTATACTAGAGAACTCGTATTCTTTCAAAGAACAATCGTTTGACTTTTAAAACCCAAACTTTGACTCTTGAAATTCTCGATCAATATAATGAATTGGAATTTTATATTTTGCAGAAAGTTTGGCTAATAGATTCCTAACAAAACGGTATTCATAAATTTTGAAATGGTTTTCGAAATTGAATTTTGGTAATAAAGTTGTAAGAACAGGGGTACGAGCAGAAAAGGAATAAAAGAATAAAAAAAATCTCTTTTTCTTCCCTCATTGCAGTAAACGAATTATAGGGATAGATTTGTTGTTGGTTTCTGAAAGATTGTGATAGTAAACAAAGGACGATCGATTATATTATTTACACTGGAATTTATCGTTTAATATCTCAATCGACATCAAGAATTCATCAGGTACTATGGAAAATAATAAAAATATAAAAGAGAATTGTGACATCAAACAAACTTTGTATTCATCTGTGATTTATTTCGTTTCTTTGGCAGGGATTTAAGACAGGATCAATTTTAGAGATATGGTGATGGTGAGCTGACCGTATTCCTTTACTTCCTTGTATAACTATTTTTGGTTTATATATTTATATACGTATATTTATATCAGATTATATATAAATCAATATTTTATATATGTATAGATGTTTATATATATATATATATATATATATATATATATATATATATATATATATATATATATATATATATATATATATATATGTATGTATGTATGTATGTATTTGCATCATTACCTATATTGCTATATATATATATATATATATATATATATATATATTCTTGTATCTTAATTATATAAAGAAACAAATTAATTTAAATTTTCTAAACATTAATATTTAATATTAATTTTATCAATAATAAGGAAACTAATAATATTAATAATAATATCAATAATATTAATAATACTTGTACATATCAAATTTTACATATTTTATATATTTCAATAATAATATTAATAATATAAGTGTTATTATTAACATTTATAATGACAGTTGGATTAATAGTATAAGTTTTACATTTTTAACATACACTTAATAATAAATAAATATATACATAAATCATTTGTTCTATTTAACAACAACTTAATTATTATTATATCGTTTATTATTTTACAATTTATATCTTACATTTAATCATATATTATATCTAATTATTATATATCTTTACATTTATATATACATATTTATTTACAAACGATTGTTCGTGAATCGCCAGGAATTAGTCATAGGTCAACAGAATTCATGTAAACTGTTTCACAAATTGAGACTTAATTAAAATGACTTTGCTTATCGTGTCGAAACCATATAAAGATTAAGTTTAAATTTGGTCGGAAATTCCCGGGTCGTCACAGTACCTACCCGTTAAAGAAATTTCGTCCCGAAATTTGATCGAGGTCGTCATGGATAACAATAAGAATGTTTTCATGACAAATATGAGTTGATAAATAGAGTTTTATCATCATTGAGTAATATGGATAAAACCATTTGATTTTGTGAAGAGTACGAGTGAAGCTATCACCAAAGAATGAAATGAGTACGTATAGATTTGTCATATCTTTTGATGTAGATAGGATTGATTTTCCAAGTTTAAGAGATTTGGAGAAAATATTCGTAATAAGATTTGATTCTTCGGTAATCAAGGGAATTAGGATCCTTTTTGATTAAATGCGATGATCTGTCTTGATTGCTTTGTCTGATATTTCCATTTTAAATTTACCTTTTCCATTCCATTAGTTTCCACCACTTCTATACCTTCTTTCTCAGTTCATATATCCAAAAGATTATAATGATGCTTAATCCGGTTCTAATCCTTGTTCTTATTCTGACTATCGCAATGATCGTTCTTCTTTTCCAACTCTCACCGGAAGAATCTGTTTAGTTCTACTATGCTCTAGGGATTATTGTATTTATAATCCTCCCGTGTCTTTATATTGCTATACGCACTGATATCCATAGTTTGTAATTTCGGTGTTGTTGTTGGGCTTTATATTTTCCCTTATATATCGGAGTTTCATGCTCTTGTTTTCTCTTCCCGACTTTAAATCAAGCGAATAGTGGTCCAAAATTCGTAGGTTATGAAGTTTCAAATGAACATGACTAACATTCTAAGAGAGAAATTATAATAGCACGATCTTAATTGATTAAATTACCAGAGTTCAAGAGAAAAGATAGAACTATCAAGATAATAGGTTCCTGATATGTTTATAGAATAGATAGAATGTAAGAGTCATGTAACATGGTACATGATGACAGTAGGGTCTGTGAATCATCACGTTTCATTAGAAACTCAGCATGACTTACTGTAATATAATCACGTTGATCAAGTATCATTATATTATACTAACTCATGCATCAATTTCCAACACTACTCCAGAAATCATTTATAATTTAAACTCGAATTTTAAAGAAATTTAGAAACTAAAATGGTTTCCTTTATGATGTAATACGGATAGCACGGAGAGATAACTAATTTCAGACAAGAAGAGTTATGAAAATATCCTCAGAAATATCGAAGATATTTATGATGATATTTTGGGATTTCTAAGTTCGATGGTTGATGAAGAAAGATTTTCCGCAAGATTTTAACATGAGTACGGAGCAAGATATTCGCTGAAGGTTTCATCGGATCCAGAATTACCTAGATTCTTTGAATATATGGTATGGTCCTTGTATTTGGCATTGGTCTCCTTCATGGTTTGCTCAATCTGTTTTTCAATACCAAATTTTCTATTAAGCGTTCCTAACACTCTCTTCTTTATCATCAAACTTTTGACCGTTTAGACCATTTACAATTTTTCTGTTTCCTCTGCATCTAATGCTACGATATCTGAATCATCGGTTATCATTCCGAAGTGGTTTCAAGAGAATTGTGTTTTTAGATGATTAAACGCTGATGGTAACATGGTGGAATACGAAAGGTTCCCTGGTAACAATAAAAGAGCTCACATATATATCAAGGTGTTAATAAGGTTGTTTCGAACGAAAAATCGAAGTTGAATAGCTGGAGCTGTGACAAAATTGACTAATTTGAAAAAGAATTACAATGTTATTTTCGGTAATAACAATGCCAAAGGAGCTAGCACAGATACGTGTTAAACGTTTACTTAGGTTCTGAGAATTTTTTCAGGTGCATAACTAAATACATAAATCTTTCCTTCCGTAGACGAAGTGCGGTTGGTTCATCCTTTAAATTGAGGTGTTTTCAAGAATCATGAAAGGTTGGAACGCAGATTGGAATCGTCAAGATATAAATGAGGTTTAAAATGAAATCAAGTGGCAAACTTGAAGAATTGTTTAGTTTCATATGTTATAATCAATATTTTAATTCATTTTAATTGTCCAATATTATTAGTCCACAGTCGATAGTCCATAGTTGACAGTCCAATAATTCATATATAGTTTAATATATAATATTCGAATTAATTAATACATATCGTGACCCGTATACATGTCTCAAACTCGATCACAACTCAAAGTATATATATTATTGTAGAATCAACCTCAACCCTGTATAGAGAACTCGATTATTACTGCATATGGAGTGTCTATGGTTATTCCAAATAATATTTATATATATATATATATATATATATATATATATATATATATATGCGTCGATATGATATGTCAAAACCTTGTATACGTGTCCCGATATTTAAAGTGCGTAAAATAAATACAGAAATTAAATGACGATAAATAAAATGCGTAAAGTAAATAACAGAAATTAAATGACGATAAATAAAATTGCGAGAATGTAAATTGCGATAATTAAATTGCGATAAATAAAGTGTAAACAGTTAGCTAGGAACAATTAGCTAGGAACAGTTAGCGTGGATTCTTAACAAAATTTCTCATAGTTAATTTGTCTGTTTCTAACAAATTTTATTTTGTCATATGTTTTCTTCATTATGCCACTTGTTGGATTCTGATAGATCAAAATCCAAATATGAAATTGAATGAAAAGGGTTATTCTGCGGTGAATGGATACGTATATCGGTGGTTGTAATTAGGGTAGTAAATGACTGTTGAATTAGATTTGAAAGAATGCACAGTGTAACTTATTAATGTGAAATCTAAATATTCCTCGGGTATTACCTACCCGTTAAAATATTTTCACCATTAACAGTTTGTACAAAAGAATTTTATTACAGTCTTCATGAAAATATATATGTGTATATTTTCTTCAGATGTAACATAGATTTAATGAGCTAATATTAAATTAGACTCATTTGATTTACGGTTGAAACTAGAATTGAATAATCCCTAAAACTTTAGAAATTACATAACTTTTACAGAGTATTTCTTCAATGTATTTGAAATTATGAATCAATACTTTATTATTTATTGATGCATGATGTTGGTGTTCGGGGAATCCTTGTGAACTTCACAAGGTACGAATGATGTCATCTGAAAAGTTTCGAGTACATCGATGATGAAACTGTAAAATCAACATATATTTGAATAATACATTTGATTTATTATGAGATAGAATTCGTTGAATTTAAAATAGAGATTGTAGTTAACGATGGTTAAGTTTGCTGACAAAGGATGTAATCATAGCATATTAGTAATATGAATTAACCAAGTAGTTAAAATTCACACATAATAGCTTAGTACGGAAAGATTTATGATGGTTTCAAAATTTATATATATGTAAGATATACATATAAATTCTTCGGAGGGCTTGAGTTAATTCTTCATAGCTCATTGATACAATATTCTCGTTGTTGATTCGTAATGATGTCCACGGTGATTATTGAACTGACGGAGTTTGTGATGTTTAGGTGCTGATGATTCTGACGATGTTGACGGCACTGATTGTTCTGATGATGCTAACGCTACTGGTGATGCTGTTGGTAAAACAAGTCTAACTTGTAAATCACGCGCCATTCCTGTCAAAATTTCTATTCTTCCTCCTATCATTTTGGTTCATTTATCTGATTTATGGTTAGGGCTAGAATAGATAATCTCTAAGACTTTAGAGATTACATAATTGCCGCAGAACATTTCTCCAATGAAGTTATGAATCAATACTTCATCGTTTGTGGTTGTTGGTATTCCTTGATATCTACAGGGCATAAGACGTGGATGCTCGTGGGACAGATTGTGAAGTTGAGGTTTGCGATGCCGTTGTTGTTGGTGGTGGTAATGGTTATGCTGCTGGTGCTGCTACTGGTGTTTGTAACCTTTGCACCATATTCTCCAAAGCCACTACCCGAGCGCGAAGTTCGTTGACTTCTTCTATTACACCGGGGTGATTGTTGGTTTGGACGAGCGGATAAATATAATCAAGAATTTGGTATAGTATATAATCATGACGAGATACTCTGGAAATGAGAGAGAAAATTGTGTTTCGGACAGGTTCGACGGTAAGTGCTTCAGGTGCTTCGCCAAGAGGGCAATGTGGTGGATGGAAAGGATCGCGTTCTTCTTGTCTCCAATGATTGAGGAGGCTATGAACCCATCCCCAGTTCATCCAGAATAGATGATGACTGATTGGTTGATCCATTCCGGTCACACTACTTTCGGAGCATGAGTGGGATTCCATTTCGGAATCAGAGTGACTTGAACTGGTGACGAATTCCATTTCGTACGATTGGATAAAGGATTTTCGATATGAAAAGATTTTCGACTATCGGATGGTATTCTAATTACATAGAATATTCATATATATAGAATAAAATTTTTGTAGATTACGGAGGAATTTATGGGATACGTCAGGTAAAGTTTACAGTAATAAATACGATAAGATATGATTTAGCAGATACGCTAAGATATGAATTTTGTCTATACACTATTCATGCAATCATTGCAGTAAGATGTGTCTAGACTAAGAATGATAAGCAGGTAGTTTCCTAAGGATGATAAACTGATGATTTCCGACAAAAATGATAAGCAAAATTTTTGACATGCAGACACGGTCGAAGTCCAGACTCACTAATGCATCCTAACGACTTATTAGTTATACACACTAATGCAGACCTGGTTCGCTAAGACCACTGCTCTGATACCAACTGTAGAGACCCGTCCTAATCCATTCGGACAAAGTCCATATAGATTAAAACAATTCACAACAGTTGATTACATCGCGAGGTACTTGACCTCTATATGATACATTTTACAAACATTGCATTCGTTTTTGAAAAGACAATCTTTCATTACATCAAAAGTTTACGGCATGCATACCATTTCATAATATATCTAACTATAATTGACTTAATAATAATCTTGATGAACTCAACGACCCGAATGCAGCGTCTTTTGAAATATGTCATGAATGACTCCAAGTAATATCTCTAAGATGAGCAAATGCACAGCGGAAGATTTCTTTCATACCTGAGAATAAACATGCTTTAAAGTGTCAACCAAAAGGTTGGTGAGTTCATTAGTTTATCATAAATAATCATTTCATAATTTTAATAGACCACAAGATTTCATATTTCCATTTCTCATAAACATACGTCCCATGCATAGAGACAAAAATATCATTCATATGGATTGAACACCTGGTAACCGACATTAACAAGATGCATATAAGAATATCCCCATCATTCCGGGACACCCTTCGGATATGATATAAATTTCGAAGTACTAAAGCATCCGGTACTTTGGATGGGGTTTGTTATGCCCAATAGATATATCTTTAGGATTCGCGTCAATTAGGGTGTCTGTTCCCTAATTCTTAGATTACCAGACTTAATAAAAAGGGGCATATTTGATTTCGATAATTCAACCATAGAATGTAGTTTCACGTACTTGTGTCTATTTTGTAAATCATTTATAAAAGCAGCGCATGTATTCTCAGTCCCAAAAATATATATTGCAAAAGCATTTAAAAGGGGAACAAATGAAACTCACAATATTGTATTTTGTAGTAAAAATACATATGACGATATTGAACAATGCAGGGTTAGCCTCGGATTCACGAACCTATATCATTTGTATATTTATTAATATACATAGTTGTAATCGAACAAATATATTTATTAATTATATTCTTTTTATGTTAATAACTTATATGTTCTAGGTATTCATTTTTATATATTTTAGCTAAATAAAGTATTAATTTTGTTATATTATATATTAAGTGTATATATATATATATATATATATATATATATATATATATATATATATATATATATATATATATATATATTATATATATCATTTGTTTGTTAAAATAGTATTTTAATAATACTAAGATAATATTTGTAGTGATAAAATTAATAATGTTAATACTCATATTAGTAAAAATAATAATAACAGTAGTTTTGGATAAAATACATAATCAAAAAAAATAAAAATAAAATAGTAATGAAAATATTACTTTTTGATAACAATACTTAATTTAAAAAAATAATAATAATAATCATAAAAATATCTATTTTACTGCTAATGTTAATATTGATAATAAGTTCAATTATAACCATACTACTAATCGTATTAACAATAAATATGATATTATTACTAATACTTTTGTTGTTAATAATGATAATAATACTAACAATTATAAAATGTTACTAATAATGATATTTATATTAGTAGATGGTATTAAGTTCATAATAATGATAATAATTATAGTGATAATAATAATAATAATAATAATAATAATAATAATAATAATAATTTTAACAAAAATAATAATACTAATAATCATAACATAAACAATAGCAATAACAATAATATTAACAATAATAATAATAATAATAATAAAAATAAATATATAATGAAAACTACCTTAAATAGCATCTTTAAAAAAAATATGTCAAGAACCGGACTCGAACCCGAGACCTCTCGCTCACACCTCAACATCTCAACCCACTGATCCAACTCGTTTTTCTGGTTAACCTCTATCCCAAATTAATTTAACCCGTTAATTGCTAATTCCCATTTACTTCATCTTCTTTAAATTTATAAATGATTCATTATACTCAAACATCAAAACTATGAATCAATCACTTTTTTACTCTTCAAAATAAGAATAACAATTCAATATTAAGTGTTTTATCAATTTAAAACAAAGATAAAAATAAAAAAAATAAAAAAAACTGAAATCAAGCTGCTGTCGCAACATTTTAAAAAAATTAATGATTTAGATTTTGAGAACGTTTTGGACCAAGATTTCTATACGAAATAGATTGTAAATCGTTCCTAAAAACTTTATGAATGATCAATTGAACTCGAATTATACTAGAGAACTCGTATTCTTTCAAAGAACAATCGTTTGACTTTTAAAACCCAAACTTTGACTCTTGAAATTCTCGATCAATATAATGAATTGGAATTTTATATTTTGCAGAAAGTTTGGCTAATAGATTCCTAACAAAACGGTATTCATAAATTTTGAAATGGTTTTCGAAATTGAATTTTGGTAATAAAGTTGTAAGAACAGGGGTACGAGCAGAAAAGGAATAAAAGAATAAAAAAAATCTCTTTTTCTTCCCTCATTGCAGTAAACGAATTATAGGGATAGATTTGTTGTTGGTTTCTGAAAGACTGTGATAGTAAACAAAGGACGATCGATTATATTATTTACACTGGAATTTATCGTTTAATATCTCAATCGACATCAAGAATTCATCAGGTACTATGGAAAATAATAAAAATATAAAAGAGGATTGTGACATCAAACAAACTTTGTATCATCTGTGATTTATTTCATTTCTTTGGCAGGGATTTAAGACATGATCAATTTTAGAGATATGGTGATGGTGAGCTGAACGTATTCCTTTACTTCCCTGTATAACTATTTTTGGTTTATATATTTATATACGTATATCTATATCTGATTATATATAAATCAATATTTTATATATGTATAGATATTTATATATATATATATATATATATATATATATATATATATATATATATATATATATATATATATATATCTGCATCATTACCTATATTGCTATATATATATATATATATATATATATATATATATATATATATATATATATATATACATATATATATATACATATATATATATATATATACATATATATATATATATATATATATATATATATATATGTATATATATATATATATATGTATATATATTTTTGTATCTTAATTATATAAAGAAACAAATTAATTTAAATTTTCTAAACATTAATATTTAATATTAATTTTATCAATAATAAGGAAACTAATAATAATAATAATAATATCAATAATATTAATAATACTTGTACATATCAAATTTTACATATTTTATATATTTCAATAATAATATTAATAATATAAATGTTATTATTAACATTTATAATGACAGTTGGATTAATAGTATAAGTTTTACATTTTTAACATACACTTAATAATAAATAAATATATACATAAATCATTTGTTCTATTTAACAACAACTTAATTATTATTATATCGTTTATTATTTTACAATTTATATCTTACATTTAATCATATATTATATCTAATTATTATATATCTTTACATTTATATATACATATTTATTTACAAACAATTGTTCGTGAATCGCCAGGAATTAGTCATAGGTCAACAGAATTCATGTAAACTATTCCACAAATTGAGACTTAATTAAAATGACTTTGCTTATCGTGTCGAACCATATAAAGATTAAGTTTAAATTTGTTCGGAAATTCCCGGGTCGTCACATGGACTCATCATGGGTCATTAAGTAATTTCGTCCCCTCACCGTCCCCGCCGCCTTTTCTAGCTTCTTAACTTGATCATCCCACAACTCGGGACACTCCGTCCTTCGATGCCCTTCTTTACCACAATTATAGAAAGTGAGTTTGATTGTAGTAGATGGTTTGGTACAATCAAGGGCCATATGCCCCCTTCACCCACAATTGTGATAAGAATAAGGAAAAACTCCGGAAGCACCTTTCTTCACACTACCGACACTCTCGGTTGCACCTTTACTCTTCTTGCTCGAATGACAAGTAGCTTTGAACTTCCTCTTGCCAAAAGTAAAGCCACTCTTTCTCAAAGCGAGCGACTCAAAATCTTTGGCCATATTGAACAACTCATCAAAACTTTTCACCATATTTACACTAATCTTATCTTGGTAGTTGTCGTTCAAGATTCGATAGAAGTCTTCCTTCAACATTTTATCATTCCCGATATACTCTGGGCAAAATTGGGTCTTTGACAAGAAAATGGATTTGAGAGTGTTCAAATCCATCGACCCTTGCCTCAAGGCACGCAACTCGTCCTTAAGTCTAGTAAGATCGGCCGAAGTTCGGTACTCATTGAAAAACTCCGCCTTGAACTCGTCCCAAGTGAAATCCATACATTGTTCTTCACCGTAAAGTTGGATTTTCGCGTCCCACCATAACTTGGCATCACCCCTTAACATGCTACAACCATACCTCGTCTTCTTTTCGAGAGGGCATTCACAAGTACGAAAAGCCCCCTCCATATCGGAGATCCAACGATTGCTCTTTAGCAGATCCTTTTCACCATCAAAAGTGGGAGGTTGAGCATCTTTGAAATTCTTGTAGAAAAAGTCCCGCCTTCCAACATTATCTTCGTGAAGAACGGCCTTAATTTGTTCTTTAACAAGATTAACTACTTGCTCATCAATCGAATCTAAGAACATCTTCCTAACGTCCTCAAGAAAGGCCGTGTGATGCCTTTTTAAAATGGCCTCAACCTTGGCCGTAAACTCGGAGTCCTCGCTCGTACCCCCTTCATTTGTATCATGTCCGTTTCTCATCTTCATTCTATAAAACGAAAATAGGTTAAGTAATGAAACAAAAGGACAAGACATCACATTCATATACAATTCACCGCCCCATCTTGCTCAACAATCGTCGTACATCGATTGTTTGACACGATTTGAACCCGTAACAATGGTAGCTAATCAGTGTTACGCGAGCACGTCGCATTAACTCGCTAGTACAACGTCTATCTCGCTTGATGATTGCAAAACACAACACAAAACAATTAGCGCATAGTTAGCTTACCTAAACCTAGGCACTAACCAAACCCCGGTTTGACCCGTCTCCTACAAGTCCCGCATAAAGTGCATACACAATAAAGTCTACGTCTAGGCGCCTATCTCAAGTCGCCTAAATCCCATAGACCATGCTCTGATACCACTTGTAACGACCCGACTTCATTATTCCAAAAACACGCTTAAAAAAAGAATTTGAACCAATACATCTGGACGGCGTCCAATTATATGGACGGCGTCCAGCAGAGAAGACCAGGACGGTGTCCAGAGGATCTGGACGGTGTCCAAATGCACTGCCAGATTCTGACCTCGGTTCCAACTTACACGAGCGGAAAACCCGCTTCCCGACATTTCTAAATGAAACGACTTTCACAACAATTCATATTAAGTAAAACTAAGAAGTTTCCATAATAAAACCGGGTTATACAACGTCGGTCCCACATCGGCCGTTTTACGAATTTCATTCAAAATACAAGTTTCGACCATAAGAGTTTAAATTCCAAACGACACCTAGAGCATGGTGTTTGGGGTTAACCTACCCACATCTTGGCCGAACTTCCAAAAAGCTAAACCCCCGAGAGCCTCTACTAGTCCAAACAAATACCTTTGCCTTTGTCCACGCCGGAGCCTAAAAAGGTAAACAACGAGAGGGTAAGCTAAAGCTTAGTGAGTGCAACAATTATACATATACATATATAACCTACTTACTTGCAATCACTTACACAATACAGCATACAAGCTAGCAATTCAACAACTATGCAAACATTATGCATAAACCAATATCCGCAATTCAGAATAAGCTATCAACAACAATAGCATATAGTTCACAATTAAATATGCTAATACAAAATTCACACAACCATGGTTAACCAATCGTACAAGGGAACGGTACTCGCAAAAGACCGTCGGAGTTCATAACATCCATTAGTGTACATACACCTCGTAATCACTAATCCCCCGGGTGATGTCTTGAACACCGCGATTAACTCACCCCCATAACAATGTGGTTTCTTGAACACCGATACAATTCCACATGTCAATCAAACCAATGAGTGGTATCTTGAACACCGTGACAATTCCACTCCCATGACAATGTGGTGTCTTGAACACCGCGACAATTCCACATGTCAATCAAACCAATGAGTGGTGTCTTAAACACCGCAACAATTGTGGTGTCTTGAACACCGCGACAATTCCACATTCCACGCTACACAAATAAATACATTATATACGTACACACATAATTATTCCACTCACCTTACTCCTTCAATGAATTGGTAAACCAAGCTCGTAACTTCAAAATAACGTACCTATTACATTATTCACATATATCAATCCTTCGTTCAAGTTGGTCAACCAACTTATTCGCCATCGAAGTGCCATTTAGCCCATGGTTCAAATGTGACCCATTTGCACAACTCATTCTAACACTAGGTCGGGATTATGTTAAACCCTTACCAACAATTTTATTATGGTCTTAATACACCTTTTAACACAAGGTTATCTCATTTTCGTACCCATTAACCCACTTAGGAAATCAAAGACTCATTTGACCCATTTCAAGGTTAACACACTCATTTGGGTCACTATCATACCCAAATACACCCATTCACTTTAAACACTAAGTGTGCAAGTGATTTACTAACTTTTAAGACCCATATACACAATTTAACATTTCAAAACCCTAGGTTAGTCATCTTTGAGTCCTCATGACCCAAACTTACCCAAAACCCCCACAACACTAACAATTGGGTTTTATGTTCATCACTAACCCAAACCCTAACCCTTAAACAATTAAAACAAGGAAATTAAGGTTAAGACTTACCACTACAATCAAAATGTAGCTAGGGACTAGATGAACAACTTTAGAACTCGCACTTAGACCCGATTCGACCTTCTTCTTCCTTGATTTGAGCTCTCTCACTATAGAACTCTCTCTCTAGAATTTAAGTGGAAAAGGATAAGGTTGGTGAAAGTGGTGTAAATGAGGCTCCCCCAACTGATCTAGTCACATTCCACGCTACACAAATAAATACATTATATACGTACACACATAATTATTCCACTCACCTTACTCCTTCAATGAATTGGTAAACTAAGCTCGTAACTTCAAAATAACGTACCTATTACATTATTCACATATATCAATCCTTCGTTCAAGTTGGTCAACCAACTTATTCTCCATCGAAGTGCCATTTGGCCCATGGTTCAAACGTGACCCATTTGCACCACTCATTCTAACACTAGGTCGGGATTATGTTAAACCCTTACCAACAATTTTATTATGGTCTTAATACACCTTTTAACACAAGGTTATCTCATTTTCGTACCCATTAACCCACTTAGGAAATCAAAGACTCATTTGACCCATTTCAAGGTTAACACACTCATTTGGGTCACTATCATACCCAAATACACCCATTCACTTTAAACACTAAGTGTGCAAGTGATTTACTAACTTTTAAGACCCATATACACAATTTAACATTTCAAAACCCTAGGTTAGTCATCTTTGAGTCCTCATGACCCAAACTTACCCAAAACCCCCACAACACTAACAATTGGGTTTTATGTTCATCACTAACCCAAACCCTAACCCTTAAACAATTAAAACAAGGAAATTAAGGTTAAGACTTACCACTACAATCAAAATGTAGCTAGGGACTAGATGAACAACTTTAGAACTCGCACTTAGACCCGATTCGACCTTCTTCTTCCTTGATTTGAGCTCTCTCACTCTAGAACTCTCTCTCTAGAATTTAAGTGGAAAAGGATAAGGTTGGTGAAAGTGGTGTAAATGAGGCTCCCCCAACTGATCTAGTCACATTCCACGCTACACAAATAAATACATTATATACGTACACACATAATTATTCCACTCACCTTACTCCTTCAATGAATTGGTAAACCAAGCTCGTAACTTCAAAATAACGTACCTATTACATTATTCACATATATCAATCCTTCGTTCAAGTTGGTCAACCAACTTATTCGCCATCGAAGTGCCATTTGGCCCATGGTTCAAACGTGACCCATTTGCACCACTCATTCTAACACTAGGTCGGGATTATGTTAAACCCTTACCAACAATTTTATTTTGGTCTTAATACACCTTTTAACACAAGGTTATCTCATTTTCGTACCCATTAACCCACTTAGGAAATCAAAGACTCATTTGACCCATTTCAAGGTTAACACACTCATTTGGGTCACTATCATACCCAAATACACCCATTCACTTTAAACACTAAGTGTGCAAGTGATTTACTAACTTTTAAGACCCATATACACAATTTAACATTTCAAAACCCTAGGTTAGTCATCTTTGAGTCCTCATGACCCAAACTTACCCAAAACCCCCACAACACTAACAATTGGGTTTTATGTTCATCACTAACCCAAACCCTAACCCTTAAACAATTAAAACAAGGAAATTAAGGTTAAGACTTACCACTACAATCAAAATGTAGCTAGGGACTAGATGAACAACTTTAGAACTCGCACTTAGACCCGATTCGACCTTCTTCTTCTTGATTTGAGCTCTCTCACTCTAGAACTCTCTCTCTAGAATTTAAGTGGAAAAGGATAAGGTTGGTGAAAGTGGTGTAAATGAGGCTCCCCCAACTGATCTAGTGCCTTAAATTCATCCACAAAGTGAAAATACAAAATACCCCTTTGTAATATCTAAAAACAAAACAGCTGGCCCGCCAGTTCATCTGGACGGCGTCCAGCCCTTCAAATTTGGACGGCGTCTCACCATTTGGACGGCGTCCCAACCTTCTGAGAAAATCAGATCTTACAAATGCAAGCCATAATTATTTATAGTGTCTTCAGCACGGTCTGAACGAACAATGAAAGATATCACCCAGCTTAACATACTGCATGTGAACTTATCCTTGGATGGAATGAAAGCACAGTTCCATAATGTAACTATATGCTTTAGTTACATGCTGAAGTTAGGGTTAACACTGACTAGGACAACATATAGTTGCAACCAATGAAGGAAGAAATATATACAGTAACCACATCAGTGTTATAGATGTTTTAAGCAATCCCTCCCAAGAAGATAACAAGATTCATAGATTTTTAAAGTAATTTACATTACATTTCTGAAAGAAAATTGTACGAAAGGTGTGATCTTTGAACGAGAGTGAACTCTTCGTACAACGAGCGAGTTGATCTGAATTTATCCTTATACTTAAGGGGATGCGCGAATGAGAAGATACGTGAACCCTTGGTCATAAAGAACGGTTTACTCCAAGTGAAAAGAATCTCAAATATGATTTCTTGTACCTCAACATACTGAATCATAGAGATGATGTTTACGAGGTTGTTGCGATTAGCCGTGAAATATTGAGAGTAGAAACCCACCTAGTGCCTTTCCTACAATAGGGTGACCACTGAGTGTACTTCAGAAAACTGATTTATCGGCCCGCGTTTTTGCCATGTCTAACCTTAAAAGGAACATTTTATGAGCGCAAAGACTTCCTAACAAATTTTATAAAACTGCCATCCAAAGTGGCTCAAGAGTTTTTAACAAAGATCTTAATGGTAAGCTTCATCCCTAAACAGAGGACGAGAAGAAGTGTGATCCATACATAGTGTAGACTAATACGAAAAACTTTAATAAAATCAACCAAGGAAGCTTTGAAAAACCTTTAAACGTTTGATGTGACAACATAAACGGAACGAAGTTCTTAGTAAATTTAGAAGTATGTACAACGTGTTCCATTTTGCACAAAACTATTTGACTTAAGTTAAACAACTCAATAAAGGAGCGATTTTTAAATAATTTGAAGGTATAACTTAGTATGTACTAACCAAAATAAGTAAAGGTAAATTTATTAACTTAATTATATACATACATATATGATTTTATAAATCGCATAAGTGACAGAAAAATTTTATTACTTTCATTTGTTCATAAATCTCGTGAGGACCACACAAATAAACAACGTGTAAAATTTTTTGATAAACATAGTTTTTCGTATTTCAGAGGTTACGAGTTGAAAAAGATCGAGTGAAAAATCTTTGAATCATCGGGTGAAATGTTACTAGGTAATGAAAACTAATGAATTAAATGTAGTTTTGATAATTATCAGGACATAAGTCTTTGGGCCAAAAATGTTCACGTGCGAAGCCGTTGCTAAAAAGTGAGGTATGAAGGATAGAGCATGATGATGAGAAGTTAATCGCTTCTTGACTTTGAAAAATGCCAAAAAGATTATGACTAATATTAAAGTCGGAATACTGATGGTGTTAATATCAATAAATGATAATTTCTTGAAATAAGTCAGGACTTAGAGTTATGTAAGAAAGAGCATCGTTCCAACATGTGTGGCAAATAAGATCCCTAGGGTAACGCAATAATTTTGAATGGTTTAAGTGTTAGTGGATGCCCAAAGGCTCTGCATGACGTGGCAGTAAGTGCCTTTATCACACACAGACACACACACACACACGTGAATCTCTCGATTTCGACGGTTGTAAAGTCTTTATGATGACTTGGATACGAATAACACGGAAAAAAATTATATAACAAGCAATGAAAAATTTATAGAAATCATTTAAGGTGACAATGTAAGAAAAGAAACGGAGTTCCTAGTAAACTAGAGTTATGTACAACATGTACTATTCTAAGTAAAATATCTTTTGAATAAAATAATTGATTTGTAAAAGTGAAGGTAAAATTTCATATGTACTAGTCAAAAATAAGTAATTATTTACTTTATTATATATAACATATACGATTTCTAAAATTTGTACGAATGGCAATAAAATAAATTTAATTTTATAAAACTTCGAGAGGATCGCACAGTAAAATAGTGTGTAAAATTTTGGCAAACAAAATTTTCATATTTTGGAGGTTACAAGTTGGAAAAAGATTGATGAGGATCGAGTAAAAGATTTTTGAAAATTTCGGGTGATATTTGAGCAACAATGTCACGAGGTAATGAAAACTATTGAATTTAAATGTGGTTGATGACTATTAGTAGGGCATAAGTCCTTCGACCAAAAATGCTTAAGTGTGAAGCTGTTGCTTATAAGTGAGATACAAATGGGAGAGTATGAGGATGAGAATTAACCACCCATTGATTTTGGAAAATTTTGAACTGGTATGACTAATATCGAAGTAAGAATGATGATGGTGTGATTGTCATCAAATAAGAAATCTCTCAGAATAAGTTAGGATTTAGAGTCACGTAAGAATGAGTATTAAATAAGATTCTTGGGTAGTCTTTAATATAGAATTTGAATCGCTGAAGTGACGGGATATAATTTCGTTTATGTATCGTTGTGCAAGTTTGTCCATCTTATCAGTTTCTTTCATGGCTAGGAAGTGAGCGGATTTGGTGAGACGGTCAATAATAACCCAGATGGTATCATAACCGCCTACCGTCTTTGGTAGTTTCGTGATAAAGTCCATCATTTTTCTTTCCCACTTCCATTGCGGGATCTCGGGTTGTTGAAGTAACCCAGATGGCCTTTGATGTTCGGCCTTGACCTTGGAACAAGTTAAACACTTCCTAACATAAATAGCAACGTCCTTTCTAAGATTTGGCCACCAATAATGTTCTTTGAGATCGTGGTGCATCTTACCGGCTCCTGAATGAATCGAATACCTTGACTTGTGGCCTTCGTCTAGAATAAGGCTTCGTAAATCCCCATAACTAGGTACCCAAATTCTTCCGGCAAAATATCGGAGTCCGGTCTCTTTAACCTCGAATCGAGAAACGATAATGTTCAAGAACTCGGTATGACGTGGCATGGGAAAGTTTGAAGACATGCTGAAGCAGTGACTTTTGACCATGTAATGATCATTGAAAATCAATCTATACATCTACCGAATCTATCTCTCATCCTACACGTGACAAAGCTCCAAAACACACAGTACCGAATCTCTATCAAGCTACAGTAATCCTTCATCTCTCTCATTGACTCACTGTACATCGGATTACAACAATTAAAAAAAAAGATATACCAAATCTATATCTTCTCATTCAACCTGACAGCTACAGTACCATATGTACATCTTCTCTCTCCTGTATACATACATACATCGACATATATAGTAACAGAATCATACATCTATCTTTGTTCTCATTACTGTATACATCAAAAGGTATATCTGAGATCTTCAAGCAACATACAATACCGAATCTTCTTCATCAGTTCAATATCATCAATCTTCATCTCTCATCGCTTATATATTATCGATCTATTCAAACTGCTACAGTCTCTGTCGAGCATACGCACAAGCTATCCTACTCTTTGGAACAAATTTTTTACTCTTAAAACAAATTGAAGACATATACAGGTTCACAATCCTTCGCTGAAGCTTCGTGTATCTTTAATTCGCTTAGAGAAACATCACATAATTTTAGATCTCAAAGTCAAACTTATGAATTCGTTTGGTCAACGAATCAATTGACACGAATTAGTGCATTTCAGATATTAAAAATCGATGACGTGCATTCCTATGATGTTTTTAAACATCTTTGATTCAGGCATCATCAACTGAAAACATATAAATCGAGGAGTTTGAATTTTCAAGTTCATAAGAAGATACAGTTACTGTTCATCGAATTTGTTTGAGATTTGCTACTGTTGTGATCGAAATTGCTTATAAAGAACTGTTAATCGCTGCTTTGAGGTGTTATTCCAATCGATTTCAAGGTCTAATTTCCTCATATTGTCGAATTCAGTTTTGGTGTTCATCTTCCAGGAAGAACACATTTGGTAGAATCAAACTTTGAATCTAATTCGGTACAGTACACACTCGGTATTATATTCGGTATTGGATCAGTTATTGATTTGTTACCGAATTTGGGCTTATCGAATCTGTTTCAGGCCCAACAAGCTTGCCAAAATCACTTAAGTGGACTTACCAAATTTAATAAGCCCAATACCTAAACTGGTGGAAATTTGTCACTTTTGGTCCCTGAAAAGTTTGAGATTTTTGCAACATCAGTCCCTTACCGAATCTTAGGACTTATTTGACACTTTCAGCCCCTGTCAATTTATCAGAATTTACAAGGGTAGTCCATTACTGAATCTAGACTAACGAGGACTTAACGAAAGTCAACAAAACGTTCAAAAATAAAATTTGATTCACCGGAATCATATTTTGAGGGGGAGAAAAGGCTATAATACTTGATATTATTCAACATTTCGTGATGATGAAGCGTGTTACACAAGATTTACATATAAAACCCGATTTTATTGAACGATTCAATCATCGAGACAAGAGATGTTCTTGTTATTACAACACTCTCGAAAAATGTGCTTTTATCAGATTTGTGGAAGCGACAAAAGCTACAAATCTTGAGTCGATTGCTTTGTTAATGACTCCACCCGAACCATCGTATGTTGAAGTGACTGCACGTTATGAATATGGTTGTTCATGCCACAACAGAAGTGAACGTTCCAATTGTATCTTTATACAACACAAACTTCATCAACAACTTCAAACAGAATTTCAACAGATGAGAGAACAAGATGACGAACTGAGAATTCAAACGACATCTTCAGAGATTTCCAAGTTGCAAGCTCAAATCAAAGAATTAGAATCTCACGTTGCATACAGAAAATCAGAATCTGAAAAAGCTTCAAAAGCAACTGACTACTTTTCAAAGTGACTTAGAGAGTCAAGCAAAGACTTACAAAGAAAAAGATGAGAGTAACGCTCAGATCATTCAGGATCTTCGCTCACAGGTTATTGAAAAACTAATACTTTCCAAGGAATGTGAGCTTGATTCAAAGGTCATCACTCAACTTCGCAATCAAAATCAAACATTGATTTGTGACTTTAAGAAACGAATTTTCGAGTTACAAAAGGAGGTAGATGTTAAATCACCACCAATTTCGAAACCCAAAATGGTATCATTAGGAGTTAATACTGACACGATATCAGTAGTGGATAAATCAACGACTACGATTTCGGATTCTCCTCAAACTTTTGAGAAGAAGGTCATCAGGACTGAATCCACTCCTCCTACTGTTTCTAAACCCAAGACAACATTTTCCTCAAGCAAAAAGATTTATTCTGGTTATGAAACCAACGCGAATCGTCCTTTTCTGAAAACCACATATGGGGAGAATGGAGAGATTATGGGTTATCGTGATCAATATGGTTGGTTTCCAAACAAAAATAAGAAATCATCCATAGGTCCGAGAAAAACTCCTCGCACCAAAGTTGACCTAGTTTCTAAAACTTCAAAGATTCAGTTTCCGAAGCAAGTGTCAATCAAAGCTGGCACCACACCCGTTTCTGCAACAACAACAACAACAACAACCAAATACTCTTTTCAAGAGTTGCTTAAGTTTAAGCCACGATCCATGAATATGGCTAAAACTTCATTCCCTTCACTACCACCAGAACTATTCTCAAAAGCTAAACCAAGTGTCCCTACAAAGTGGAGTGAAGAATCTATAGATGCCATTGATAATACCTATCAATGGTATTTCAAACGAAGATGATATGACTTTACTACGGTTTCCATATACTTCTGTATGGGACCCGGTCTTCAAAGAGATGTGAACACATGCTTACCACGATTCCTGACTCTGATACATTGATTAAGTTTCCACATTAGTCAAGGGGGAGCTATGCATGAAGATTCAATGCCGATTATCTTTGCGTAGGCTCTGATACCCTTTCCCACTCAGATCAAAATATGCTTAAGAGTTAATCACATTTTGAGGGGGAGATATAAGGGAAAGTACGAGGTCTTCAGCAATTTGCAAAATCAAAGAAGATTCTCAAGAAGTCCGTTGAAGCTCCAAGAATTCAAGAAATTCAAGATCGTCAACAACGGCAACATACATGAATCGAAGACTAGACTAGTAGTTTTAGATTTATTGTATGTAATTTGTAAGGTTGCTAAATTTTTGCACACAATCAATGCAAAGGGGGAGATTTTTAGAACCCCGGGAATTGCATGGATTGTGTGCTAAGCCTTGTAATAGTGGGATATAGACGAGGGCTATATATATCTCACAAGGCAACCTTAGAAATGAGCCATTCACACACATAGCCAAAGATATGTAAAGGTGTTGGGGGAAGTTGTGGAATAGAATTCTAGTTTTCTCTCTACAATCTTCCTACTTTCACACACATTCATACGATATTCATCCTTACACACCCCAACATGGTGAGTATCGAACTAACATCTCGTTAAACATAGTGGAATAGGGTGAACCCAGATTCAACAAGTGATGATGAATTATCAAGGAATAAGAGGTATGCCGTTAACAAAATGAATGTAAATTTCATAGCTCCTCGATTCACCCTTTATGGTATATGAGAAGACTTTAAATCTACTCATGAGCATGGGATAGATAATTTGGTTACAACGAGTTCTTCATATATTCACGAATAAGATAATGAGTATTTCAATTCCTCATGTAATAACATTGGAATTTCTGAATGAGTGGTGTAAGAATTCTCTTTGACTCGCTTTCTATTCCCCATGTCACATTATTGGAATTTCTTTATGAATTACCGTAATATAATCCCGTTGGATGGATGCCAATATATTTCACTAATTCATAGTTCCATTCCAATAGCACTACATAAGGTCAGGACATGCGTTCAACCTCGAATTTATACACAATTTTCTCTAAAACGGTTTCTTAAACAATGTGCTAAGAATAACACAAATAGCCAAAAACGTTAAGAGTAATGAACATGAACGAAGATGACATAAAATGTCTTTGAAGCATCAAGAATTTTTAAAAGTCAAGAATGATGTTTTTTCGGTTCACAAACCAAAGCGTAAAGGCACGAAGGCACAAAGGCACGTAATTTAACAAAAATGTTATATACATGAATATAGTAGCTGACATTGAAATGTCGAGCACTTTATAAATCAAGAATGGCATCCCTCGGTTTCACTAACCGAGGTGTTCTTATAAAAGATAAACTCACATGAGTCGGAGAATACGTTTAAATCGAAATGGGAGTTCCTCCCGGATTCAGAACATAAGAAGGAGGTATGCGTATATGAAAACAATATACATGCGTACAGGAAACAAATAATCACATATAATAATACGTTATAGGTCGGGCTGTAGACTAGACTCACTAATGCACCCTATTGACTCGGGTAACGACACCAATGCAGCCTAATTCCCTACAACCAATGCTCTGATACCAAATGTGATGCCCCGTACAAAATCAACCTGTACGGATCATCAACAACAGGTCCATTACACGGTTACAACACTATATGCTGTTTTAAAACAAGTTTTGCATTCATGAAAAGATAACGTTTTTGCCAACGTCAAATGTTTTACAAAAGATAACGTGCTTCTACGAATAGAAAGCATTAACATGAGTACGTGACACTAAGGTCATTATAAAACCATAGTTCAAATGTAACATAAGTTTTGAATGCAAAGTAAAAGTTCCATGATTGAGACATCTCTAAGCAATGCAGCGGAAGTCTAACACAGCAAGTCTATTACAGCGGAAGCAATTTCGTCTAAGCACCTGGGAAATAACATGCTTAAAAAGTCAACACGAATGTTGGTAAGCTATAGTTTTATTGTGTGCAGCAAAGTAATGTAGACCACGAGATTTCAGTGCTTCAAATCACCATTTCAAATTAGTATTTCAAATCAGTATGATAAAGTATATGCTTACCCATGGGCACTTGGTAACTAACTTAACGTAAAATAATATATCACCCCCTAAAAGTACACTTGGCGAGTGCATATTTTACGGAGTATTAAACACCCGTTAAATGCTAGCGCGGCTAGCCCGAGTGGGGATGTCAAACCCTATGGATCCATATCTAAGATTCACGTCTACCGGTTCATAAACCAATAGTTAAACGTTACCGAGCTAAGGGGAAAATTTGTGCTGTTATATCACCCACACATATATAAAGTTTAAGTACTCGTGTCTAGTAAGTAAAACATAAAAAGCGCATGTATTCTCAATCCCAAAAATAGTTAAAGTAAAAAGGGAGCTATAACTCACAGTGAATGTGCGGTAAAGTCGATACGAGTAAGTAAGCAAGTAGTAAGTTGGTCCGAAAGGTCCTCAACCTAAGTCAAGGTTACTAAGTCAGTAAATCGTTCTCAAAAGTTTAAAAGTAAATAAGTTAAGTCTTAAGTATCATCATCATCAACATCATACGTAAAAGATAAAGTAAGTTTTCAACTAAAACAGAGGTCAAAATGAAAAGCTGAATTCGTGCAGCCGCTACGACCTCTACACAAATGGGAATGACGTGCAGTCAGTGGCCAAGGCTCCGTTTGTAAGTCCTCTTACCTCTGTCCAATTTTCAGATCGTAACTCGATGTCGATTGACCGTGGCGACAGTTCAAGCGCGAGTAGGTCAGAAATTTCAGCACGTCGTTACGAGGGCGTAGTGATTTTCGGAAGGCTATAAATCCTAAACCGTATATCGGATTTAGGCGAGTCTTAAATGAAAATTCATCTACTCGAACCGAAGTATCTGGAAATAAACTTTCCATAAGTCCTAGGAGTCTGATCAGACCCTGAAAAACAGAAAACAAGTGCTCCGGTGGGTTTCTTGGTGTTTGATGCTCATCACGGTTCTCATCCTTGATGCGTATAAGCCTCAAGTGTACAACTCTTGATGTTTTAGCATCACTTTAACCAAGGTTTAACCATAAACACACAAAGTCAAGACTAAGAAATAAAATACAACTCATTTAAGAGTTTGAGCAAGATGATGAACCAAAGTTACATCAAGTTCTTAGTTTCGACACAAGTACAAGATCTATTAAGCTATAAACTTGGATTCAAACCAAATAAGCAAGACCTTAAGTTATAGAGCTTAGATCTTAGCTAAATATTGAAGACCTTAGACTAGAAAGTCTAGATCTTGTGTTCTTGATGAAACCCTAAGTTGTAAGACTTAGACTTTTAACTTTTACAAAACCCTAAGTTAGGAAACTTAGATTTTGCAAAGTAGGATGAACATAAGCTAATGAGCCTTTGTTTAAACAAGTTAGATGACCATAAGTTACATAACTTAGATCAAACACAATAATGAAACCCTATGCTAGAAAGCTTGGATCTCTTAACAATACATATGAGATTTCAAGCTAGTAAGCTTGTATCTTTGTTTAAAGTAAACACAAGTTACAAAAATTAAAAGCAAACAAATCAAAGAAGATCATAAGTTGATAAACTTGATCTTTTAATAACTTTTTGTAGAAACCTCAAGCTAGAAAGCTTGGATCTCTAATGTTCTTGAGGATCCTTAAAGCAAAAAAGCTAGATCTTCAAGTTACATGACGATCATAAACACAAGTCTTGATCCTTTAATAAAAATAAAGAGATCTTAAGTTATAAAACTTAGATCTAACAAAGTAATGAAGATTCAAAGCTAAAAAGTTTAAAAGTAAATAAGTTAAGTCTTAAGTATCATCATCATCAACATCATATGTAAAAGATAAAGTAAGTTTTCAACTAAAACAGAGGTCGAAACGAAAAGCTGAATTCGTGCAGCCGCTACGACCTCTACACAAATAGGAATGATGTGCGGTCAGTGGCCAAGGCTCCGTTTAGAAGTCCTCTTACCGCTGTCCAATTTTCAGATCGTAACTCGATGTCGATTGACCGTGGCGACAGTTTAGGTCAGAAATTTCAGCACGTCGTTACGAAGGCGTAGTGATTTTCGGAAGGCTATAAATCCTAAACCGTATATCGGATTTAGGTGAGTCTTAAATGAAAAGTCATCTACTCGAACCGAAGTATCTGGAAATCAACTTTCCAGAAGTTCCAGGAGTCTGATCAGACCCTGAAAAACAGAAAACAAGTGCTCTGGTGGGTTTCTTGGTGTTTGATGCTCATCACGGTTCTCATCCTTGATGCGTATAAGCCTCAAGTGTACAACTCTTGATGTTTTAGCATAACTTTAACCAAGGTTTAACCATCAACATACAAAGTCAAGACTAAGAAATAAAATACAACTCATTTAAGAGTTTGAGCAAGATGATGAACCAAAGTTACATCAAGTTCTTAGTTTCGACACAAGTACAAGATCTATTAAGCTATAAACTTGGATTCAAACCAAATAAGCAAGACCTTAAGTTATAGAGCTTAGATCTTAGCTAAATATTGAAGACCTTACACTAGAAAGTCTAGATCTTGTGTTCTTGATGAAACCCTAAGTTGTAAGACTTAGACTTTTAACTTTTACAAAACTCTAAGTTATGAAACTTAGATTTTGCAAAGTAGGATGAACATAAGCTAATGAGCCTTTGTTTAAACAAGTTAGATGACCATAAGTTACATAACTTAGATCAAACACAATAATGAAACCCTATGCTAGAAAGCTTGGATCTCTTAACAATACTTATGAGATTTCAAGCTAGTAAGCTTGTATCTTTGTTTAAAGTAAACACAAGTTACAAAAATTAAAAGCAAACAAATCAAAGAAGATCATAAGTTGATAAACTTGATCTTTTAATAACTTTTTGTAGAAACCTCAAGCTAGAAAGCTTGGATCTCTAATGTTCTTGAGGATCCTTAAAGCAAAAAAGCTAGATCTTCAAGTTACATGAAGATCATAAACACAAGTCTTGATCCTTTAATAAAAATAAAGAGATCTTAAGTTATAAAACTTAGATCTAACAAAGTAATGAAGATTCAAAGCTAAAAAGCTTGAATCCTTCATGTTCTTGAAGACTTTCAAATCAAAGTTTGAATCTACAAGATTTATGAAGATTCAAGTCACAAAATTTGAATCTTTGATCATGATGATGATGATTTCGTGAATAAGGAAAGAAAAGAAAAAAAAGAAGCCAAGAACTTACAAGTTCTTCAAAGTTTTAGAGAGAAGTTAGAGTGAGAAGCAACTAGAGAGAAAAGTGTGTGTGTTTTGAGAAAATGAAGTAAAATTTGAAAAAAATGAAGTGGTGGTGATGGTGTTAAATGGTCGACAGCCAAGGGGTGTTGGGGGAGGGGGGACCATTTGGCTTCATGTGGAGGTGGGATGGTGTGGTCCATGGTGGTGGTACAAGGTGATGTTGATATGTTGGGTGGCATGCAACAAGGTGTAAGTAGTAGTACATAAGCATGCACAAACCTTGTCTTATTACTTACATGGGTTAGTCATTAATTAAATGGACTAACTAGTCCATTAATTAGCCCACTAAACTAGTCCATTACTTGAGTAGGTTGGGCCATGGAAGTCCATTAAAGTAAAAGTCCATTAAGGCTAACTAGAGTGCATTAGTAAACACTAAGCGTAATTAATAAACCATCAAGCCAAGTAATTGTCATTAATAAATAGCAATTATGTTTAAGTAGTCATAACGCCCCAATTATGACAAAAGGTTAACGTGTACCAAGTACGTAGCTCGTTTTAAACGATAAGTGACACTAACTGTCATAAATGCATTCAAGGATCAAGTTAAGTGATTAAACACTTAATAGCACGTTTTAAGACATTAACGAAAGTAATTATCATGAAATAAGATCCCAGAGCATAAACTAGCTCAGTACGCACATATACGCAGATTCGTGAAAGTATAGAGAACAAAAATATAAGTCGAAAAAGTCGGGTCGTTACAATAATAAGGAATAATAATGTTATTACTAGAACTTGTAAACCTATTTATATGGTAACACCTTAAGTACACTAAGTTATATTATCACCTATATATGTAAATACTAAGTACATTAATAATTTGTTGTGTGTATACACCTAAAACGTGAAGGTTATAATCTAAAGATAACGTGCACTATATACGAACCTCATCGCTACTTACGGCCTAGGGTGGTCCTTGTTGCCTTATGGGACTCGCTTGTGGATCTCGAATGCCAAGACTTAGATTCTGGTCAAGAGTCCTGGGCGCCCGGTGTAGTGACCCGAACTTTTCCATGTTTATATATATTAATTGAGATTGATATTTACATGATTAAATGTTTCCAACATGTTAAGCAATCAAACTTGTTAAGACTTGATTAATTGAAATATGTTTCATATAGACAATTGACCACCCAAGTTGACCGGTGATTCACGAACGTTAAAACTTGTAAAAACTATATGATGACATATATATGGATATATATATAGTTAACATGATACTATGATAAGTAAACATATCATTAAGTATATTAACAATGAACTACATATGTAAAAACAAGACTACTAACTTAATGATTTTTAAACGAGACATATATGTAACGATTATCGTTGTAAAGACATTTAATGTATATATATCATATTAAGAGATATTCATACATGATAATATCATGATAATATAATAATTTAAAATCTCATTTGATATTATAAACATTGGGTTAACAACATTTAACAAGATCGTTAACCTAAAAATTTCAAAACAACACTTACATGTAACGACTAACGATGACTTAACGACTCAGTTAAAATGTATATACATATAGTGTTTTAATATGTATTTATACACTTTTGAAAGACTTCAATACACTTATCAAAATACTTCTACTTAACAAAAATTCTTACAATTACATCCTCGTTCAGTTTCATCAACAATTCTACTCGTATGCACCCGTATTCGTACTCGTACAATACACAGCTTTTAGATGTATGTACTATTGGTATATACACTCCAATGATCAGCTCTTAGCAGCCCATGTGAGTCACCTAACACATGTGGGAACCATCATTTGGCAACTAGCATGAAATATCTCATAAAATTACAAAAATATGAGTAATCATTCATGACTTATTTACATGAAAACAAAATTACATATCCTTTATATCTAATCCATACACCAACGACCAAAAACACCTACAAACACTTTCATTCTTCAATTTTCTTCATCTAATTGATCTCTCTCAAGTTCTATCTTCAAGTTCTAAGTGTTCTTCATATATTCTACAAGTTCTAGTTACATAAAATCAAGAATACTTTCAAGTTTGCTAGCTCACTTCCAATCTTGTAAGGTGATCATCCAACCTCAAGAAATCTTTGTTTCTTACAGTAGGTTATCATTCTAATACAAGGTAATAATCATATTCAAACTTTGGTTCAATTTCTATAACTATTACAATCTTATTTCAAGTGATGATCTTACTTGAACTTGTTTTCGTGTCATGATTCTGCTTCAAGAACTTCGAGCCATCCAAGGATCCGTTGAAGCTAGATCCATTTTTCTCTTTTCCAGTAGGTTTATCCAAGGAACTTAAGGTAGTAATGATGTTCATAACATCATTCAATTCATACATATAAAGCTATCTTATTCGAAGGTTTAAACTTGTAATCACTAGAACATAGTTTAGTTAATTCTAAACTTGTTCGCAAAAAAAAGTTAATCCTTCTAACTTGACTTTTAAAATCAACTAAACACATGTTCTATATCTATATGATATGCTAACTTAATGATTTAAAACCTGGAAACACGAAAAACACCGTAAAACCGGATTTACGCTGTCGTAGTAACACCGCGGGCTGTTTTGGGTTAGTTAATTAAAAACTATGATAAACTTTGATTTAAAAGTTGTTATTCTGAGAAAATGATTTTTATTATGAACATGAAACTATATCCAAAAATTATGGTTAAACTCAAAGTGGAAGTATGTTTTCTAAAATGGTCATCTAGACGTCGTTCTTTCGACTGAAATGACTACCTGTACAAAAATGACTTGTAACTTATTTTTCCGACTATAAACCTATACTTTTTCTGTTTATATTCATAAAATAGAGTTCAATATGAAACCATAGCAATTTGATTCACTCAAAACGGATTTAAAATGAAGAAGTTATGGGTAAAACAAGATTGGATAATTTTTCCCATTTTAGCTACGTGAAAATTGGTAACAAATCTATTCCAACCATAACTTAATCAACTTGTATTGTATATTATGTAATCTAGAGATACCATAGACACGTATACAATGTTTCGACCTATCATGTCGACACATCTATATATATTTCGGAACAACCATAGACACTCTATATGTGAATGTTGGAGTTAGCTATACAGGGTTGAGGTTGATTCCAAAATATGTATAGTTTGAGTTGTGATCAATACTGAGATACGTATACACTGGGTCGTGGATTGATTCAAGATAATATTTATCGATTTATTTCTGTATATCTAACTGTGGACAACTAGTTGTAGGTTACTAACTAGGACAGCTGACTTAATAAACTTAAAACATCAAAATATATTAAAAGTGTTGTAAATATATTTTGAACATACTTTGATATATATGTATATATTGTTATAGGTTCGTGAATCAACCAGTGGCCAAGTCTTACTTCCCGACGAAGTAAAAATCTGTGAAAGTGAGTTATAGTCCCACTTTTAAAATCTAATATTTTTGGGATGAGAATACATGCAGGTTTTATAAATGATTTACAAAATAGACACAAGTACGTGAAACTACATTCTATGGTTGAATTATCGAAATCGAATATGCCCCTTTTTATTAAGTCTGGTAATCTAAGAATTAGGGAACAGACACCCTAATTGACGCGAATCCTAAAGATAGATCTATTGGACCTAACAAACCCCATCCAAAGTACCGGATGCTTTAGTACTTCGAAATTTATATCATATCCGAAGGGTGTCCCGGAATGATGGGGATATTCTTATATATATGCATCTTGTTAATGTCGGTTACCAGGTGTTCACCATATGAATGATTTTTATCTCTATGTATGGGATGTGTATTGAAATATGAAATCTTGTGGTCTATTGTTACGATTTGATATATATAGGTTAAACCTATAACTCACCAACATTTTTGTTGACGTTTTAAGCATGTTTATTCTCAGGTGATTATTAAGAGTTTCCGCTGTCGCATACTTAAATAAGGACGAGATTTGGAGTCCATGCTTGTATGATATTGTGTAAAAACTGCATTCAAGAAACTTATTTTGTTGTAACATATTTGTATTGTAAACCATTATGTAATGGTCGTGTGTAAACAGGATATTTTAGATTATCATTATTTGATAATCTACGTAAAGCTTTTTAAACCTTTATTGATGAAATAAAGGTTATGGTTTGTTTTAAAATGAATGCAGTCTTTGAAAAACGTCTCATATAGAGGTCAAAACCTCGCAACGAAATCAATTAATATGGAACGTTTTTAATCAATAAGAACGGGACATTTCAGTTGGTATCCGAGCTTTGGTCTTAGAGAACCAGAATTTTGCATTAGTGTGTCTTATCTAGTTTGTTAGGATGCATTAGTGAGTCTGGACTTCGACCGTGTTTACTTGAAAAATGATTGCTTAACAAATTTTGTTGGAAACTATATATTTTTAACATGTGAATATTATGTGATATATTAATCTCTTAACGCGTTTGATATTATGTGATAGATGTCTACCTCTAGAACAAGTCCCATTGACTCACCTAATAATAATGAAGAGTCAAATATAAATTGGAATGATTCGTGGACTGATTCACAAGTTCTCGAAGAGGAACCGGAAGAAGAGTCGGAACCGGAAGAAGAATCGGAACCGGAACCGGAAGAAGAATCGGAACCGGATGAAGAAATAGAACCGGTGGGGGAAATAATAAAACGGTTAAGTAAAAGAAAATCCTCAACCAACCAACCAAGGTTAATTATGGTCAATGGTGTTTCTGCCAAGGAAGCAAAATATTGGGAGGATTACCAATTCTCCGATGAATCGGATTCCGACGAGAATTCCGATGATGTTATAGAAATTACCCCAACTGAATTTAAAAAGGCAAAAGAAAATAATAAGGGAAAGGGCATAAAAATAGAGAAATCTAATTCCAACCCCGATGAACTTTATATGTATCGTCAACCCCCGAAGTCCTTAAGTTGTAACAATGACCCGGGAACCTCTAAACCACCAGGTTTTTCTAAACCAATGTGGATAACGACGGCTCGTATTAGGGGAACATCATATATCCCTAGAAACTTGGCAAAACGAACCAAAACCGAAGAAGAAGAAACAAGCGAGTCAGAATAAGATAGTTGTATTCGTGTGGTGTAATATAAGTAATATAGTGTGCTTATGCTTTATGATATATGTAAAAATTGCTTGTATTAATAAGTATTTTTTTTATGAATCTAACTCTTGTCTATTTTACAGTATAAAAACACAAAATGGATAGACAACCCAATATTTTAAGAGACCTACCCGGAGACATGATTGATGAAATCTTGTCTAGAGTCGGTCAGAATTCTTCGGCACAACTATTTAAGGCGAGATCAGTTTGTAAGACATTCGAAGAACGTTCCAAGAATGCCTTGGTTTATAAAAGGCTTTCGTTCGAAAGATGGGGGATATCACATTGGGAAATCCATAAGTTACGATGTGTTTACTTTAACGCATATATTGCGGGGAACCCAAATGCTATTTTACGCAATGAGTTAAGAAATTATTTTGACTCAATATATCCGAATATTGGACTTCGTGATTTAGAAAAAGCGGCTAACATGCAACATAAAGAAGCATGTTATGCTTACGGATTAGTAATGTTCGCTTCTCACCAAAGTGAGAACAAGAACATCGGGCTACAACTATTAAACAAAACGTTCCCACAAGTGACGGAGTCGGTAATTGGGGTAAGAAATGAGGTTTTTAGATTGTTACGGGACTGTTGGACATTACATAACCCTCGTCCCTTTGACGACGTTACAACACACTGTCTTATCAACGGCCATAACGGTTATGTTCCACAAGACCAAGGATGGGAAGTAATCCTAGTAAAACCAGAATGCATGACTTGTTTCTGGACGTATGAATTACGTGTCTTTATTGCCTTTGCTGAACGACTTGTGTACTAGCTAGAATTATCTTCACAACCATCTTGTATCAAATTTATTGTGTGCTATATTTCATGCTATATGTAAAATAAGCGGTATTGTAAGTTTGTAAAATATTGTGTAAAAGTTTGAACGCGAAATATTATTATAATCAGTTTTTCATATAGAATTGTAGTAGTTGAATTGTATATTAGCTACTAAGTATGAACTTAACGGGTAGGTACTACCCGAATTTAAATTTATAAAACGCTAATATGAAGAAAAAGCTTTTATAAATGAGTTCATATTATGCTACGAAATACTATTAACTACTCTTAATATTCTGTATGATTAACTTGTTCCATTTGACTATTTTGAAGGAAATGGCACCGACTACTCGACACACAGTGAATATGAATGAAGAGGAATTCCGTACTTTTCTAGCTTCAAACATAGCCGCAGTACAGGCTGCGCTACATACCAACAATAACCTTGGATCTAGCAGTACAGGAAATCGTGTAGGATGCACCTACAAAGAATTCACTGCCTGCAAACCTTTGGAATTTGATGGAACCGAAGGACCGATCGGATTGAAACGGTGGACCGAGAAGGTCGAATCGGTGTTTGCCATAAGTAAGTGTACTGAAGAGGACAAAGTGAAGTACGCTACGCATACCTTCACAGGTTCTGCGTTAACATGGTGGAATACCTATCTAGAGCAAGTGGGACAAGACGATGCGTATGCACTACCGTGGTCAGCATTCAAGCACTTGATGAACGAGAAGTACCGTCCCAGAACCGAGGTCAATAAGCTCAAGACAGAACTTAGAGGGTTACGAACCCAAGGATTTGATATTACCACGTACGAAAGACGATTCACAGAATTGTGCCTATTGTGTCTGGGAGCATTCGAAGATGAGGAAGAGAAGATCGACGCGTTTGTGAAAGGATTACCGGAAAGAATCCAAGAAGATATAAGTTCACACGAGCCCGCCTCCATACAACAGGCATGTAGAATGGCTCACAAACTAGTGAACCAGATTGAAGAAAGAATTAAATAACAGACTGCTGAAGAGGCCAATGTGAAGCAAGTCAAAAGAAACTGGGAGGAAAATGGTGATAAGAATCACCAATACAACAACAACAGCAATCGCAACAATTATCCCAACAATCGCAACATCAATCGCAACTACAACAAACGGCCCAACAACAACAACAACAACAACAACAACAACTACAACAATCATCCCAATAACAATAATAACCGTAACAACAACAACAATCAGAAGCAGCTATGCCAAAGGTGTGAAAAGTATCACTCGGGGTTCTGCACCAAATTTTGCAACAAGTGTAAAAGAAATGGTCATAGCGCGGCGAAGTGTGAGGTCTACGGACCAGGGGTTAATAGAACGAAAGGAACAAATGGTGTCGGAACGAGTAATGGCGGAGCAAGTAGTGTCGGAGCAAGCTATGCCAATGTAGTTTGTTATAAATGTGGAAAACCGGGCCACATTATTAGAAATTGCCCGAACCAGGAGAACACGAATGGACAAGGCCACGGAAGAGTTTTCAATATTAATGCGGCAGAGGCACAGGAAGACCCGGAGCTTGTTACGGGTACGTTTCTTATTGATAATAAATCTGCTTACGTTTTATTTGATTCGGGTGCGGATAGAAGCTATATGAGTAGAGATTTTTGTGCTAAATTAAGTTGCCCATTGACGCCTTTGGATAGTAAATTTTTACTCGAATTAGCAAATGGTAAATTAATTTCAGCAGATAATATATGTCGGAATCGAGAAATTAAACTGGTTAGCGAAACATTTAAGATTGATTTGATACCAGTAGAGTTAGGGAGTTTTGATGTGATAATCGGTATGGACTGGTTGAAAGAAGTGAAAGCAGAGATCGTTTGTTACAAAAATGCAATTCGCATTATACGAGAAAAAGGAAAACCCTTAATGGTGTACGGAGAAAAGGGCAACACGAAGCTACATCTTATTAGTAATTTGAAGGCACAAAAACTAATAAGAAAAGGTTGCTATGCTGTTCTAGCACACGTCGAGAAAGTACAAACTGAAGAAAAGAGCATCAATGATGTTCCCATTGCAAAAGAATTTCCCGATGTATTTCCGAAAGAATTACCGGGATTACCCCCACATCGATCCGTTGAATTTCAAATAGATCTTGTACCAGGAGCTGCACCAATAGCTCGTGCTCCTTACAGACTCGCACCCAGCGAGATGAAAGAACTGCAAAGCCAATTACAAGAACTTTTAGAGCGTGGTTTCATTCGACCAAGCACATCACCGTGGGGAGCTCCTGTTTTGTTTGTCAAGAAGAAAGATGGTACATTCAGGTTGTGTATCGACTACCGAGAGTT
Source organism: Rutidosis leptorrhynchoides (assembly GCF_046630445.1). Taxonomy (NCBI): domain Eukaryota; kingdom Viridiplantae; phylum Streptophyta; class Magnoliopsida; order Asterales; family Asteraceae; genus Rutidosis; species Rutidosis leptorrhynchoides. The sequence continues at coordinate 13,829,713 of NC_092334.1, forward strand.
GAACAAACTTACCATCAAGAACCGCTACCCACTACCGAGAATCGACGACTTATTTGATCAACTACAAGGCTCGTCTGTTTATTCAAAGATTGACTTACGTTCCGGGTATCATCAAATGCGGGTGAAAGAAGATGATATTCCAAATACTGCTTTCAGAACACGTTACGGTCATTACGAGTTTATGGTCATGCCGTTTGGTTTAACTAATGCACCAGCTGTGTTCATGGACCTTATGAACCGAGTGTGTGGACCATACCTTGACAAGTTTGTCATTGTTTTCATTGATGACATACTTATTTACTCAAAGAATGACCAAGAACACGGTGAACATTTGAGAAAGGTGTTAGAAGTATTGAGGAAGGAAGAATTGTACGCTAAGTTTTCAAAGTGTGCATTTTGGTTGGAAGAAGTTCAATTCCTCGGTCACATAGTGAACAAAGAAGGTATTAAGGTGGATCCGGCAAAGATAGAAACTGTTGAAAAGTGGGAAACCCCGAAAACTCCGAAACACATACGCCAGTTTTTAGGACTAGCTGGTTACTACAGAAGGTTCATCCAAGACTTTTCCAGAATAGCAAAACCCTTGACTGCATTAACGCATAAAGGGAAGAAATTTGAATGGAATGATGAACAAGAGAAAGCGTTTCAGTTATTGAAGAAAAAGCTAACTACGGCACCTATATTGTCATTGCCTGAAGGGAATGATGATTTTGTGATTTATTGTGATGCATCAAAGCAAGGTCTCGGTTGTGTATTAATGCAACGAACGAAGGTGATTGCTTATACGTCTAGACAATTGAAGATTCACGAACAAAATTATACGACGCATGATTTGGAATTAGGCGCGGTTGTTTTTGCATTAAAGACTTGGAGGCACTACTTATATGGGGTCAAAAGTATTATATATACCGACCACAAAAGTCTTCAACACATATTTAATCAGAAACAACTGAATATGAGGCAGCGTAGGTGGATTGAATTATTGAATGATTACGACTTTGAGATTCGTTACCACCCGGGGAAGGCAAATGTGGTAGCCGATGCCTTGAGCAGGAAGGACAGAGAACCCATTCGAGTAAAATCTATGAATATAATGATTCATAATAACATTACTACTCAAATAAAGGAGGCACAACAAGGAGTTTTAAAAGAGGGAAATTTAAAGGATGAAATACCCAAAGGATCGGAGAAGCATCTTAATATTCGGGAAGACGGAACCCGGTATAGGGCTGAAAGGATTTGGGTACCAAAATTTGGAGATATGAGAGAAATGGTACTTAGAGAAGCTCATAAAACCAGATACTCAATACATCCTGGAACGGGGAAGATGTACAAGGATCTCAAGAAACATTTTTGGTGGCCGGGTATGAAAGCCGATGTTGCTAAATACGTAGGAGAATGTTTGACGTGTTCTAAGGTCAAAGCTGAGCATCAGAAACCATCAGGTCTACTTCAACAACCCAAAATCCCGGAATGGAAATGGGAAAACATTACCATGGATTTCATCACTAAATTGCCAATGACTGCAAGTGTTTTTGATACTATTTGGGTAATAGTTGATCGTCTCACCAAATCCGCACACTTCCTACCAATAAGAGAAGATGACAAGATGGAGAAGTTAGCACGACTGTATTTGAAGGAAGTCGTCTCCAGACATGGAATACCAATCTCTATTATCTCTGATAGGGATGGCAGATTTATTTCAAGATTCTGGCAGACATTACAGCAAGCATTAGGAACTCGTCTAGACATGAGTACTGCCTATCATCCACAAACTGATGGGCAGAGCGAAAGGACGATACAAACGCTTGAAGACATGCTACGAGCATGTGTTATTGATTTCGGAAACAGTTGGGATCGACATCTACCGTTAGCAGAATTTTCCTACAACAACAGCTACCATTCAAGCATTGAGATGGCGCCGTTTGAAGCACTTTATGGTAGAAAGTGCAGGTCTCCGATTTGTTGGAGTGAAGTGGGGGATAGACAGATTACGGGTCCGGAGATTATACAAGAAACTACCGAGAAGATCATCCAAATTCAACAACGGTTGAAAACCGCCCAAAGTCGACAAAAGAGCTACGCTGACATTAAAAGAAAAGATATAGAATTTGAAATTGGAGAGATGGTCATGCTTAAAGTTGCACCTTGGAAAGGCGTTGTTCGATTTGGTAAACGAGGGAAATTAAATCCAAGGTATATTGGACCATTCAAGATTATTGATCGTGTCGGACCAGTAGCTTACCGACTTGAGTTACCTCAACAACTCGCGGCTGTACATAACACTTTCCACGTCTCGAATTTGAAGAAATGTTTTGCTAAAGAAGATCTCACTATTCCGTTAGATGAAATCCAAATCAACGAAAAACTTCAATTCATCGAAGAACCCGTCGAAATAATGGATCGTGAGGTTAAAAGACTTAAGCAAAACAAGATACCAATTGTTAAGGTTCGATGGAATGCTCGTAGAGGACCCGAGTTCACCTGGGAGCGTGAAGATCAGATGAAGAAGAAATACCCGCATCTATTTCCAGAAGATTCATCAACACCTTCAACAGCTTAAAATTTCGGGACGAAATTTATTTAACGGGTAGGTACTGTAGTGACCCGAACTTTTCCATGTTTATATATATTAATTGAGATTGATATTTACATGATTAAATGTTTCCAACATGTTAAGCAATCAAACTTGTTAAGACTTGATTAATTGAAATATGTTTCATATAGACAATTGACCACCCAAGTTGACCGGTGATTCACGAACGTTAAAACTTGTAAAAACTATATGATGACATATATATGGATATATATATATAGTTAACATGATACTATGATAAGTAAACATATCATTAAGTATATTAACAATGAACTACATATGTAAAAACAAGACTACTAACTTAATGATTTTTAAACGAGACATATATGTAACGATTATCGTTGTAAAGACATTTAATGTATATATATCATATTAAGAGATATTCATACATGATAATATCATGATAATATAATAATTTAAAATCTCATTTGATATTATAAATATTGGGTTAACAACATTTAACAAGATCGTTAACCTAAAAATTTCAAAACAACACTTACATGTAACGACTAACGATGACTTAACGACTCAGTTAAAATGTATATACATGTAGTGTTTTAATATGTATTTATACACTTTTGAAAGACTTCAATACACTTATCAAAATACTTCTACTTAACAAAAATGCTTACAATTACATCCTCGTTCAGTTTCATCAACAATTCTACTCGTATGCACCCGTATTCGTACTCGTACAATACACAGCTTTTAGATGTATGTACTATTGGTATATACACTCCAATGATCAGCTCTTAGCAGCCCATGTGAGTCACCTAACACATGTGGGAACCATCATTTGGCAACTAGCATGAAATATCTCATAAAATTACAAAAATATGAGTAATCATTCATGACTTATTTACATGAAAACAAAATTACATATCCTTTATATCTAATTCATACACCAACGACCAAAAACACCTACAAACACTTTCATTCTTCAATTTTCTTCATCTAATTGATCTCTCTCAAGTTCTATCTTCAAGTTCTAAGTGTTCTTCATATATTCTACAAGTTCTAGTTACATAAAATCAAGAATACTTTCAAGTTTGCTAGCTCACTTCCAATCTTGTAAGGTGATCATCCAACCTCAAGAAATCTTTGTTTCTTACAGTAGGTTATCATTCTAATACAAGGTAATAATCATATTCAAACTTTGGTTCAATTTCTATAACTATAACAATTTTATTTCAAGTGATGATCTTACTTGAACTTGTTTTCGTGTCATGATTCTGCTTCAAGAACTTCGAGCCATCCAAGGATCCGTTGAAGCTAGATCCATTTTTCTCTTTTCCAGTAGGTTTATCCAAGGAACTTAAGGTAGTAATGATGTTCATAACATCATTCAATTCATACATATAAAGCTATCTTATTCGAAGGTTTAAACTTGTAATCACTAGAACATAGTTTAGTTAATTCTAAACTTGTTCGCAAACAAAAGTTAATCCTTCTAACTTGACTTTTAAAATCAACTAAACACATGTTCTATATCTATATGATATGCTAACTTAATGATTTAAAACCTGGAAACACGAAAAACACCGTAAAACCGGATTTACGCTGTCGTAGTAACACCGCGGGCTGTTTTGGGTTAGTTAATTAAAAACTATGATAAACTTTGATTTAAAAGTTGTTATTCTGAGAAAATGATTTTTATTATGAACATGAAACTATATCCAAAAATTATGGTTAAACTCAAAGTGGAAGTATGTTTTCTAAAATGGTCATCTAGACGTCGTTCTTTCGACTGAAATGACTACCTTTACAAAAATGACTTGTAACTTATTTTTCCGACTATAAACCTATAATTTTTCTGTTTATATTCATAATATAGAGTTCAATATGAAACCATAGCAATTTGATTCACTCAAAACGGATTTAAAATGAAGAAGTTATGGGTAAAACAAGATTGGATAATTTTTCTCATTTTAGCTACGTGAAAATTGGTAACAAATATATTCCAACCATAACTTAATCAACTTGTATTGTATATTATGTAATCTTGAGATACCATAGACACGTATACAATGTTTCGACCTATCATGTCGACACATCTATATATATTTCGGAACAACCATAGACACTCTATATGTGAATGTTGGAGTTAGCTATACAGGGTTGAGGTTAATTCCAAAATATGTATAGTTTGAGTTGTGATCAATACTGAGATACGTATACACTGGGTCGTGGATTGATTCAAGATAATATTTATCGATTTATTTCTGTATATCTAACTGTGGACAACTAGTTGTAGGTTACTAACGAGGACAGCTGACTTAATAAAATTAAAACATCAAAATATATTAAAAGTGTTGTAAATATATTTTGAACATACTTTGATATATATGTATATATTGTTATAGGTTCGTGAATCAACCAGTGGCCAAGTCTTACTTCCCGACGAAGTAAAAATCTGTGAAAGTGAGTTATAGTCCCACTTTTAAAATCTAATATTTTTGGGATGAGAATACATGCAGGTTTTATAAATGATTTACAAAATAGACACAAGTACGTGAAATTACATTCTATGGTTGAATTATCGAAATCGAATATGCCCCTTTTTATTAAGTCTGGTAATCTAAGAATTAGGGAACAGACACCCTAATTGACGCGAATCCTAAAGATAGATCTATTGGGCCTAACAAACCCCATCCAAAGTACCGGATGCTTTAGTACTTCGAAATTTATATCATATCCGAAGGGTGTCCCGGAATGATGGGGATATTCTTATATATATGCATCTTGTTAATGTCGGTTACCAGGTGTTCACCATATGAATGATTTTTATCTCTATGTATGGGATGTGTATTGAAATATGAAATCTTGTGGTCTATTGTTACGATTTGATATATATAGGTTAAACCTATAACTCACCAACATTTTTGTTGACGTTTTAAGCATGTTTATTCTCTGGTGATTATTAAGAGTTTCCGCTGTCGCATACTTAAATAAGGACGAGATTTGGAGTCCATGCTTGTATGATATTGTGTAAAAACTGCATTCAAGAAACTTATTTTGTTGTAACATATTTGTATTGTAAACCATTATGTAATGGTCGTGTGTAAACAGGATATTTTAGATTATCATTATTTGATAATCTACGTAAAGCTTTTTAAACCTTTATTGATGAAATAAAGGTTATGGTTTGTTTTAAAATGAATGCAGTCTTTGAAAAACGTCTCATATAGAGGTCAAAACCTCGCAACGAAATCAATTAATATGGAACGTTTTTAATCAATAAGAACGGGACATTTCACCCGGTAACAACAGATCATCAGAGTGACTTATCTGTTAGCAACGAGGTTTGGGCAAGTTGTACAATGTCTTTGTGAAGGATTACAACCCGAATATACTAAAACTAGAAACTTACTATAAGTGGAAGCTTTCCATAAATAGTAGGCTTCCAAAAATAGAAACTTCTGAGAAATAGTAACTTTTCTCGAAAATCGTCACTGTTAATATAGTTGCTATATTAATAAACAAACTTTATGTCTGTTAGACATTAACTAATCAAAGGTTATATCTCTAGGTTGAGATCTCCGATTACATACTCCGTTCATACTTCTTGCGTGGATAAACTTACTTGCTACTAAGGTGAACTTCATAGCCCCACTTTTTAACTTTCTCTATTTACTTATTTTAAACTTTGGGGTGAGACACATGCTTGCTTTTAAAACTATTTTACGCTTAGACACAAGTACCCGAAACTGTTTAACTGTGCTGCCATGCTTTGTTTCATGCTAAATCCCTGCCATGATATCGTTAATTAATACATTGAAACGCAAACTTAGTTATTGTGAGTAGGCCTATTGAAAGTGACGTCTCTAACCAGTTGACCGTTGGTCTTTGGTTACATAATAATGATTTCAACGACACTGACAGTTCAAGGTGTCATGGGGTAACTTTGTTTAGTTCGATATCATAACTTCAGCACTACTTTTGAACGATGTTGCTACATCAAACTTGACAACTAAATCTTGTGGTCTAAAAACTATATTAAACCTATGTTGTTCACTCAACCATTTTTGGTTGACACTTTAAGCATGTTTTGTCTCATGTGAAGACTGCTTGAGGTTGTTTGCTGCTTGGATTTTGCTGCTTTTGGAGTCCGCATTTTAGATTCATATTATTGCGTTAAAACATTTAAGTTTACATTAACATTTTGGATTTACATATGTAATGACTATTTATTTCCGCTGCTTTAAATACATTGGTTTTTTTTTAATAAAAACGTCTCATTTAGAGTCGTTCTCGCTTTACACTTGTGTTATGATATTGGTTAGTCACATATGACCCCCGGTCCCATTTAGGGGGTGTGACAGATGTAGTTTCTCTCGTATAGTAGGCTTGTAATTATCGTGACCGATGTAGTGTAGCTACTTTGGCTACCTCACTATGTACATAACTTTCATTTATATATAATATACCACAGTTGCTTTTCAAAAAAAAAAATTTACTTCATATAGTACATCATAAATTCTACATTATTAGGTTATACTGTATACCTAAATAATGCATATGTCTAGTTGGATGTAGTCATTTGAATGGTTAATATATGTTATTACCCAACAAATAATTCAAAGTTATTAATTATAAGTATGATAATGTATAGTTAAATATAAATATAGAGTTTAACAGGTGACTCACGAGTTGTTTAGCGGGTAAAATATATCCATGACCCTGCCCGATTATAGGTAGAAAAATATAACCTACCCGCATCTATGGGTATATTTTTTTACATTTAACTGGCGTAATAAAGAATATTTTAATCGATATATAATAGTTATACTAGCAAAAAGACCCGTGAAATCACGGGTTGATTAAATGACAAACTTTTAAATAGAATAGTAAAATATTTAGATGTACAATTCCAATTGAGAGATGAAAAATATTAGTTTCACATAATTTATGACATGTCTAGTAAAAATACCCGTGAAATCACGGGCTGATTAAATGACAAACTTTTAAATAGAATAGTAAAATATTTAGATGTACAATTCCAATTGAGAGATGAAAAATATTAGTTTCACATAATTTATGGCACGTCTACTAAAATCAATTTATTTTGCTAACCTGGAAGGAGTACATCCAATTAACCATATTAACGAATATAAGTACCAAGTAAACGTGACTTGCTTGACCTTTTAGATCTTTCAACCTCAGTGGGTTTGAAACAATCGATATCTCCTTAGCTGACCTTTAAGATCCAATCTTGCTTGACCTTTAAGATCTTTCAACCTATCATCTTTATCGTTATCTACGTCTTTAGAAGCTTTTTCTCATTCCTCCTTAATTGATTCCTTTAATTAGGAAAAAATGACTTGGTTCAAAATTTTATTTTAGTAAATAAAAGGAATTAGACATATACATACATGAAATCTGTTATCTTCTTCCAGTACTTCCATCGATAAGCAACAATCGAAGACTGAAGAAATAAAATAAGCATTTAGGATTAGACTTCCAGATCGCCATTAAGCCATTGGTCTAAGAGGCAAGCAGTAACTCCAACATATGCTAGACACCAAACTGATTACAACACCAGATAACATACTTCAAAAAATACTAAAAGTTCACAACTTGTTATAAAATCAAGTAACTAACATCTCAAATAAATAAATAAATATAAATAAAACAATAAAACTTATAAAGCCCGATAACAAAAATATCACTTTTCCAACAGAGCTCTGCTTTTTATCTCATGAATTTCTTTTCTTGAAGGTGGGTCAGCTACATAAATTGTCTTTCATTCACTTGTAATTAGCTGATGAATATCAAAAGCACTACTTTTAAAAGATAATACATTCATATTTAAATAATAATAATAATAATAATAATAATAATAATAATAATAATAATAATAATAATAATAATAATAATAGTAACAATTTAAATGACAAATTTTATGGAAAAAAGGTAATGGTCACATACGACAATGGAAAAGTTTTGAATTCTGAATAGATGTTGCACCATAGTTGTCCTACTTCCACTTCTATATATCATATGCATATTATGAAACCTGGAACAAAAGTAGAAGGAGAAATTTTGAACGCACATAAACTACACACGAAGACATCCAAAGTAAGTGATTCGATTTACAATTATCTGTTTAACTTCATTATATAATATATAGATGTAGGCCTAGTTTTACCTTATCGCAAAGCTTTTGCAGCTTAGTCATTTTAGCAGCTCACATAAATCCAAATGAGTAAACTCCCATAATTTAAATCGGAAAAGATCTAACCTTTATACCATTGACCAACAGTAGATGATACCTATATATATTTTATATCTGTAAAGTAACTTTCATCAAATAAACCAAAAAAGAACGAAGATATTCTACCTCACGAATGATGAATGATGAATAGGCATGCCATTTTTTGCAAAGTGACACCCACTTTTCTTGCTTTTTAGATTCACGAACTGTAAAGGAGACATAGAGAACTGAGTTGTTCGATCATAATGCTACAAATCCAAAAAATAAAAACAAAGCAAGTTTGCAAGCCGATTGCAAATATACACAAATAATCAAAAAGACTAAAAACAAAGTGTACAAAATTTACCTTGAACACAAACAATGGTCCAGGTTTAAATTGATGCCTGCAAGACAAAACATGATTTGATCAATGTAAAAAACCTTAAAGTTATACCAAAAGAAAACACTTAAAGATCACCTAACAAAAAAAAAAAAAAAAAAAAAAAAAAAAAAAAAAAACTATTCATTTGACATTTACCAAATACAAATCAAAAACACAAATCTTTGATATAGTTCATCAAACGTTCATTGATTAGGCGTAGCTTCATCTACTGAATGAGACATAATCACAAACACCTGGTGTGCAAAACAAACTTCAAAAGTAATGAAAAGTAAGCCTAAATGAAGACAATTTATGTAAACGATACATGATACATAATTGAAAACTACATACCAATTATTTGTTATATGCACTTACAATGTTCTTTGAGAACGAAGAGTTAAACAGATCATTCATCACCCTCAAACACCATTTTAAAAATCCCATTATATAATCATATCCGACCTTCATGTACCAAAATCAAAAACAAATCATAATCTACAAACACAAACACAAACCTCATCCCTCATACTTACAAAATCAAAAATCCGTGAGCTTCAAATCGTTTAATATGGATAGCGAGAGAAATAAAAGGTAAATAGAATCAAATAGAACATTTGATATGAAGCAATCTGCAAAAAAAAAAAAAAAAAAAAAAAAAAAAAAAACGATCGATGTGATGTTAGAGATAAGAAAAGTAGATGAAAATAAGTGGCCGGAGAAGCGTACGGAAAGTTTAGTTTTATGTTTATGAGCATGCATAAAGAAACCCTAATTTGGAACAAATACAGAGTATAATGTTTTAATTGTGAGTTTAAATTTTTTAAATAAAATTAATTAGTGTTTATGACATCATCAAAATATTCTCAGATTTTTTCTTTTTATATTTATTTTTTTTAATGAAAGGAAAATGCATATTTATGATGTATCATTTTAGCAATATAATAGAAACTATAGATAGATAGATGTATATCTTATACGTGAATTCTGACTTCACCTCTATATCTATTAGCCGCATGTGACTTGTCAACGGTTAAAAAAAGAATTCACAAGGTCAATTATACAAAAAGATGATTCAGCAAGTGAATTTGGCAAAAAAAGAGAATTTTTAGGATGAATTTCGATTTCGAATGAAATTGATTTCTCGGGGTAAATTCGGAAAATAGGTAAAAAAAATTCCTTCCCTGCGCAAACTTTGGTAAAAAAGTTGCTGCTGTATTTCATGAAAAAGGGGTTTTAGGTTGCCTGCTGTCTCCGGCGACGATTGCATAAGTCTAAATTTTCAAAATTTTGATAGGTTTTACTATCTATCCATCTTCTTATTTTCTGCGTTTGTTTACACTTTTATTTTTTAAAAGGATCACGTACTAGTTCGATGTCGTTGATATTAATCTATACGCTGCATAATTTGTCTATCGAGTCTGGTAGAACTAAATTGGTCAAAATTGATTGTAATTAAGGGGGAACTTTTATATAGTTTATATAGATATATAGATGCCTATTATTTAGCTGGATTCTGTTAATTTTTTGCTCTTGTAGTGTATACATAAGTTCTAGGTTTTGTGGAGTGGCTGTTATATTGATAATGAACACTAATAATAACCAATTGTTGTTTCTTGATTTCAACAGCTAGAGAAAACATTATCAATGAACAATGCTAATATTAGTCACAAGACATGAAATTCTAAAATCGGAAGTTAAATGTATAATTCTTCCTTGAATCGGTGATGCTTTTGGTTAAGCATTAATAGTTGAATGAGAACATCAACTTTCAACGATACTTATTATAGTTCATATGTAATTTGGTCGTTTTGTAATGTTATTCTTATTAGTGGATTTTGATTATCAGGTGACTTATGATGTACGTGTGAGGAAACTATTAAGTTTTTGGTACTATGGATCTGAACCCCTTTAAACTTGACATCGATGAGCTTATCGGCGAGTTTGCAGAGGTAGTCACGCCTTTTTCTATTTTAATTACTGTCTCTTTCGTTTTGTTATTTGTTAGTAGAAGTGAAAAAATTGGCAGGTAAAGCAGCAGTGGCGGAACTTGAACCCGACCGGAGATGGGGCGAAATTAATGAAAGGGGGTAAACACTTAAAAAAAAACTAAATTTTAGTAAATTTTTCTTTTTTTAGAGTAAATTTTTTTTCCCCGAAAATCGAGCCGGGGCGGATACCCCCTTTTGCCTCCACAATGTTCCACCTCTGTAAAGCAGGTTGGTTAACTGGGCAAATGGTTTTTTTTTTTTTTTGTTTTGTTTGGGTGGCGCTGATTGATGTCGGCTGCCAATTATATATACTACTCTGTTAATAATCCATTTTTTGATAAGATATTTTACAAGGTTTTATGCATTATTAATATGTTTTGGGAACCGTTGTCCTTTGTGGCTCATTTCTTTTTTGGCTATTTGGAATAAATTTTGCTTGTTTGACTCATTAAGCGATAAAACATAACTTGAATTGACCCATTTTTAGTAAACGGGACGATTTCTACCACTTATGTAGTAATAGTTGTACTATTTTGATGAACTTTTTCATTGCATATTTTTGATGTCATTGATTTTATTGGAATTATTTCAGGATGAAATGACTACATTAGCCCACATGAAGAGGATATGGCTTTCTAAAAAGTTCACTTGTATCTTTGAAGCTAAGCCTAACACAAAATTGGGATTTTTTATGCAATCTCTGTATGGTCATTGCATAGGTATACACTCTAAACTTCTACTTAGATCAATATTGGCTGTTCATAATTTTTTTTGTAATGAATGATAGTAATATATATGTTCTTCTGCAGGTTACATGACGTCTTCTGGTTCTATATCACACAGGCTTGGTGGTCTTTATTGCCTATACTGCCTACATGAAACACAACCATTCAACCCTCCCTTCAGAATTTATATTTCCATACGTAAGTTATCACATCAGGTTTCGTTGCTTCATACTGAAGGTGGCTAAATGGGCAGGTCTAGGCTGATTCGGCACGGGTTGAAACAATAAAATGGGAACTGGGAGTATGGGCTGAAACTGACAGGTGTGGTTGGGCTGACACAAATTAGTAAACTACTTTTTACAAAATTATTTGAATGAATGATTTTAGAGGTTTTATGCAACTAACTTTTACTGTCATTGACCTTCGACCCATTTTCTTTTATATCAAGAATAACATAATTAACATCCGATTTAGCAGAGGAATTGAAGAGACTTAAGGAACTTGTTCGTGATGCAAAGAAAGTGAATATAAAAGATGTTCCTCTTTTAGTCAATAATATGCTAAAAAGAAATTTTTTTCTTTACGGGGCTATCGACTTGAAGGAAGGATCTGTAGAAGAAAGGCTAAATGAACTAACGTCTCTACAGAATGCTCGCGTTCAACATGCCAATAAAAAGTAAACTATATTTTTACCAAACTTTCAATTTCATTGTTGTTTTGCATATACAACCACTAAAGGTTTCTTCTATTTGAGTTGGAGATTAGAGGTGGCAATCTCAACCCATTAAACGGACAATTCTGATTTTTTTATGTTCGATAACGGATTCAATGGATAAGATATAAAATAAGTAGTTAAATATGAAAATGGCCAAATGGGTCAAACGCATTAGAGGGTCAACACTTGTCTAATGTGTATTCGAATACTTACAACATTCTAACTTACATTTATTAAAAGAAATTATATCACTATATTAGTAGGATTTCTGTAGTTATATTTACCATTAGTTATTTCAAATTTTAATGGGCAAAAAAGTGTTGGTGGGTCCACCTGATCCGAATCTATTCATTTGGGCCTGAACTCAGTTAAACCCAATACTAAACCTTTTTTGGCTTGCTTTTTTTGCCACCTCTTTTAAAAAACCATAAACTTGGGTCATGTATATGATTTTTGTAAACTCAAGGAACTTGGTGCACCAAGTTGCTTCAAGGAACTTGGTGCACCAAGTTGCTTTTGCTTAACATGTGTTATAATACAAACCATAATTAGATTTACGTATGTTCCTATTTTGGGTGATATAGGTTATTTGCAGATACACAAATTGAGCATTACATCCATATGGACATGGTGAGTATACAAACTCACTTTATTTTTGCAGTGTCTTGGGGGTGTTTGGTTATACATTTTTAAGTGATTATAGCTATTTAAAGTACCGGAACAATGAACTATTTATACGTGTGTTTACGATGTCTTTATTATTACGTGTTTGTGATCCAGGGAAAAGAACTTGATGTCGATTCACTGAAGAAAATTTCAAGAGAATATGCCATGGCCAAAGAGCTAGCCATCAAAGGTTCTATTTTATACGGATTATGAATTTACTTCTCTAAACCTTAGTCAACTATTTAATTATTGATCCAAAAAAAAAATTTCCTTGATAAAAGAGGCTGAAAAGGTGGTGAGCACTCAAGATATAAAGCACATTGCAGTTAACCAGGCATTGATTGGAGATGTGATTGAGAAAACGACTCAAGATTGGAACAATCATAAAGAAGCGTTTTATCAGCAAACGGGACTTAACCAACATCAGCATTTCATTGAAAAGCCGAGCTCTGAGCAACCAAGTATCAATGAAAACGCTGAAGCAGATGACTTCATTGAGAATTCAGGAATGCAAGACGGAGGAGCATATGCAGAAAATGATGACAACTTTTGTGATGAACTAGAGCAACAACTACTATCTTTGGAAGAATTGTAGTTGTACAATTTGCATGGTTGGTTGTACTTTCGGGTGAAGGGTAGTTTAGTCTTATAACGTTTATGTGATATTGCTTGATAAGCACAACTCGTGGTATTTGGACGTGTGTTTCTTGAAAACATATTTCATGGCCCTAAAATATAGTTGGATTTATTATACAAACGAGGATATATGTGACTTGTCATAAATGTTTTGATGCGTAGAAGCATGATTTCTGCATTCAATTCTAGCTATTTCTTCACCTTTTGATCGACATGAACAACATATATATGCATTTTGATCATTTGATGCAATATCCATATGTGTGATTGGTTGTTAACGAAAATAAAAGAAAAAAAAAAAAAAAAAACAGAAAATGACCATAAAAACCAATTGCTACGCTAACCACCTTTTATCTTTTAGAATATTTGATTAAGATTAATTTTAAGTACTATTCAGAACAAAACGCTTATTTTAAGTGGACAAAATTAGGCGAACAGTCCTTTTGGTTTCTCAATTTTCACGTTCAGAAACCTTTTTTGCTTGAGTCTTTGTGATTTGCTCGTTTTGCGCGAATCATCCGTGACGTTAAAAAGTTCGTTAAATTGCATCATGTATATTCGTCATTTTCGTTTTTCATTTAACTCACTCCATTTCAACTTCACATTCCTCAAAGTTTATAACCCCTAAATTTGACCGAATCAAAACACGCGAGGAACACACAAAATTTGAAATCCAAAATTTGTAAGTGTCTTTTAGTGAAAACTGTGATTTTCACAAGGTTTTATAGTTGACCCAAATGCTTTTAAAATACTTTGCAACTCAGGTTAAAGAAAAGGAAAAGAAAAAAATTGGTAGTTAATATTGCTCTTTTATACATATTTATATTTGCAATATCATTTCTTCTGTCGTTGTATTTGAACATGTTTTGGATTCGTTATCACTTGTTTTTCATGGAGATTGTTTCAGGTATATATGTGGATTATAAAAGTTTTTGTAAAGAAACAGGCGTTAAATTGCGATTTTTATGAGGCTTGACTGCACTATCTCTCCTAAAAAAGATAGTGTACGCGTCACCCACCTTACTCTTCTACTTTGTAATGTTTTTCATTAAGCATCGCTCAACGTCCGGAGGCATATGTTCCGAGGATGAATGGAAATCCTACGAATTCACAAGGTATTCTGTAGTTCACGTGTTATTCATTTTATACGGAGGTTGCATAGCATGGTCAGAAACCAGACTATGTGCCAGACTAAAACCACTAGGGCATGTATGCACTATTTCTCCTTACAAGAAGTGTATGCGCCCAACCACCTCACGCAACTAATATGCATGTCACCGAGACATTGCCTTAACGCTCACATATATAATCTTAAGTTATTACAATAACCTGAGCGGAAATGGTATTCTAAATAGGTCACTCGAATTATATTCAAGTGTTAACAATTTCTTGTTTATCGCTTTCCTTTGCACCCAGGAAAGTAGTTTACCGAGCACGTTAACAGGTTAGTGTCATTATCCAATACCAGGTTAGCAGTAGTTGACACATACATTTCATTATTACAATTGCTTGCTCAACGCTTTACTTTTTGCTCGGAAAGTTGTTAACTGAGTAAGTTAATCGTCTTGTGTCGTGTAGTGACCCGTCCTAATCCATCTGGACGAATACATTACATTTGGTTACATCGCGAGGTACTTGACCTCTATATGATACATTTTACAAACATTACATTCGTTTTTAAAAGACAAACTTTCATTATATCGAAAGTTGATGGCATGCATACCATTTCATAATATATCCAACTAAAATTGACTTAGTAATAATCTTGATGAACTCGACGACTCGAATGCAACGTCTTTTTGAAATATGTCATGAATGACTCCAAGTAATATCTCTAATATGAGCAAATGCACAGCGGAAGATTTCTTTCATACCTGAGAATAAACATGCTTTCAAGTGTCAACTAAAAGGTTGGTGAGTTCATAAGTTTATCATAAACAATAAAAATTCATCATTTTGATAGACCACAAGATTTAAATGTTGCATGGTACAAATGGGCCCGAATCCTATACCCACCTGTAATGTACATGCGATATCTTTTAAATACAGTACACCTTTCTTGTGTACGAAACCATTTTTCATAATCTTAGTAACCGTACACATATCTCGTGTACAAAATCTCTTACACATAACCTGTGTATAAAATCATTCTCTCGATACATAACATTCATATTTCTTTCATAGCTTGGCTTGGTAACCGACCTTAACATATAATGCGCATCAATAATATCCCCAAAAAAAAAGAACATCTCGTCTGTATAATATCATATAAACTTCGAAGTACTAAACACCACGCCCACTAGCCCTTCCGTCTAGTGAACATTCTGGGTGAGGGTGTTAAACCCGGTAGCTACCTTTAGGATTCGCGTCAATTAGGCGTGCTCTAATTCTCAAAATTAGTGATGTTCCCTAATTCTTAGGTTACCAAGCAATAATAATCAGGGGAAAAAATATTCATATCAATTGTGGCAATTATCACGTCCACATAATTCAATGGTGGCAATTATCACGTCCACATAATTCATTCGAGGAATGTTTTACTTGTGTCTATCTCGTCAAACATTTATAAAAGCATTTCATGTATTCGCAGTTAAAAATGTATTTCAAAAGCATTTAATAAAGCAGTTGTAAAAGTAGCGCATGTATTCTCAGTCCCAAAAATGTAAAGAGTAAAAGGGAGCAAATGAACTCACAGTAACGTATTTTGTAGTAAAAATACATATGACGGTATTGAACAACTGAACAATGCAGGGTTGGCCTCGAATTCACGAACCTATATCAAGTATATATATATTAAAACATATAATCGTAATTAATTAATTTATATGTATTTATTATGCATTAATATTAGTATCCTTATATAGGTAATTTTGTTAATATTTATAATATGTTATAATACTTATTTGATATATAATTTAATTAACGTTATATTAGTGTAAATAATATTAGTTAAAACATATAATCAATTAGTATTGGTATACTTATGTAAATAATACATTTTCATATAAATTTCATTTGTTTGCAAAATAATAGTTAATAATATTACAAAAATAAGGATAATAATAATAATTATAATGCTAATAATAATAATGATAGTAATAATAATGTATTTTGATGAAATGATAATAATGATAAGATAAAATGATAGTTTTCATAAAAATAATATTTTTTAATAATAACGGTAGTTTTAATAATAATAGTTTTAATAATAATGTCAGAAATCATATTGATAGTATTAATGTTTAAATGATAATTCCAACAATGATGTTTAATAATACTTGTAATGATCTGATAACATTAATAATAATGATATTAATAATGATAATACTAGTATTTATTGACAATAATAAATCGTAATATGATAGTAATAATAATACTTAACTTAACAACAATAATAATAATGTTCATTTTTGTAATTATATTCATAATCATAAATTATATTTATTTCATGTATTAGTACTAATAATAATAACCATAACAATGATAATAATAATAAAAATTCTAATTGTAATTATAATACCTATGCTAATGATAACGATAAGGATAATATTCTTAATTTAATTAATAATAATGATATTTCTACTTATTAGAGGTGATAACAATCATCATTATCATAATCATAATAATAATAAAAATGACGATATTAATAATATTAGATATGTTAATGATAATAATACTCATAATCTTAATATTAGTGATAAGAATAATTATCATAATAATAATAACATAAATACTAATAATAACAATAATATGATAATAATAATAATAATAATAATAATAATAATAATAATAATAATAATAATAATAATAATAATAATAATAATAATAATAATAATAATAATAATAATAATAATAATAAAAGTAAAAGTGTATACCCAAAAAAAAAATGTTTCTAAAAAGATTTGCACGAGACCGGGCTTGAACCCGTGACCTTCCGTTAACCGACCCAACACCCAAACCATCCAAGCTACACTGTCTTTCTGTTATTATACGACCCAGAATTTATTATAACCCGAATATAATTTGTTCCCTTTTCTTGTTCTTCCTTCAAACTAAACGAATTCAACTCAAACCCAAAACTATAACCGCGAATTTCAAAGTTGATTTAGGACTTAAAATTAGTTAACCAGTGTTGGATTCTTCCATAAAATCAAACAAACAAATAAAAAAAATATAGAAACAGAAAAAAATACACATCTGTTGTCGCAGCTTTTTTAAAAAAAATATATTGATTTTCGATTTTAAGGCTGTTTAGTACAAAAGTTCCTACAAGAATTATATTTTAAATTGTTCCTAGAAACTCTATGAATCATCATTTTATCCTAAAACATAAGAACAAACACGAATTTTACCATGAACCAAACTGTTGACTTTTGACTTGAAAAGCTTTGACTTGAAAATTAAAGTTCGTTATTAAGAATTGGGATGTGAAACTTTGCAGAAAGTTTTAGTAAACGATTCCTAACTACTTCCCATTATTACATTTTTAAAAACTTTGCAAAATCGAGCTGTTGATGAAAATAGACACGAACAGGGGTATAAGTTTGCTTTCTTATATTATTTCTTTGATTTTTTTTCGAATGGCAGTGCATAAATGTGATGTGCAATGAATGATTGATATAAAAGCAGATATTAATCGAATGTTGTATTGTGGTACAGATGGGTTTCGACAGAATCACCATCAGGTAAACAGAAAGAAAGAAAAAATATTAAAGTAGATAGTGAAATCTAACTAATTCGTACCTTTTTATTGTTTTTATATAATTTATATAATTATTTTTTAATAAAAATAAATATATGAGTCATATTATTAATACTAATTAATAATAATCATATTAATTATTATTACTAAGATACATATTTGATTATAGACAATTATAAATAATAATAATAATAATCCTATTAATATTATTAGCAAATGATAACAATAAAAATAATATTAATAATACTAACAAAAATAAAAAAATTTAATAATATTATTATGATAATAATAATATTAATAGTATTAGTATAATAATTCATACATATCAGGTTTCATTTTTAAATCATAATACTATTATTACTGATATTAATATTAATGGTTATAATAATAATGAAATACTAATAATCATATTAATTAACTACATTTTAACTTGTATTATATACTATAAATTATATAACATTATATAACATATCATATAATAACTTTTCTTGAATATTTATTATTTATAAATTTTATTACAATATACATATAATAATAATTATACATAGAAATCATATATAATTATATATAAATTCATTTTAAATTACACTTAATTATTTTGTACCTTATTTTTACATATTTAATTCTAGTGTTTAAAATTATATTTTTATTATTTTCAATTATCATATATTCTTACATCTATATATATATATATATATGTATATATATATATATATATATATATACATAAATAATTGTTCGTGAATCGCCGGGAATGGTCAAAGGGCAAATGCATTCATGTAATCTATTTCAAAATTTTGAGACTCAGCTTTACAGACTTTGCTTTTCGTGTCGAAATCATATAAAGATTAAGCTTAAATTTGGTCGGAAATTTCTGGGTCGTCACAGTACCTACCCGTTAAAGAAATTTCGTCCCAAAATTTGATTGGGATGGTCATTGCTAACAATAAATATGTTTTTATGACGCATATGAGTTGGAAATTAGAGTTTTATCACCATTGAGTAATAAAGATAAAATAATTCGATTATTCGAAGAGTACGAGTGAAGTTATCACAAAAGAGTGATATGAAATAATGCAGGTTTGTTTTAACTGATGACGTAGTCATGGGTGAATTCCGGAATTCAAGGGATTTAGAGAAAATTTTCGTAATAAGATTTGATTCTTCGATAATTAAGGAAATTAGAATCTTCTTTGTTTAAATGAAATGATTTGTCTCGATTGTTCTGTCTGATACTTCACTATAAATCCACCCTCATCGTTTCCTTTATATTGGAGTTCCATACTTTTTTTTTCCTCTTTCCGACTTTAAGTCAAGCGAATAACGGTCTAGAATTCGTAGATATGAAATTTTGATTGATCATAATGTTCTAAGCAGGAAGGATCGTAATAGCATGATTTAATTTGGTAAATTATCAGAATTACAGAAGATAGAACTATCAAAAATATATTTTCTTGATGTGTTCAGAGGTTAAATAGAATGAAAGAGTTATGTAACATGACACATGATGATGGTATGATCTACTGTGAACCATCATCACGTTTCATTAGAAACTCAGCATAACCTACTGTAATATAAGCACGTTGGCCGGGCGTCATTATATTATACTAACCCATGCTTCAATTCCCAACACTTCTCCACAATTCATTCATAATTTATACTTAGATTTTACAGAAGTTTCCAATATAATGGAATACAGAAAACACGAAGAGGTAGATAATTTCGGACAAGAATATTTATGAAAATATCCTCAGAAATATCGAAGATATTTATGATGATATTTTGGAATTTCTAAGTTCGAAGGTTAATGAAGAAAAAATTTCTGCAAGATTTTAACATGACTTCGGATCAAGATATTCTCTAAAGATTTCAACGGATTCAGAATTACTTGGATTCTTTGAATATAGGGTATGGTCCTTGTATTTGTCCTTGGTCTCCTTCGTGGTTAGCTCAATCCGTTTTCCAGTTCCAACTTTTCTGAGCTTTTCCAACATACTATTCTTTATCATCAAACTTCCGAAGATTAAGGTCGTTTATGGTTGCCTACGGTTTCTGTTGCTTCATTCAGCTTTTTCAAAGTTCAATGTATTGATTCGTAGGCTGGGTACTTTTCAAAATTTCAGAATTGAAGATCGTAATTCTAGGAGATAATTGTTATATGTATACATATAACTATTGATGTAGAAATGTTACTAGATTCGAAATACTGATTGCTGATCCTCGGTAATTGGCATGGAAATTATTGTTACAGGGTATAGATGAATACACGATGGGGTTTCAATGAATATAATGATTTTTCGGAAAGTCCAAATTCATTGAAGTTGCTGGTAAGTTTTCTGCTAATGTGGTGGAATATAAACGGTTCCCCGGTAATGATGACGACAGGCAAACTTATATATCGAGGTTATAATAAGGCTAATTCGAATGGAAGTCGAAGTTGATTTGCTGAAGCTGTGACAAAATTGGCTAATTTGAAAAAGAGTTGCAATGTTATTTTCGGTAATAACAATGCCAAAGGAGCTAGCACAGATACTTGTTAAACGTTTACTCAGGTTTCGAGTGTTTTCTGGTGCATAACTATATGTATAAATCTTTTCTTCCGTAGATGAAGTGCGGTTGGTTCATACTCTCGATTGAGATGTTTTCAAGAATCATGAAAAGTTTGCACGTAGATTGTAATCGTCAAGATACAAATGAGGTTTAGGATGAAATCAAGTGGCAAACTTGAAGAATTGTTTAGTTTCATATGTTATTATCAATATTTTAATTCATTTTAATTGTCCAATGTTGGTAGTCCTCAGTTGATAGTTCACAGTTAGCAATTCAATAATTCATATATAGTTTATTATATAATATTCGAATTAATTAATACATGTCGTGACCCGTGTACATGTCTCAGACTCGATCACAACTCAAAGTATATATATTATTGTAGAATCACCTCAACCCTGTATAGAGAACTCGATCATTACTGCATATAGAGTATCTATGGTTATTCTAAATAATATATATAGATGCATCGATATGATATGTCAAAACCTTGTATACGTGTCCCGATATTTAAAGTACGTAAAATAAATAACAGAAATTAAATGACGATAAATAAAGTGCGTAAAGTAAATAACAGAAATTAAATGACGATAAATAAAATTGCGATAATTAAATTGCGATAAATAAAATGTAATCAGTTAGCTAGGAACAGTTAGCTAGGATTTTTGTTAGCGTGGATTCTTAATAGAATTTCTCATAGTTAATTCGTTTGTTTCTAACAAATTTTATTTTGTCCAATATTTTCTTCATTATGGCACTTGTTGGATTCTGATAGGTCAAAATCCAAATATGAAATTGAATGAAAATGATTATTCTGTGGTGAACGGATTCGTATATCTGTGGATGTAAGTAGGATAGTAAATGACCGTTAAATCAAGTTTGAAGAATGTACAGTGTAACTTATTAGTGTGAAATCTAAATATTCCTCGGGTATTACCTACCCGTTAAAATATTTTCACCATTAACAGTTTGTACAAAAGAATTTTTAATTACAACCTTTATGAAAACATATATACATATATATTTTCTTCAGATGTAATCATGGATTTAAATGAGTCAATATGATATTAGACTCATTTGATTAAGGTTGAAACTAGAATGAATAATCTCTAAAACTTTAGAGATTACATGATCGCCATGAAGAACGAAGGTAATTGATATAAAACGATTCGTAGATCGATGATTATGCTCGCGGTACAAAATGAGATGTTGAGGCGTGTGGTGTTGAAACTTGGGTTGTTGGTGGTACTGGTGTTGCTGGTGCTGTTGCTGGAATTGTTAGGTTTTGCACCATGTTTTTCAAATTGATTACTCGAGCGCGAAGTTCGTTGACTTCTTCTATTATTCCGAGATGATTGTCGGTCGGGACGAGCAGATGAATAAGGTTTAGAATTGTGAATAGAATATAATCGTGTCAAGCTACTCTGAAAATGAGACTGAAAATGGTGTTTCGGATAGGTTCTCTGGCAAGTGCTTCAGGTTCTTCGCCAAGAGGTGAATTCGGTTGGTGGAAGGGATCGCCTTCTTCGCGTCTCCATTGATTAAGTCAACTACGAACCCATCAGATGAATTGGGGATGGATGATTGGTTGATTCATTCTGGTGACACTGCTTTCGGAGCTTAGGTGAAACTCCATATCGGAATAGCTGTCGGAATTCGAGGAATTCGAATGGTTGAGGGATTCATCTCGTACGATCAGATGAAGGATTTTCGATAAGAAATAGATTATAGGATGTAGATTAGTACCCTGCAATACATAATTTACATATGCATATATAATACTAAAATCCCATAAGTTACGGAGGAATCTACGGAAGCTGTCAGGCAAAGCTAACAATAACAGATACGCTAAGATATGAATTTATCTATACACTGTCTATGCAATAGAGGCAGTAAGACGTGTCTAGACTTTAAGGATGATAAGTAAATAATTTTTGACACTAAATGATAAGCAAAACTTTTGACATGCAGACACGGTCGAAGTCCAGACCCACTAATGCATCTAAACAACTATCAGTTAGACACACTAATGCAAGACCTGGTTCGCTAAGACCACCGCTCTGATACCACCTGTAGTGACCCGTCCTAATCCATCTAGACGAATACATTACAATTGGTTACATCGCGAGGTACTTGACCTCTATATGATACATTTTACAAATATTGCATTCGTTTTTAAAAGAAAAACTTTCATTACATCGAAAGTTGACGGCATGCATACCATTTCATAATATATCCAACTAAAATTGACTTAGTAATAATCTTGATGAACTCGATGACTCGAATGCAACGTCTTTTTGAAATATGTCATGAATGACTCCAAGTAATATCTCTAATATGAGCAAATGCACAACGGAAGATTTCTTTCATACCTAAGAATAAACATGCTTTCAAGTATCAACCAAAAGGTTGGTGAGTTCATAAGTTTATCATAAACAATAAAAATTCATCATTTTGATAAACCACAAGATTTAAATGCTGCATGGTACAAATGGGCCCGAAACCTATACCCACCTGTAATGTACATGCGATATCTTTTAAATACAGCACACCTTTCTTGTGTACGAAATCATTTTTCATAATCTTAGTAACCGTACACATATCTCGTGTACAAAATCTCTTATACATAACCTGTGTATAAAATCATTCTCTCGTTACATAACATTCACATTTCTTTCATAGCTTGGCTTGGTAACCGACCTTAACATATAATGCGCATCAATAATATCCCAAAAAAAAACAGAACATCTCGTCTGAATAATATCATATAAACTTCGAAGTACTAAACACCACGCCCACTAGCCCTTCCGTCTAGTGAACATTCTGGGTAGGGGTGTTAAACCCGGTAGCTACCTTTAGAATTCGTGTCAATTAGGCGTGCACTAATTCTAAAAATTAGTGATGTTCCCTAATTCTTAGGTTACCAAGCAATAATAATCAGGGGGAAAAATATTCATATCAATTGTGGCAATTATCACGTCCACATAATTCAATGGTGGCAATTATCACGTCCACATAATTCATTAGAGGAATGTTTTGCTTGTGTCTATCTCGTCAAACATTTATAAAAGCATTTCATGTATTCGCAGTTAAAAATGTATTTCAAAAGCATTTAATAAAGCAGTTGTAAAAGTAGCGCATGTATTCTCAGTCCCAAAAATGTAAAGAGTAAAAGGGAGCAAATGAACTCACAGCAGCGTATTTTGTAGTAAAAATACATATGACGATATTGAACAACTGAACAATGTAGGGTTGGCCTCGAATTCACGAACCTATATCAAGTATATATATATATATATATATATATATATATATATATATTAAAACATATAATCGTAATCAATTAATTTATATGTATTTATTATGCATTAATATTAGTATCCTTATATATGTAACTTTGTTAATATTTATAATATGTTATAATACTTATTTGATATATAATTTAATTAACGTTATATTAGTGTAAATAATATTAGTTAAAACATATAATCAATTAATATTGGTATACTTATGTAAATAATACATTTTCATATAAATTTCATTTGTTTGCAAAATAATAGTTAATAATATTACAAAAATAAGGATAATAATAATAATTATAATGCTAATAATAATAATGATAGTAATAATAATGTATTTTGATGAAATGATAATAATGATAAGATAAAATGATAGTTTTCATAAAAATAATATTTTTAATAATAATGGTAGTTTTAATAATAATAGTTTTAATAATAATGTCATTAATCATATTAATAGTATTAATATTGAAATGATAATTCCAACAATGATGCTTAATAATACTTGTAATGATCTGATAACATTAATAATAATGATATTAATATTGATATTGATATTGATAATACTAGTATTTATTGACAATAATAAATCGTAATATGATAGTAATAATAATACTTAACTTAACAACAATAATAATAATGTTCATTTTTGTAATTATATTCATAATCATAAATTATATTTATTTCATGTATTAGTACTAATAATAATAACCATAACAATGATAATAATAATAATAAAAATTCTAATTGTAATTATAATACATATGCTAATGATAACGATAAGGATAATATTCTTAATTTAATTAATAATAATGATATTTCTACTTATTAGAGGTGATAACAATCATCATTATCATAATCATAATAATAATAAAAATGACGATATTAATAATATTAGATATGTTAATGATAATAATACTCATAATCTTAATATTAGTGATAAGAATAATTATCATAATAATAATAACATAAATACTAATAATAACAATAATATGATAATAATAATAATAATAAAACTAAAAGTAAAAGTGTATACCAAAAAAAAAAAATGTTTCTAAAAAGATTTGCACGAGACCGGGCTTGAACCCGTGACCTTCCGTTAACCGACCCAACACCCAAACCATCCAAGCTACACTGTCTTTCTGTTATTATACGACACAGAATTTATTATAACCCGAATATAATTTGTTCCCTTTTCTTCTTCTTCCTTCAAACTAAACGAATTCAACTCAAACCCAAAACTATAACCGCGAATTTCAAAGTTGATTTAGGACTTAAAATTAGTTAACCAGTGTTGGATTCTTCTATAAAATTAAACAAACAAATAAAAAAAAATATAGAAACAGAAAAAAATACACATCTGCTATCGCAGATCTTTTAAAAAAAAATATATTGATTTTCGATTTTAAGGCTGTTTAGTACAAAAGTTCCTACAAGAATTATATTTTAAATCGTTCCTAGAAACTCTAGGAATCATCAATTTATCCTAAAACATAAGAACAAACACGAATTTTACCATGAACCAAACTGTTGACTTTTGACTTGAAAAGCTTTGACTTGAAAATTAAAGTTCGTTATTAAGAATTGGGATGTGAAACTTTGCAGAAAGTTTTAGTGAACGATTCCTAACAACTTCGCATTATTACATTTTGAAAAACTTTGCAAAATCGAGCTGTTGATGAAAATAGACACGAACAGGGGTATAAGTTTGCTTTCTTACATTTTTTCTTTGATTTTTTTCGAATGGCGGTGGATAAATATGATGTGCAATGAATGATTGATATAAAAGCAGATATTAATCGAATGTTGTATTGTGGTACAGATGGGTGTCGATAGAATCACCATCAGGTAAACAGAAAGAAAGAAAAAATATTAAAGTAGATAGTGAAATCTAACTAATTCGTACCTTTTTATTGTTTTTATATAATTTATATAATTAATTTTTAATAAAAATAAATATATGAGTCATATTATTAATACTAATTAATAATAATCATATTAATTATTATTACTAAGAAACTTATTTGATTATAGACAATTATAAATAATAACAATCCTATTAATATTATTAGCAAATGATAACAATAATAATAATATTAATAATACTAACAATAATACAAAATTTTAATAATATTATTATGATAATAATAATATTAATAGTATTAGTATAATAATTCATACATATCAGGTTTCATTTTTAAATCATAATACTATTATTACTGATATTAATATTAATAGTTATAATAATAATGAAATACTAATAATCATATTAATTAACTACATTTTAACTTGTATTATATACTATAAATTATATAACATTATATAACATATCATATAATAACTTTTCTTGAATATTTATTATTTATAAATTTTATTACAATATACATATAATAATAATTATACATAGAAATCATATATAATTATATATAAATTCATTTTAAATTACACTTAATTATTTTGTACCTTATTTTTACATATTTAATTCTAGTGTTTAAAATTATATTTTTATTATTTTCAATTATCATATATATATATATATATATATATACATAAACAATTGTTCGTGAATTGCCGGGAATGGTCAAAGGGCAAATGCATTCATGTAATCTATTCCAAAATTTTGAGACTCAGCTTTACAGACTTTGCTTTTCGTGTCGAAATCATATAAAGATTAAGCTTAAATTTGGTCAGAAATTTTCGGGTCGTCACATGTCGTTCATTAGTAGAACCAGATGTGGGACACACACTACACAATTTACACAAACTCTTGTATCTTGCTCATCTTGCTCCTTTTAACCCGGAGTGATTTTGTTATTGCTTGATACTTGTACCGTGTCGCAATCCTAAAATCAAGACTTTGTAGTGGGTGACACATTTCATTACCTCAAGTCACGTGGGACTTAAACCACGCACCTCCTTTCTACCGTGCATCATATTTAATGTCACATTAATAGCCGAGGTCAGCTCATTTAATCGAAAATACACTCCCAAGCCCGGATGCGGCACACTATACCTAGATTTCAAATGATTGGATTATGTGTCTAGTCGGTAATTGAGTTGTTTTTAAACATAGTCGTGTAATTACTTCAAGTGATCATTGTGGTTTGGGTTTTATCTGAGTAAATTTGAATTGAGTCTCATTAAGTTAATCGGGTATAATTTGGTCTTTTTAAAAAGATTTATGTGAGTTAATCATATTTAATTGATTGACATTTTGTAAATATCGACGGGTAGTTATAAGACTACATATTTCTCAAACAGTTAATCGGTTCTAAGTACCCCGTTTTCTACTATTGGTTATTCGTTTGTGAATATCGATGGATAGTCATAAGACTATATATTTCTATTCATTTTTTTTAATTTAATTTAATTTCATTTTCTTTTAATTTCCTTTAATTTTCTTTTGTTTTCCTTTTACTTTCTTTTTGTTATTCTTACATTTTCTTTCATTTCCTTTATAAAATAGATTGACAAACATAATGCATTTTCATTTACCCTCTTTTTTTTATATATAAAAAATCTTGAGAATATAACTAAAATTATAGGCGTTGTTTACGACTTGGTTATATTATTAATTTATTTATTAATGATTATAAGTATTAAAGATTGATTATTTATATACATATGCAAGATCTTAAAATGGAACATGAAAGGAACAAGCAAATTTCCGGTCAATGGTAGTCCGGTCGTCGGAAAACTAGTTAATGATACGCTTACCAGATACCATATCCGATGGCGGTAAAATAAACCAAACGTACCATCTACCGAATATATTATCCAGGTCACGGCTCACGTATATGTGACGTCACTTAGTAAGAAGGTCAACACGACAAATAACTTACTAATCGGTTCTCGAGTCACGACGATGTTTACACATAAGCCTAGTACAAGCCAGTGCACACGTAAGCCCTGTAAATGGCACTGTGCTCATGTGTCATTAGTGTTCTACGTAAGGTTGACAAGTTAGGCCTAAGCCTAATTCCCAATGTTGGCTAGCCCAGAATTAACTGACACGTTAGCATGTTAAGACCATGACAACACAAATTCTAGTGTTTGCCTATAAATATGCTATGCCATTTCCAATAAATACACAATACACAAGTCACATCACAATCATTCGGACATCACATTCATTAAATGAAAGTTGATAATTTGTGGTAACCGGACCGTAGAGCGAACAACCAATCGCCAAACATCCGCCCACTCTTTTGCACTCAAGTTTGTAGCCGGATACCAGGTCACGGACCGGCTATGCAAATACTCATGATCAATCGGATAACTCGTCGCATAGTAAAGTCGAAAGACTGAGTTATCTTCGTCCGAAAGTGTGGATGCTAGTAAATATCCAGATACATGACAGATCGGATGACGGACAATCAATTGCGGCAGTAAGTGTAGCTTGGTGGCGCGTTGGTGGTCCATCGCCGTTAAAAGTCAGTGAGTTAGATTCATAAAGGATTACAAGTTTATTGGCTGTGGTGACAACTTCCAGCTTACAATAGGCTGTAAGAATTTATGCTTAAAGACTTTAGATGACGGGGAAGAAAAAGACAGAGAAGTTTGAAGGGTAGGTGACTTTTAAAATACTCCGTATAAACCCTAGATTCGTGAATGAATATCAACTTCAACTATTTTTTTCTGTTTATGGAAGTGGACAATTACTTTGGGACATTTCAAAATGGAATACTGGACAATAAATTAGGGACAGATGGAGTACTATTTTTCATGAGAAAGTACAACATCGGCGAAAACAAAAATACCTCTAACTTTAGGGGTAATTTGGTACATCCGATATCCTTTTTTTTTTTTTTTTTTGAAAAACCTTTTTTCGTTACATTGTTTACTTCCCTTTTTCCTTCCTTTTTCATTTCTTTATTTTTTAAATGTTTAGTTAACCTACCGTTCTTGTTTTAGTTGTTAAATTAACCGACCGTTAACTGGAAAAAACCACCCCAATAAAGTTATTAATTTTATAACTTTCTTTTACTTCTTTTTTCTTTCCTTTCTATTCCTTTTGTTTTTAGCATTTAATTACCCGACCATTAAACGACGAAAACAACCCTGCAACCACATACGAATATTATGTGCAACAACTATATAACCCAACTAACTTTGTGGAATGAAAATGTGGCATAGTTTAATACGAAAAGTGGGTAAACATAAGTTGGAATGTTGGTTTTATAATGGTAACTTTTTTTCCTACAATCCGTTCTATACATTTTGACTCTTTGTCTAACTGTACGAATTGTTTAAATGAGACCACGAAGGATGTTGAGATTATAATATGATAATTCAAGTGAAAGACAATTAAAGAATGGTATGAAGTTCAAGAAATTGAAGGAAGCATTTGTAAATAACATAGGTTGTTCCAGTTATTTGAAGTCCATTTTAGAGGTTACTTTTACTTCTCTCAGTCAAGCTGTACTACTGTAGTACTAAATTTTGGTTGTCAATAATATAGTTATTTGTATTTTGATTATTTTGTAAATTTCTGCCAAATGCATATTATTTGTATACTCATTGTATATATAAATTAGATAATAATGGTTAAATTATAAATAATCTTTTGAGCATATAATATAAGAGGGATGATTCTCACACACACTTTTTTGATCCTCACACACCAACTGAGTATTATTAGAAGAGTAAAAAGTTAAAATAGGTGTGTGAGGATCAAAAAAGTGTGTGTGAGAATCATCCCCCATAATATAACGCCTGTTGAAATCTTGGTATTGTATATTGTATACTTGAATTGTTTTTTTTTTATTAACTAAGTGGCAAGGCTTGATAAAAAAATCAAATATATGTTTATTTTGCTGTTACGAACTCATTATATAATATACTAGATTTTAAGAACCTGTGCGTTGTACGGTACAGTAGCTCTAAAAGATAGTGTTTTTAATCGTTAATATTTGTACCGCATTGTTTATTGATGATAGTAGTTTTTGATGAAACATTTGAGTAGTGTAGGTAAAAGTAAAGAAATTACAAAAATTAGGTGTGTTAAATTCTATGAATCAATATCATTAGACCGCAATAACGATTTATTGATAGTAGTTATAAAGTAAAATTGGAAAAAAAAAAAAAGAACGATAAAATGATGTCAACTTCTTTATCAAAGTCGAAGTTAGTTAAGCATACAAATAGAGATAATACTATCAATTGACGTGATCATAATTAGGAGTATAAAAAATAGTCTACAACTATAAAATTGTATATGCCACCATATACATCCCTTTAGTACTTGGAAACACAAAGGAAAAATTAGCTAATTCTAAACGGCTTCAAGCCACTCCAAACCTCTTCTCGTTAAGAGCTTCGAGCCTATTGACCAGACATAAACAGATAGTCATCAAGAACTTAGCAACATTCAATATGTAAATCGATTTTAGTAAGATAACAGAATCAAATGGATCTAAAGCTATCAAAGGTATAGTTAAGTCTTCACAACCTACTAAATTTCTTTATTAAAAAAAATGCATTAACATTTTGATTAGGTTTAGGTGATGAGATAGATTCAAAAAAGGTGAGCACATAAATTAGAATATATGTGGGTAAACTCAACCCGTTATACAATTGCTGACTAACTCAATTTTTCCTTAGAACATTATAAATCAACAAAAACCAACTGTTAACATTGTATATAATAAGGATCACTTCTATTTCAGTAAAAGCAATTAAACAAAATAGTTGAATTGAAGTCAAAGCGTTATTATCATAGCTACACAATGTATTGTGATTTTTATGGGAGATAATGTAGTTCTAATGAGGCTTATAGATAAGTTGAAATAATTATAATCTTTATATGTTGGCTGAATCAAATTGGTGGTTTGATTTTGATCAATTTCTGCAAATAAGAGTAACCTCAGTGAACATAAGAGTAACGTTTATTACCTCTATATATATATATATATAGGGGCAGGATTAATGGGGAAGTAACCAATCGGGGGGAAGCGGGGGGAAGCAAAAGAAATTTTTTTTTTTCGTTTTTTTTTGGAATTTTTTTTTCCCGGCATCAAGATCACACGAAAATATGAACATTTAGAAGAGACACTTCGTGATGAATGTTATTATTTAGGCGGGAAAACGATCCACAAAAATAACATTCAAGATAATATTGTTCGTGAAGAATATGAACGTTTTTTTTCCCCATGTTTTGTGAAGTAAAATTTAGCCCGATTTAGAGTTTAGGGTTTAGGGTTTAGAGTTTGGTGTTTTGGGTTTATTCCATAAACCCAAAACACCAAACCCTAAACCCTAAACCCTAAACCCTAAATCCTAAACTCTAAACTCTAAACTCTAAACCGTTCGTGTTAAAAACTCAATCTAAATCCTAAATCTAAACCCTAAATCTAAACCCTAAACCCTAAATTTCTAAACCCTAATATCTAAACCCTATAAACCCTAATATCTAAACCCTAATATCTAAACCCCAATAGATAAAACCTCAACATACGCTCGAAAAACACGATAATTGTTATATATTACTTCTTCGAGCGTTTTCCCGCCAAAATAGAAAGATTTATCACAAAGTGTCTCTACTAAATGTTCATATTTTCATCCCATCTACAATGTTCGTGAACAAAGTTTTTTCAAAAAACGAAAAAAAAAAAAAGTTTTTGCTTCCCCCGATTATATATATATATATATATATATATATATATATATATATATATATATATATATATAATATTAATCCAACACATATAATGTATTTAACTGCTTCTTATAATGAAACAATAAGAAGTTTTTTGTATGGGCAAATGAATATGATGAAACAATAGTTGTAGATACACAATAGCTATTAATATGGTGACTTTTTGGTAGATACACAATAACTGAAGAAAAACATAATACCTGAAAACTTCCAGAATTACTTTTTGACCAAAAAATTACATGGCCCATTTTGACCAAACCCAAGTTCCAATTAAGCGTTTGACCTGAAAATTTCCAGAATTACTTAAAAACATATTTCGGGAACGCTCGCAGAATATCTTTACAATCGGGTCAAATCTGACCCGAATTTGACCATGTTAACACCTTTTGACCCGTTACTTATTTCGAACCCGAAAACACATCCAAAAGATCTGAAAATTTACATAGATACTTAATAATATATTTCGGGCCTACTCACAAAATACATATTAACATTCGGGTTAAATATGACCCAAAATTTGACCAAGTTGACACCTCTTGACCTGTTACTTATTCCAACCCGAAAAAAAATAATCTAAATGACCTGAAAATATGCAGAGATACATAATAACACATTTCTGGCCTACTCACACTATTTTTACAATCGGTTCAAATCTGACCCGAATTCGAGTTGACCTAAAAAAACTACTATGACCATTTCGACACTTGACCCTTTCAATACCTACAAACAACTTTCTCATTCTTAGCCTCTCAAAAACATGGTGAAAGTGGTCTGGGATGATGCCGAACACTTCCCTTGACATACATTCGAAAATCATCCAACTAAGCTCTTGTAACTTTTATCATAATCATACAACTTGTTAAATTTCATACCTTCTTAACATACACCTGACATCAATTTGACCCAAAACTTAGAAACATATAAACGACTAATTGGGCGATTTACACAATCAAAATATCAAAAGCGAGTTTCTTTCTTTGAGTTTAATTTAAATACCATACATGTCACTTCTGAGTTGCCATTACGAGCTTATTGACTTATGAAAGAAGTCAAACATTATTATTAAAGAACAAAAAAAAAAACTTACATGTAGCAGCAGTATAAATCTCCTCTTCAAACCTCTCGGCCTTTTTTTAGAGTTCATGTAGCCCCTCATGTATAGAGAGTATGGAAATTGCCTCTTAAAGGTATACATTCTCTGCAAGAGACTATAACATAGTTAATAGAGCAAAGAAAAAATATAAAATTACATGAGCAAAGTTATTTGTCTTGAACACAATCACAAACAAAAACATCAAATAAACACAATATAAAAAGATAACTGCCAGAACACAATTCAACAATTTCTTTGGTTTAACTGTAGTCATCTATACTTCTAACTTAACAACCTTCAAAAAGAGCCATTCCATTAGTATATCCCACATATATTATCATCTTATGAATCAAAAAGCTAATCAATTACAGATAAACATTTCGGTCCAAGATACATGTCATAGTCTCCACTTCATGTAGCCAACACACAGGTGATATAATAGAACCTCATAAAACACCACCAAAAAAGATATGTTCAGACATGTCGGAGTAATTTCATCACTAACTTTTGAAATATATATATTTAAAAAACATAATGAATCATATATTTACAAACACCAAATTATATTTCTTGAAAAATCAAAATAAAGAAATATAAAAGCTAGAAAAATTACCACAAGGAACAGCACCACCAATCGCTCCACTGATAAACTTCATAATTAGTAACCTCCGGGAGCATAATCATCATCAATAATAATGGGTTGTGAAAATTTAGAGAGGTGGATCACAGTTTTGATCATCATCAGTTATGCACGATCTGATGAAGTACGAAAGATATTTGGTGCAAAACATCCTACAAATTGATCAAAATAGAGATATTAACTATATATATTCGGTGTTTTGCTCGAGATAATTCATGGATATGCAGTTATGTATGTGACCCAATCACAGTAGAGATATGTGTACCTCTTTAGCGCACATTTACAGCCCTTTGTGCTAGCCCTTTGTGCTGCCCAAAGCGCGGTCTGCACTGTCCTAAATGTGGCCTTTTGTTGCTCGATTAAGCTCAATTATCGCCCTGAAAACACCGGCCTTTGCGCAATTGTGAGGTTGATTTACAACAACCTTTGCATAGTATTTTGCAACTGTGATCACAATTAAGATATAACTAAACAAAATCAAGCATTTTTTATTCATTCAAAGAATTGGTGTGCTATCAAGATTTATAACTAACTTCAATCAGTGTAATCCTAACACCAAAAAAGCTTATATTTTAATCAATTAGAGTCCACGGAAATTGATCCGATATGCTATCACCGAACGATAACTTGAAGCAGATGATACATGAGATGATAACTTGATGGTGTGCAAAAGACCGATCAATTTTGTAAGCAGAGCTTTGTTCACAATGCATATCGATACCGGCGATTAGGGTTTCTTGGTATGGTACACGAAAAGTGGGTATAGACATAGTATATAAAAATTATACCGTTCTGTTTATAAAATTGTTACGGATTAGATATGGGTACCGGCGTCGTCTATTAAGGCGGCCTGAAGCCATAATCGCCTGTTGGAAGGAGGTGTTGTTTTCAGTTTTGAAGAGAGAGGTAAAGAGTGGTTTTTGGCCGGTTGGAAGAAAACATCGATTGTTTATGGTTAAGTAATGCTCTAATTTATTAGGGTGTAAAGATAAGGGGATAAGAGTAGGTGCTCTAATTAATAAGTTTCAAATTCAGTGGATACATTCGGTGGATATGAAATACACGGCTGCGGAAGGGGTTCCTTCAAGATAGCCTTTTTTTCATTGGTTATGGTTAAGTAATGCGAAGACATACGCGAGTTAGCAGCTACATATATGGAATTCTTAACCTTCGGCTCTTATATAAGATTTGTTTTCTTTTGTCTATTAATGTGGATTCTTAAATATAGGCTACTGTCTCCAGTTTGTAGCTTGTAATTTTTCAAGTGGGTAATGTAATGTAAGCCCAACTTGTTTATGTATGATGTATTCTGCCTATTTGACTATTTTGTGAAATAGAGGCTTATTAATGAATCCTTTTTTTGCAAAAAAAAAAAAAAAAAAAAAAAAAAAAAAAAAAAAAAAAAACATCGATTGTAGGGCTTTTTTATTGGGACACGCGGCATTTATTTGATGACTAAAAAAAGTAATCCTGACTGATCCTTGATTAACACGTGGATAATGAAACTGAGGTAAAGGGTGGGTGTGACACGTGGCATTTTTGGTTTCACTCAAGCCTTTTGGTTTATTGTACTTTGATGTAATGTGCTCTTTAAGGTTTCTCTATCTTTTTGATGGAACTCTATTTTAATATATCAAGTTTTTTCGCTAAAAAGAAAACTTAAATAAGACAAAATTACATTTTGGTACCAAAACTTTACATAAAAGTGCATAGGAGGGACTAAAGTTTTTATCAACATGGTTGGTCCCAAGATATTTATAATATTATGTGATTGGTCCAAATATTTAACTTCTGTTAAAGTTGGGCGTCAGGTTAAAAACACGTGACAAGCACGACCAGGGTGTATACGTCCTTTAACTTCAAAGTCTTAACCCAAGATATATAACGTTAATTCTCAAAAACCCTTTGCTTCACCCCCATTCAATTTCTTACGTCATAAATCCCATTTTTTTTTTAAAGCAAATTATCTATTAGAATGAAGTATGTACAGGGTAATGAGGTAGTCGAAATAGCTACCACCACCGGACACGAGAGTTACAATACAAGATACACGAGGAAACAAAAATACACGATACAAAAATCATTACTACGAATGCCTATGCTATTCAACCCGGGTCAAAGTTAGGATCTAATGTGTTTGGTCTCGTGAGCCATTGTTGCCAAGACGAAAAGGATTTTCTCGAACGATTTTGAATCCACTCGAATGATTTCACTTGTATTTCGCAAATGATCTTCGGAGGCGCCCAAGAATCATTTTTGAAGACCTTGAGGTTTCTATTTTTCCAAATCAAGTAACATGTTACCCACACAACCGCTTGCCAAACTTTCCACTTATTTGAGTTCAATGTTGGAAAGCTCGAGCCCTTGATCAATTCTTCAAAAGTGGCCCCCGAAGGGAGGGAAAGATTCCACCATTTAAGGATGCCAATCCATACATCTTTAGCGGATTTGCATGAGTAAATGGCGTGATCTACCGATTCAACCACATCATTACATAAAGGGGCATAATAATGTGTCTAGATCGATCCCCCTCCGATCAAGTTCCACTCTCACCGCGATTCTTTTCCTAAGAACTCTCCAAACGAAGATTCCGACTTTTAATGGAACTAGGTTATTCTTGATAGTCTCCGTAGGATTAGACTCTCTTGAAATTAATTTGTCATCTATTGTTTTCGCCATTGATTTTGTAACAAACGATCCACTTTTATCACCCGAAAATTTCCACTTGTTTGCGCCACTCCCTGATATCGAAACTGTTTTGATGATGTCTATCATGTTATTGATTTCCCCTTGTAACCTGCCTGTAAGAACTCGTGACCAATCCCAATTGAAGCTCCACGTGTTATTATCGAATGAAATTATGCTCTGGACGTCTATTGATGGTTGCTTTTCAAGTCGAAACAAACGGTGGAATGTGTCTTTGAGAGGCCCAATCGAAGCCCACTGATCGAGCCAGAATCTGATGTCCCTGCAGTCGCCTATCTGCCTTACGAATAATTCTTTCGCGTTGATGCCGAGATTAGCTAAGTCGTATCCAACTTTGATGATATTCCGCCATACAGTGGTATGCTTAATGAAGTCATTAACACGATTAGCACCCAACCCCCCATCCCGCCCATAAATGCTTTTAATCGTTTTAACCCATAATGAATCGGGTTCGGTATAAAAGCGCCACCACCATTTGATAAGTAGTGACCAATTTTTTTGCTTTAAGACTCCCAATGTTCAACCCGCCCTCTTTGTATGGTAGGAGAATTGTGTCCCATTTGACCCAAGAAAGTTTATTTTCAACCCCCGACCCGCCCCAAAAAAAATTTACGTCTCATACCTTCAAGGAGATTAATGATGCAACCCATAAATCCCAAATTTGCCAATTTCAAACCCCTACAATCGAGTAATTAATTATCAACTGCTATTTTCAGTCCCTTTTCAACCGTGCGGACGTATATGATCAACGATCACATGCTACTGCTACTGCTACTATAACCGCCAATTCAACCCCTAAGTAAAGTTTTTGTAAAATGTTACTATCTGTATGTTTTGCTTCACTAAGAACTGTATTAAAATATGAATTGAAGTTGTATTAACTTGTTTGCAGGTGCTTCAATTCTCGCGAATTTCCGCCATCAATTAAGGTGAACCGCAAATTGTTTACTTTAGAGATAATATTTGGTACCTGGATTGCTGGAGAAAAAATGAGCTTGAAAGTAGAGTCAAACTGGCCGAATCTAAATCAAGAAGGATGTAGTTGATTGTGGTTATTAGTTGGCTAGTTTTTGCAGTATATGTAATCAGGGACGGATGTATATTTAGATGAGTGGTAGCACTTGCAACCACTCAACTAAGCTCATATAGTGTAAAATTTGATGGGTTTTGTTAGGTTTTCAATGAGTGACACCGATGAATTTTATTGTTGCACCCTCTTAGCCCAATTTATTATTCTTTAAAGCCTACTAAATGTAAAACAAAGAAGTTAATTCTCAGATCTTTCGAAGTTGATGTTGATTCATAGATCTGGATATTTTTGTGTTGAATAAAAGCTCGAGTTTCTGTTTATTAATGGATGAAAGTTTATTGGTAGGTGAAAAGTATAGAAGATGATTTATTCTCATCCGTTTCTCTAATGAAATGTTACATAGTTAGTCCCTCATATTATACATATATATTCAATTTACATTCAATTTGACCTTATTATTTTGTAAGATTTGTAAACCTATAATGTGACACTCCAATTAAGAGAGCACTTAATTTATCAACTATTTTGTTTTCCGATTATTACTACTTATATTATATTGATAAAATCTGACAGTGTAAATTTTCTAATGCTTAACGAATTAGGAGTATATTAATTGTGTAAATTAGTGTTTTGCATTAGTAGTTTATTAACTAATTATCTAAAGGTTATGTAAGTTAATTTCTCTCCACATTTCATTATTTATTTTTTGGATTGTCCCATTATAAATACTCTGTATTCCTTTTCTTTTTTAACCAATCAAAAAAGAAGTTATGTGATAGATGCCTAAATTCAGCTATACTGTGCACTGCACAGATTTAAGCACGCCACGCAGTACAATAGGATTTCAGGTCAGTCCAGAAAATTCTAAAAAAAGTACAAGTCTAGAGCGTTTCAGTGCTACCAGTGACTAAGACTTCTAGATCCGCCATTGTATGTAATGTCGAATTAGCTTTTGGTTTGTTAATTGGGTAGGATTCGGTTGGTTTTATCATTTTTAGCTTGAATGCACTCTGTTTTCTATTGAAGCTTGTAACATCACGTTAAGTATCAATGAAATAGTCTATCAGTTTTAAATCAGTTTTGTATTGTATTGTTATAGTAATTGTTGAATTACAATCTGCGTTGAACTTCATTCGATAACTGTGTTATAGTCATTAAAGTTCCAAGCTGGGTCAACAGTATCATTATAGAGCTGGTTTAGGACAAAATTACACTTACTGACTTACAACACTAATTTGGGTATAGATTATTACATGTTTCAAAGAATGGGTCAAATGTACCACTGCTTGATTTGTATGGGTCAGGTCGATATGCTATTCTATATATGATATGGGTCAAATTTATCATGACAGATTTGAAATGGGTCAAAGTTACAGCTATAATTGTGGTTTGGTTCATTACGGTCACTATGCGAAGGGAAATGGGAATGGGTCAAATTATGATGAAGCTGCATTATTTGGTTGAACTATTTTGTGATGGACAATTTTTTCCAAGTTAAATGACAGTTGCTTATCGTTTTGCATTCTAACACAGTTGACATAGTTAAAATGTGTCAACTGTTTGACTCTTCTAATACCATTTGGTTTTGCAATCTTAACATAGTTGACACACTTTAATACAGTTGCATACCAAATGGTTTGACACTTTAACAGAGTACCACAGTGCAGTTTCATAGTAATGGCTAAAAGGCACACTTTAACACAGTGCAGTCATAGTGCAAAGTCCACAAACATGCAGTCAAACTGAATATGTAATGGTCAAATTGTCAAACTTTGTCAACTG
Organism: Rutidosis leptorrhynchoides; assembly: GCF_046630445.1. Lineage (NCBI taxonomy): Eukaryota > Viridiplantae > Streptophyta > Magnoliopsida > Asterales > Asteraceae > Rutidosis > Rutidosis leptorrhynchoides. The sequence goes on from NC_092334.1 coordinate 13,869,073, forward strand.
TTTAAATGTTTAACTGCAGTTGACAAAGTTTGAAAAATTTTAACAATTACATACAAATTTTGACCATTACAAATTTTGACCCATTACATATTCAGTTTGTCAAACTTCGTCAACTGTTTAACTATTTTTTTTTTTTTTTGGTAAAAGGGGACGGTACCCCGGAGAAATTTTATTAATCACCAAAAAATAAGTACAGTGAGCGGATGTTTTGAAGTGACCATCCGAAACACTTTGACAAAATTGCCTACTCTAGGAAATTAAAATCTATACATAGATCAAAAAATCCTATCAAACAAAAAACTTATGTCTAAACAACCACCAATACCAATATCTAGCATCATAACTAAACCAAATGACGAACAACATAACCTGCAAAATAAAATCACAATATATAAAAATATAACAGTGGATATAGTTCTTCAAACTGAACCATGTCTTCAAAACTGCATCAGAAAATTTAGCACATTGCACTTGACAACTGCACCACTTCATCACTTTAAACACTGTCTTGCACTTCAATAAACCTTCAGCTTGAATCTTCAAGAAAACTGCACTTGGATCCTTTAATCTGCTACAGCTTACGTCAGCAACCATGCAGTACCATTCCCAGCTTACGTCAGCAACCAGAAATAACCCCCAGCTTACATCAGCAACCAGAAATAACCCCCAGCCTACGTCAGCAACCAGCAACAACCCCCAGCTTACGTCAGCAACCAGATTACAGCTTACATCAGCAACATACAATGACATGTCACACAAAACAGCTACAAATCTGCCATAACACTTTATTTATTTTTTTCTTCTTTTTCTTTATTTTTTCTATTCTTTTATTCTTTCTTTTTTTTCTTTTCTTTTTCTTTTATTATAACCAACATTGCCTTTACAACCCACATAACCACCATACCAGCAAAACTCCTGCCACCAACATGTGCTAAGCACCCCAAAGGCCAATGAAACTGTTTAACTATTTAACTGCTGTTGACAAAGTTTGAACCAGTTAAACAAAAAATAACAATCTCATTCATTACATCTAGACGTAACAATAATGACATGTTTATCACTAAATGGGTCTATTTGGGTTCTGATTTATCTAGAGTAGTCTGATGGGTCTATTTGTGTATTCTGGTTCCCTATGACCTCAAGCTCTGATATCAACTGTAACGACCCGTCAAAATCGCTATTGACGCGGCACGTTAATCATTGATTCCACAGTGAGGTTTTGACCTCTATATGATACGTTTTGATAAAATATTGCATTCATTAAAATAAGTGACTTTCTAAACATAGAAAGTTATAAACATGTGGGCGAGTGCTTAGGTATAAGCAAAACCCCGAAATACATAAGTCTTTAATTTACAGGTTGACATCACAGTCCAATTATTTATTACACAACGCAGTTTTATTTTGAATGCAATAAACTTTGTACAAAGCATGAGAGACTCCATGCAGGCAACAAGCACATCACAGCGGAAGCATTCTAAGGACCTGAGAATAAAACATGCTAAAAAGTCAACATGAATGTTGGTGAGTTATAGGTTTAATTGCTCGAGTCATAAACATATATAAAGATAGACCACAAGATTTCATCAAAAGTTTATCAATAGATTCTACGTAACAGAGCACCCTGGTAACTAAACTTAACGCTATAGTGATAACTACCCCATTCGTTTTAATACACGCAAACCAACGTGTCTTAAACTCAAATAACATACGTCCGTTAAAAGGCTAGTGCTCTAGCTCGGACGGGGATGTCAAGCCCTATGGATCCATATACAATTATTCGCGCCCACCAGTCCATATCCTATGTACTAGCAGCTACTAGTTACCAAAGCTAAGGGATTTTCGGCTTAACTCAGTGTAGAATTTAGTATGTACTTGTGTCTTATCGCGTTTAAAATAAATTACATATATTCTCAGCCCAAAAATATTTAAAGTATTTAAAAAGGGAGACTATAAACTCACAGTTCAATATTGAGACTCAATATTGTAGGCAAATTGCGTAGACGTAATGATGGTAGACGACTGTATGGTTGGCCTTGGATTCAAGAACAATACCCCGAACAATACCCAATATTTCCTTAGCTTAAAGTGGTTTAAAACCCGAATTAAAACACCCTCGAATATACCTTATTATTATTAAACTTAAATTTAAAATTATAATTATAATTTAAATATAAATTTTTATTACTGAAGAAAAATATATGATAATTCGTCGAGCAAAACAGGCGTATTTATATTACTTTTCCGTTTACTGTAGCTCATGCGATCGCATGAGTTTTCAGTGTTTTTGCCATGCGATCGCATGGCCGCCTTTTCTGTTTTTGTTTGCTAGTTCGTCGACATCAAATAGTGTACTGTAGCAAATAGTGTTTTACTGTAGCAAATAGTGTGTACTGTAGCAAATAGTGTTACTGTAGCAAATAGTGTTTTACTGTAGCAAATCACTGTAGCAAAGTCGTTTTCACTGTAGCACTGTAGCAAAATACGGTTTCACTGTAGCAAATAGTGTTTTACTGTAGCAAATAGTGTTTTACTGTAGCAAATAGGGTTTTACTGTAGGAAAGTCGTATTTACTTGTACATATATATATACATACATATAATTGTTCATGAATCGTCGAGAGTAATCAAAGGTAATTGTATATATGAAACAGTTCTAAAATTTTGAGACTCAATCTAACAGACTTTGTTTAGCGTGTTAAAATAATAAATCGTATAGAGAATTGGTTTAAATAAGTCAAAAATTTTCGGGTCATCACAGTACCTCCCCCTTAAAGAAAATTTCGTCCCGAAATTTTGAGTAGTACCTGTTTCATGAGCGATATCAGTGAACAAATGTGGATACTTTTGCTTCATCTGATCTTCAAGTTCCCAAGTAAACTCGGGTCCTCGTCTTGCGTTCCAACGAACCCTAACTATCGGTATTTTGCTTTGTTTTAATTGTTTGACCTCACGGTCCATGATTTCAACAGGTTCTTCGATAAAATGGAGTTTATCATTGATTGGTATTTCGTCAAGAGGAATTACGACATCCTCTTCAGCTAAACATTTCTTCAAATTTGACACGTGAAATGTGTTGTGAACACTACTAAGTTCTTGCGGTAGCTTTAATCGATAAGCAACTGTTCCAATTCTTTCGGTGATTTCAAAGGGTCCTACGTACCTAGGACTTAGCTTTCCTCGTTTACCGAATCGTACAACGCCTTTCCAGGGTGACACTTTCAACATGACTTTGTCGCCCACTTGAAATTCTAGCGGTTTTCTTCTTACATCAGCATAACTCTTTTGGCGACTCATGGCCGTTTTCAATCGCTGTTGTATTTGAATGATCTTTTCGGTGGTTTCGTGAATAATTTCTGGTCCAGTAAGTTGTCTTTCTCCTACTTCACTCCAACATATAGGAGATCTGCACTTTCTACCGTAAAGTGCTTCAAATGGTGCTGCGTTGATGCTCGTATGATAGCTGTTATTGTATGAAAATTCTGCCAACGGTAAGTGTCGATCCCAACTGGTTCCAAAGTCAATCACGCATGCCCGTAACATGTCTTCCAATGTTTGTATTGTTCTTTCACTTTGACCATCTGTCTGTGGGTGATAAGCGGTGCTCATATCTAATCGAGTTCCCAATGCTTTTTGTAATGACTGCCAGAAACGTGATGTGAATCGGGTCTCGCGATCAGATATGATAGAGATGGGTACACCATGCCTGGAAACTACTTCCTTCAAATATAGGCGTGCTAATTTCTCCATACTGTCTGTCTCCTTTATTGGTAGAAAGTGAGCTGATTTAGTTAGACGATCAACTATCACCCAAATAGTATCATGACTACTTGCAGTCCTTGGCAATTTCGTAATGAAATCCATAGTTATTCTTTCCCATTTCCACTGCGGAATTTCTGGTTGTTGCAGTAATCCTGACGGCTTTTGGTGCTCAGCTTTGACCTTTGCACACGTCAAACATTTGCTTACATAAGTAGCAATTTCTGTCTTCATATTAGGCCACCAATAAAACTTCTTGAGATCGTGGTACATTTTTTCGTTTCCTGGGTGAATTGAGTACCTCGTTTTGTGTGCTTCATCTAGTACTAGTTGCCTTAGATTACCATATTTTGGTACCCATATCCTATCAGCAAAATACAGGGTTCCATTGGCTTTTACCTCAAGCTGTTTTTCTAACCCTCTGCTCATTTCGCCTTTTTCATTTTCTTCTTTTAAAGCTTCTAACTGTGCTGCTTGAATTTGCTTTGTGAGATCGGTACGAATTGTAATATTCAAAGCTCGGACCCTAAGAGGTTTTACTCTTTCTTTTCGACTTAGGGCATCAGCTACAACATTAGCCTTTCCGGGGTGGTAACGGATTTCACAATCGTAATCGTTTAACAACTCTACCCAGCGACGTTGCCTCATATTGAGTTGTTTTTGATCAAAAATATGCTGAAGACTCTTATGGTCAGTGTATACTGTACACTTGGTGCCATATAGATAGTGTCTCCATATTTTGAGTGCAAAAACTACAGCTCCAAGTTCCAAATCGTGTGTTGTATAGTTCTTTTCATGAATTTTTAGTTGTCGTGAGGCATATGCGATAACTTTTGTGCGTTGCATTAATACACATCCTAAACCTTGGCTCGAAGCGTCACAATAGATCACGAAATCATCATTTCCTTCTGGTAATGACAAAATGGGTGCAGACGTTAACTTCTTCTTTAACAACTGGAATGAGGATTCCTGTTCCGTGGACCAATCATACTTCTTTCCCTTTTGAGTCAATGAAGTTAAGGGTTTGGCGATTCTAGAGAAATCTTGAATGAATCTTCGGTAGTAACCAGCAAGACCTAAGAATTGGCGGATTTGTGTTGGAGTCTTCGGTGTTTTCCATTTACTAATGGCTTCGATCTTGGCAGGGTCAACTTTAATTCCATGTTTACTGACAACAAGTCCCAAAAATTGTACTTCTTGTAACCAGAAATCACACTTCGAAAATTTTGCGTACAATTCTTCTTTCTTGAGTATCTCTAGTACCAGTCTTAAGTGTTGCTCATGTCCTTCCTTGTTCTTCGAGTAAATCAATATGTCGTCGATAAAAACAATGACAAATTTGTCTAAATACGGTCTACAGATGCGATTCATTAGATCCATGAATACTGCTGGAGCATTAGTCAATCCAAAAGGCATGACTAGAAATTCATAGTGACCGTAACGGGTTCTGAACGCGGTTTTAGGAACATCTTCTTCCTTCACTCTTAGCTGATGATATCCGGAGCGTAGATCAATCTTGGAATAAACACTTGATCCTTGCAATTGATCAAACAAATCATCAATCCTCGGTAATGGGTACCGATTCTTGATCGTTAATTTGTTTAATTCTCGGTAATCTATGCACATTCTCATAGATCCATCCTTCTTCTTGACGAACAGAATAGGAGCACCCCAAGGTGAAAAACTAGGACGAATAAATCCACGGTCCGATAATTCTTGCAACTGGTCTTGTAATTCTTGCATTTCTGAAGGTGCAAGTCTATATGGAGATCGGGCTACAGGTGCAGCTCCTGGTATGAGATCAATCTGGAATTCTACACATCTGTGTGGAGGTAGCCCCGGTAATTCTTCTGGAAATACTCCGGGATATTCTCTTACAACCGGCATGTCATTAATGCTTCTTTCTTCAGTATCGATCTTCTTTACATGTGCCAAAATAGCATAACAACCTTTTCTTATAAGTTTCTGGGCCTTCATACAGCTGATAAAGTTCAGCTTTGAGTTGCTCTTCTCCCCATAAATCATTAATGACGTTTCATCCTTACGAGGGATGCGAATTGCTTTCTCAGCGCAAACAACTTCCGCTCTTGTTTTGGACATCCAGTCCATGCCAACAATTACGTCAAAACTTCCTAATTCTACGGGTATCAAATCGATTTTGAAGGTTTCACCAGCGAGATTCATTTCGCAACCATGGCAAATTTTATCGGCTTTTATCAGTTTACCATTAGCTAATTCGATAGTATATTTATCGTCTAGAGGTAATGATGCACATTTTAGTTTAAAACTAAAGTCTTTACACATATAACTTCTATCAGCACCCGTATCAAAAATAATAGAAGCTAGTTGATTATTAACGGTAAACGTACCCGTGACAAGATTAGGATCCTCACGTGCTTTACTGGCACTAACATTAAATGCCCTCCCACGTGCGGGTTCTTTGTTCTTCTCCTTATCAGGGCATTGATTTATAAAGTGATCAGACTTCCCGCATCCAAAACATTTCTTGACATCGGTCAGTTTTGTCTTTACTTCAGAAACGGTGGCATAACAATCTTTCGCCACATGTCCTTTCTTGTTGCACTTATCACAGACCACTTGACAATAACCTGCATGATGTGTGTAACATCTTTTGCAGAACGGATGGGGTCCCTTATAGTTTGGACTTGCAGTTGCCCCATCTTGTTTACCTTTAAAAGTTTCTTGTTTCTTCAGGTGAGTACTTTTGCCCTTATAGTCTTCCCATTTCCTCTTTCCTTCAGTTGTCTTGACTTCGGTAATTGGTGCCTTAATCGAACTCTCTGTGATCTGGTCCATGAGTTGGTGTGCCATTGTCATGGCTTCCTGCATCGTATTTGGTTTGGACGATGTAACATTTCCTTTGATATTGATCGATAAACCGTCAATATACATTTCTATCTTTCGTTTCTCGTTTGGCACCAATTCGGGACACAACAAGGCTAGTTCCATGAAACGCTTTTCATAGTTATTGAGATTCGCGCCGATAACCTTCAGATTACGTAACTCAGATTCCATTTTTCTGATCTCGTTTCGAGGGCAGTACTCCTCGATTAGCATCTTTTTCAGTTCTTCCCAAGAGATATCATATGCCGTATCTATTCCTTCTGCTTTAGCATAATTGTTCCACCAAGTAAGTGCACCATCTTGCAACGTGCACGAAGCATACTTTGACTTGTCTCCGTTCGCACAATTACTGATTTTGAAAACGGACTCCATCTTTTCAAACCATCGGGTTAGACCGACTGGTCCATCGGTTCCACTAAACGTCTGTGGTTTGCATCCTTGAAAAGTTTTGTATGAGCATCCGTTTCGTGAGTTTGTGTTTACGGCTGCTGCTTTGGCTGCTGCTTCGGCTGTTGCTTTTGCTGCTTCGGTTGCAGCAATTCTTTCATTCACACGTTTCTCGACTAGTTGCTCAAACTCAGCATCCGACATTTGAGACATGTTTCTTCAATAAACACAACAGATATAATTTAATCATATAGAATATTATAGGTAAAATGAGTTGTCAATAGTTAATCGTAGCATATTAATAATATGAACCAATTATTATAAAAGCCTTTTCTTCTTATTAGCATTTTATAATTATTTCTAGGGTATTACCTACCCGTTAAGTTCATACATAATAGCTAGTACAAGGAATTAACTACTAAAATCCTAATAATATTCCACTATAAAAAATTATAGCGAGTTACTACATTATTATGTAATAATAATAATAATAATAAGTAGTAATAATACAAATAATCATTCCATGCATTTATTATTAATAAACCAAAATAATACAATACCATACAATACTGATATTTTACATATGCTTATTTTACATAACAAGATAGAGTAGCACACATAAGCAATAAAATAGCGCATGGAAGATTTATGGTTGCGAGGTCGTTCATTCAGAACTATCAGAAACTTCTTCCCATTTGGTTCTCTCTGCCAATTGTTTGTGTGCACATGGTCCGACAGACATTCTGGCAGTGTATTTTATTTTTAGTTGGGGTTTTGAGGTACCCGTTGCCTCAGTGGGTTTAATACAATAAGGGTGGTTACGGATCGAATGGTCCTGTTCTTTTTTAATAATTAAGGACATTTTATTATTGTGGTTGTTTTTATTATCTATAGCAAGTTGGAATTTCTCCTTAGTGATCTCTTTTATTTCATTAGCGAAATCCTCCTCCTTACTGATCTCGTCTGATGACGAACTGTCTGAGTCATGTGTAGGAGAATATGATGACGAACTGCAAGAATATGTACCGGTGGTCATGAACCGAAATCTGCCAGGCGTAATCGGCACAACCCGCCCGTCGGCGGTATATCTGGACCAATGTCCATATTTGTTTAGAAATGGACGATCCCCTTTTACTCCAGGGATCATGGGTCCATGCCAACGATACTGTGGCTCCGGAAAACTAAAGCTGGGTGGAGCTGGAACCTCCTCTGGGTTTACCGGGAGTTGAGATTCCCCGGCTAACACAATTTCTTCTTTAATAGGTATTGGAACGCCCTTTTCAGTTGTGGATAGAATAGATTCAGTGTCCGATTCCGAGTCGTACAAAATGATAGGATTAGAAGAAGTCATCTATCACATAATTGAAACAACAATTACGTTAGCATATAAATATATCACATATAATGTTTTTGACCAAATAATAAGCAAAAATCAGGAAAAACAGATATGGTCATAGTCCAGACTCACTAATGCATCCTAACAATTACCAGTTAAACACAATAATGTAATTTCTGGTTCCCTATGACCTCAAGCTCGGATACCAACTGTAACGACCCGTCAAAATCGCTATTGACGCGGCACGTTAATCATTGATTCCACAGTGAGGTTTTGACCTCTATATGATACGTTTTGATAAAATATTGCATTCATTAAAATAAGTGACTTTCTAAACATAGAAAGTTATAAACATGTGGGCGAGTGCTTAGGTATAAGCAAAACCCTGAAATACATAAGTCTTTAATTTACAGGTTGACATCACAGTCCAATTATTTATTACACAACGCAGTTTTATTTTGAATGCAATAAACTTTGTACAAAGCATGAGAGACTCCATGCAGGCAACAAGCACATCACAGCGGAAGCATTCTAAGGACCTAAGAATAAAACATGCTAAAAAGTCAACATGAATGTTGGTGAGTTATAGGTTTAATTGCTCGAGTCATAAACATATATAAAGATAGACCACAAGATTTCATCAAAAGTTTATCAATAGATTCTACGTAACAGAGCACCCTGGTAACTAAACTTAACGCTATAGTGATAACTACCCCATTCATTTTAATACACGCAAACCAACGTGTCTTAAACTCAAATAACATACGTCCGTTAAAAGGCTAGTGCTCTAGCTCGGACGGGGATGCCAAGCCCTATGGATCCATATACAATTATTCGCGCCCACCAGTCCATATCCTATGTACTGGCAGCTACTAGTTACCAAAGCTAAGGGATTTTCGGCTTAACTCAGTGTAGAATTTAGTATGTACTTGTGTCTTATCGCGTTTAAAATAAATTGCATATATTCTCAGCCCAAAAATATTTAAAGTATTTAAAAAGGGAGACTATAAACTCACAGTTCAATATTGAAACTCAATATTGTAGGCAAATTGCGTAGACGTAATGATGGTAGACGACTGTATGGTTGGCCTTGGATTCAAGAACAATACCCCGAACAATACCCAATATTTCCTTAGCTTAAAGTGGTTTAAAACCCGAATTAAAACACCCTCGAATATACCTTATTATTATTAAACTTAAATTTAAAATTATAATTATAATTTAAATATAAATTTTTATTACTGAAGAAAAATATATGATAATTCGTCGAGCAAAACAGGCGTATTTATATTACTTTTCCGTTTACTGTAGCTCATGCGATCGCATGAGTTTTCAGTGTTTTTGCCATGCGATCGCATGGCCGCCTTTTCTGTTTTTGTTTGCTAGTTCGTCGACATCAAATAGTGTTACTGTAGCAAATAGTGTTTTACTGTAGCAAATAGTGTGCACTGTAGCAAATAGTGTTACTGTAGCAAATAGTGTTTTACTGTAGCAAATCACTGTAGCAAAGTCGTTTTCACTGTAGCACTGTAGCAAAATACGGTTTCACTGTAGCAAATAGTGTTTTACTGTAGCAAATAGTGTTTTACTGTAGCAAATAGGGTTTTACTGTAGCAAATAGGGTTTTACTGTAGGAAAGTCGTATTTACTTGTACATATATATATACATACATATAATTGTTCATGAATCGTCGAGAGTAATCAAAGGTAATTGTATATATGAAACAGTTCTAAAATTTTGAGACTCAATCTAACAGACTTTGTTTAGCGTGTTAAAATAATAAATCGTATAGAGAATTGGTTTAAATAAGTCAAAAATTTTCGGGTCATCACAGAAAGCCATCTCCATTGATACCATACACCGCTTAAATACGTTTTTATCTAAAAATCTATATTGTGATATGTTGCTTTTAAAATTTAAATCATGGATAATAATAAGCATTTGTAGGTCATCCTGACACAGCCCAGCCCATTATGACTACTACAAAAATGATGATTTTTTGTGCATAATTAACCCGGGTCTGCCTCTATTTCTCTTTCGTGCTTCTGGATGTTAAGGATAAAAGTTGAAAACTGATGACGTTTGTGATTAAAATTAGACGCAACTGATGACGTTTGTGATTAAAATTAGCCCTCTCCATTGAATGCTAATTCGATATAATTGTACTTTCACACAACTGATGACGTTTGTGATTAAAATTAGACGCAATAATAGAGATCCATGGTAAGAATTTTAAAACTTAATTTGGCATTCAACGGTCATTTATTATCTGAACCCAACCCAATAATAGAGATCAACGGTAGGGATTAAAACTTTGAAAATATGTCTTAGATAAACCCAACCAATATTGATGCACATAAGAAATCTCCTCTTCTGACCTGTTTTTTATCTGAACCAACCTATCCATTTTGCCACCACTAAGGTGAACTTTGTGGCCATAATTTCACATGTATACAAAGCATAGTACTACTTTTGTGTTCGTCAAAGAAATGTAGTTTATTTCCAAAGACTATAAATTATAAGTCGATGCTTTTACTCAAGTAATTACCCATTTTTATTCCATTTGGGTACCAAAAGCTCAAACTAAAGAATCAGGTTATACAAAATAATTTTTTTTTATTGATCCGCATCATCACAAAATAACCTACAAAATAAAATCACAATATATAAAAATGGATATAGTTCTTCAAACTGCACCATGTCTTCAAAACTGCATCAGAAAATTCAGCACATTGCACTTGACAACTGCACCACTTCATCACTTTAAACACTGTCTTGCACTTCAATAAACCTTCAGCTTGAATCTTCAAGAAAACTGCACTTGGATCCTTTAATCTGCTACAGCTTACGTCAGCAGCCATGCAGTACCATTCCCAGCTTACGTCAGCAACCAGAAATAACCCCCCCAGCTTACATCAGCAACCAAAAATAACCCCCAGCCTACGTCAGCAACCAGCAACAACCCCCAGCTTACGTCAGCAACCAGATTACAGCTTACATCAGCAACATACAATGACATGTCACACAAAACAGCTACAAATCTGCCATAACACTTTATTTATTTTTTTCTTCTTTTTCTTTATTTTTTCTATTCTTTTATTCTTTCTTTTTTTCTTTTCTTTTTCTTTTATTATTATAACCAACATTGCCTTCACAACCCACATAACCACCATACCAGCAAAACTCCTGCCACCAACATGTGCTAAGCACCCCAAAGGCCAATGAAACTGTTTAACTATTTTAACTGCTGTTGACAAAGTTTGACACTATTTGACCATTACATATTCAGCCAATTAACATTAAGAATAAACAAAAGACTGATATATGCATCAGTTTGACTTTTAGCTTCTTTTTTTACTTTTCAACCAGTTAGCAATAGAGAAAAGACTGATATATGCCTAAGTTTGACTTTTAAAAGTCAAAGTCTGAATTTGACTTTTAAAAAATCTTAAAATACATAAAAAAAAAAAAAAAAAAAAAGAGAGAATATCAATAACGGCTTCATTATTGTTATTAACAATATCAATATCAATATCAACATATAAACAAAAATATAATACATAAAAGTTGACAGTAAATAATCGAATATTGAAATTGTAATTAAGAAGTGATTTGATTTGGGATCAAATAAACCTAATTACATACAATTGATTTGATATAATGAAGCTTAAAAAGTTATTTTTGTGAATAAACAATAAAATACGAAAATATAGAAGAGAGCCTAACCTTGATAATTGATACGATATTAAGGTGAGTGATTTCACGATCGATGACAATATGCAGTCGGCCAGAATGAATGATTAACCAAGAGCATCTGAATTTGAAGAAATAAGGATGATACTCGTGAAAAGAGCTGCTGCTTTTATCTGATATTTTTGTTTGCCCTAGCTTGTTAGATCCAAAAAAGAATACCGGAAAAAGCAAATTTCCAGTTAATGGTGGTCCAGCAGTCGGAAAACTCGTCATATCAGAAAACTCGTCCCATCGTAAAGTCGAAAGACTGGGGTAGCTTCGTCGTAAGTGTGGACGCAAGTAAATAGCCGGAGACAGGACAGATCGGACGGCAGTAACGGGTAAGTGTAGCCTGGCAGACCGTTGGTTGTCCATCGCCGTTAAAAGTCTGCGAGTTTATTGGTGGTGGTGACAACTACTGGCTTGCACTTTAATTTGCAATAGGCCGTAAGAAATCTATGCTTAAAGAGTTTAGAGGGCGGGAAAGAATAAGTGGGAGAGAAGTTTGAAGGGTAGGTGACTTTTGTAGTATACTCTATATCGTCGTCATCATCATCATCATCATCATCATCATCATATAAATTAAATATATAAATATAGTTCAGATCCAAGGGACCAATTTCGAATTTTTTTTTTTCAATCACGACATGCAGTAAATCACATGTGATTCTTCATGCCAATCACATGTGATTGTAAAACCCAATCACATGTGATTCTGCATGTCAAATCCAATCACATGTGATTGAAAAAAATTTATTTAGTAAAATGACGAATTTCAGTAAATTTGTGCTAAAACCTTTAAACACCAAGTTTTTGATCAAAACTTGATCAAATCCAAGTCTAAAATTTAGAAAATTAAAAAAAAAAATTTAGAAAAAAAAAATTGTAAAAATTTTTTTTCAAAAAAAAAGTTTCAATTTTTTTTTTTTAATTTTTATCAATCACATGTGATTGCTGCGCTACATGTCGCACTCTGATTGGTCCGTTCGATTTCAAGCAAATTATTGGATTCAAGTGATTACAACTCTATAAATATAAATAAATCTATATATATATATATATATATATATATATATATATATATATATATATATATATATATATATATATATATAGTGGTAGGATCAAGAGGGAAGTAACCAATCGGGGGGAAGCGGGAGGAAGCAAAAACTGTTTTTTTTTTCGTTTTTTGAAAAAACCTTGTTCACGAACATTATAGATGGGATGAAAATTTGAACATTTAGTAGAGACACTTTGTGATAAATGTTTTTATTTTGGCGGGAAAACGCTCGAAGAAGTAATATATAACAATTATCGTGTTTTTCGAGCTTATGTTGAGGTTTTAGCTATTGGGGTTTAGATATTAGGGTTTAGATATTAGGGTTTATAGGGTTTAGATATTAGGGTTTAGAAATTTAGGGTTTAGGGTTTAGATTTAGGATTTAGATTGAGTTTTTAACACGAACGGTTTAGAGTTTAGGGTTTAGGGTTTTGTATTTTGGGTTTATGGAATAAACCCAAAACACCAAACCCTAAACCCTAAACTCTAAATCGGGCTAAATTTTACTTCACAAAATATGGAAAAAAAACGTTCATATTCTTCACGAACAATATTATCTTGAATGTTATTTTTGTCGATCGTTTTCCCACCTAAATAATAACATTTATCACGAAGTGTCTCTTCTAAATGTTCATATTTTCGTGTGATCTTGATGCCGGAAAAAAAATTCCAAAAAAAATGAAAAAAAAAAATTTGCTTCCCCCCGATTGATTACTTCCCCATTGATCCTGCCCTATATATATATATATATATATATATATATATATATATATATATATATATATATATATATATATAGTAATTGAATCCTAGAATTATAAATATGGTGTATTAAATACGTTTAACTTATCAAAATTACATATGCAATTTAATAGACTGGTAAAAAAGGTTAACAATGGGAAAAAGTAAAAAAAAAAAAAAAACATATTAAATAAAAATGTCATAAATACATCTTAAGTAATTAATAATCAATAAATATATAAACCTTTCATCTTCTAAGTAATGTAAGTTATTTTTTGTAGCCTATAAATATGTCATCTTCATTTCATTTTTTCATATCAATCATACACAAGAGTACACCATATTACTAATGTTGTATTCTCGATTTTGTTAACAAAGAAGAAGAAATGATATATAGAATATTATAGTAGATATATATATATATATATATATATATATATATATATATATATATATATATATATATATATATATATATATATATATATATATATATATATATATATATATATATATATATATATATATATATATATAGGGTCAGGATCAATGGGGAAGTAACCAATCGGGGGAAAGCGGGGGGAAGCAAAAAAATTTTTGGTTTTTCGAAAAAACTTTGTTCACGAACATTATAGATTGGATGAAAATATGAACATTTAGAAAAGACACTTCGTGATGAATGTTATTATTTTGGCGGGAAAACGATCGACCAAAATAACATTCAAGATAATATTGTTCGTGAAAAATGTTAACGTTTTTTTTCTTCATGTTTTGTGAAGTAAAATTTAGCTCGATTTAGAGTTTAGGCATAAACCCAAAACACCAAACCCTAAACCCTAAACCGTTCGTGTTAAAAACTCAATCTAAATCCTAAATCTAAACCCTAAATCTAAACCCTAAACTCTAAATTTATAAACCCTAATATCTAAACCCTATAAACCCTAATATCTAAACCCTAATATCTAATCCCTAATATCTAAAACCTCAAAATACGCTCGAAAAACACGATAATTGTTATATATTACTTCTTCGAGCGTTTTCCCGCCAAAATAAAAACATTTATCACAAAGTGTCTTTATTAAATGTTCATAGTTTCATCCGATCTATAATGTTCGTGAACAAAGTTTTTTCAAAAAGCGAACAAAAATTTTTTTTTTGCTTCCCCCCGATTGGTTACTTCCCTCTTGATCCTACCACTATATATATATATATATATATATATATATATATATATATATATATATATATATATATATATATATATATATATATATATATATATATATATTAAATATAATATATGTATGTTTGTTTTTGTAGGTATTGAAGATACACCAATTCAAAAATATTGTAAACCGCAGACAAGGCAAGAAGAAACGTGGTTGACTCTATGTTGGATCGATTCGTCTGAAGCTTCTCTTTTTAATGTTAATATTATGATTTTAATATTATTATATTCTATATTTGTATAACTTATATAATTAATAATTAAGATTATGATTATTATTATGATTATAATTCATAATTATAATTATGAATATGATTACGATTATTATTTTTATTATCATTATATTTTAGTTATAGTTCATACAACTATGATTATTATAGGTGTAATGTTTCTTATACATGTAAATATATAGATAATGTTTATTTAATTAATTGATATAAATAATTATTCATAATTATAATTATGAACATGATTACGTTTATGATTAATAATAATAATTATTATTATTTTTATTATCATTACATTTTAGTTATAGTTTATATAGTATGATTATTATAGGTGTAATATTTTTATCATATAAATATATAAATCATATTTATTAATTAATTTTTATAAATAATTATATATATATATATATATATATATACATATATATATATATGTACGTATATATATATATGTACGTATATATATATATATATATATATATATGTATATATATGTGTGTGTATATATATATATATATATATATATATATATATATATATATATATATATATATATATATATATATATATTATAGATATATGCAACGATATCTATCAATGTAAATATGAAAAATGAAAAGTTTGAAACTATTGTCATTATTTATATCATAGCTTAATTTCAAATTTATGATAAGGATAATGAAAAGATTGAAACTAATCATATAATTTATGACATATAAATTTTACTTTTTTATGAATGAATGTTTATAACTAAAGTTAAATTAAGGAAAATAAAAAGATAACGGTTATTGAAAAGTTTATAACGTTTATTACTCTTGATGATGTTATATATATTTATTATAATAGTTAGTAAATAATTGCTAATTTCATATCGATTGTTATTCAATGTTATGAACCTTCAGTTTTATTCTATTCACAAATTTCATATTGTGTACTGTAGTAATACGTAACGGTTTATTTTTATATTTAGAAGTTTTTTATGTACTCCAATTATTATGTAAGTAGTTATTGTCATATATGAAGTCATAAAGAGAGACCTTCAAAAAGTTAATGGTAAAATGTAAAGGTAATATAGGTTTTAATATTATAAGCCGCACTACAATATGTATGTTTTATAATGTATTTTGGCATCATTTGTTAACTCATTTGACCACCTTTAGTAAACTTTTGTTTATATATAGTTTCATCATATGTTAGTACATATGACTCGAATGTGCAAATTTCTATAGTGGCAAACAAAACATATGCACAGTATCCTACTTGACCACTTGCATAATGGGACCAACATCAACTTTCACTTCAAGGTTAATATGTTTCAACCAACTTCCGCCATGACTCTAACGGAACACGAATTTCAAAATAGTGAAATTTGAAAAAAGTCATGCAATGCACGGGCATTGCCTTCTAGTTTTATATTTATAATTAGGATTTTAATAAGTATGCCAGAGAGACATACATTAAAATGTTGTTAATGAACTCTGTGTTTACTAATATATCAGAATTTGTAATTAATGCACTTGTAAAAATAATAAAAATTCGATTAATTAAATGTGCATTAATTACAAATTCTGATATATTATAAAGTATCGTGTTTATTAAATGCATTTTAACGTATGAATCCGTGACATACGTTGTTAAAACCCATATAATTATGTCCATTATTATATTTTAGAATGTTTCAGATTAATTGTCCACTACCGATTATGAAGTATAAACTTTTTTATATTCAAGTTTATCAAAAAAATATATATTATATTGTACCTAATAAATAATTAAATTACAAAGGTGAGACGGTTTTTATTTACTGTAAGATAGGTCCCAACGGTGCTCTCCTGCACCCCGCCTAGCCAATCGCCCAGGTGGGCACCGTTGGCAGCGGCTAGCCCAGGGTGCCGCCCTCCTTTTTGTCCCTTTGCTCGTGCTTTTCTGAAATATTTGTGGACGGATGGTGATGACCTTTTTTAATTGTTTTTTTTCTAAAGTCTAAGATGGTGATGGTCATAAAAAAATTAAATATTATTATTCTGGGTCTCAAAATTTGTGGCCAAAATTATTTACATAGTACTTTATTACATTTTTATTTTATTTTATCTTTTGTTATTTTATTAACTTTTAAGTCTTAATTAGATGTAATATTGTTTAGAAAAAAAATAAGAATTAATTAAAAAATATGAAATAAATGTGCAACTGTTGGGAGTGTTTAATCCTCTGAATGAAGCGCTGATGTGGTGATATCGACAAAACGGACACGTTTTATACCCGATATCAAGCCCTAAAATACAATAAGGTAATCGACTTTATCGTAGAATATTGCGATTTATCTCTTTATTTGGTAGATTTAGTAATTACAAGGGCATTGCAAGAAGAATCAACTAAAACGGACTAAAAAGGAAGAAACTAGAGCGAAAACGATGAAAATCAAGTTACGACCCGGAAACTGGTCTAGACGGGCTGCCAATCCATTGAACACGGGCTGCCATTTCACTGGACACGGGCTGCCACATGGCTTGAACGGACTGTCAAAAGATCTCCTACACGGGCACTTCTCACGGGCAAGCTTTATACACGGGCACCTCACATGGGCCACCAGCCCTTCCCCACGGGCACTCTACACAGGCTGCCCACAATTACATGGGCAGTGCACACAGGCTGCCACTGCCAGATTTTTCTATAAATAGCTTCATTTGTTGTCCATTTCAACACACACGTCACTTATTCTCTCTTCACACTTTTCACTTCACACTTAAAATTGAGTAATAATTTCGAGGCCTTCTACTCCGAGCGGGAAATTAAGTACCCGGAGGTGAACGCTGAAGATCGTATACGGAGTGAAGTCCGTAGTCCGGATTCGAAGTTGTCACTTTTATACTTTCAGAGCTCGATTAATATTACGGTACTCTTATCCTTTGATACTATCTTTTATAATGTCTTTCATTATTATATTGATAGATGCTATTATTACCATGATTAGCGAGTAGTTATATTTTGAGTGTATGTTATGCCGTAGTTAGTTACGATGCTGAAATGCTGAATGTGTAATGAGATGTTGTTAAGATGCTATCTGATTATGACTAAACTTGATCACTTTTCCAACTAATCGAACGTGGTTATAGGCTCTGTTATTGGGAGGTCGCGAACCCCGATTCAGAGTACACTATAAGTATTCACCCATTGGAAAGAAAACTGTGCCAGATACGTAGTGCGTTTAACAGAGGCACACCGGTTGTAGTACGACAACCGACACTATGGATTCTGATATGTGGTCTTTTGTGAATGGAAACTCTGATTGACTCCTCGGAGTAAACGGTTGGCCTCAGGTTATGCCACTGTAGTCAGTGACATTTAAACATCGCATGTATATGAGGAGGCACACCGGTTGTAGTACTCTATACCTCTGCCATGTATGGCCATGGACACAGTTTCAATATGGATAATGTACATTTACACCATAACGCGGTCTCAAGCATTGCACCCCGCTTGAGGGATTCTTTAGTTAATTCATGAATTGTTTGTTTAAATCATAAAGAATTGGACCGTTAGGATAACTGAACGAGTTCATGGAGTTTACACCTGTAAATCTGGCCATGATTTTCATCATGGTTGACTTTCTTTTAAATAAGAACCTAACTACCATTTTTACCAATCATGAACGAAAGCATCAGAACACATCTAGTCTTTCAGTTACTGTATGCCCTTTATTCTAGTTATGCTTAAGAAAGTTTAGACCTTAAGGAACGTTAATACACCATCTCACTGGGTCGCTCCTATTGATGAGCCGTCAAGGGTATACACGTAGTCGTGTTGCTCTGGCATCGGGAGTATGTGGTGTTGCTGTATTCATAATTCGCCTTTCGGTATTACCAGTGACATGTCTTTAACAGGGCTGTTAGGATTAGTATAGTAGGTAATTGACCATAGGTACCTGATATCGCAGAATTGGAAGGTTACGTTTGTCGTGTAACGAGGTCGTCCACACGGTTCTCAAGAGGAGGTAAGATTTATTATTTGTAAGAGCGGGGGCCTAAATCTACTCTTTTAACTTTCTAAGGGTAGAAAGTGTAAGTTGACCTAGTTTCATATTTTTAAATGGATTAACGAATTGAATTTCAAACGTATAAAAGTTCTGGTTTGAACTGACTGGATAGAAGATAGAAGTTTTGGTTTTATATTAACGATCCTAAATGCGAAAAAGTAAATAAGGTGGAGGATTATCTGGAGTATACGAATCAAGGAAATGGTGTCCAATAAATACGCT
Source organism: Rutidosis leptorrhynchoides (assembly GCF_046630445.1). Classification (NCBI taxonomy): domain Eukaryota; kingdom Viridiplantae; phylum Streptophyta; class Magnoliopsida; order Asterales; family Asteraceae; genus Rutidosis; species Rutidosis leptorrhynchoides. The sequence continues at coordinate 13,888,663 of NC_092334.1, forward strand.
TAGGCTAGCAGAAGGTAGTTAAGCGATAGTTAAATCATTAGTTAAAGTATAGAGGTCTGATCGGATGAGCCAATCATGTAATGTTATGACTCTATAGCTCTCGGAGGTCTCGTTGAGGGAAGACAGATATGTTACTTAGATTACACTACCGGATTGCGCCTAAACTTCAGAGGTTATCCTCAGTAGAGCCCTAGGAATGCAGTGGTTGAGCTCTAATCCTAACCCTAATTATCTGTTCGGAGGAACAGAATAATACCGCGCTGTGTTGAGTGAACACAGTCACTAGCAGGAGGAACCTGTCGGGTTAAGTTGGAAAAACGAGAAGGGATACTAACAAACTTGTCATCATAATATAGTAGACTACAATACCTTAACTATTATAATGCATTACAGTGTTAGGCTAATTATGAAACAGATAGAAACATGCCGAGGGTATACTCTATCTAGTACTAGCAATCCTAGGCAACAATTAAACAAGAACATGCACTAGGGTTGGTTCACACTAAGGGCATAGCTAAGCAAGTCGTAACAGATCCTAAGAGGTCTCTTGGGGTTAGTCACTAAGTGTGCTAGGTCATTCATGTCTCAATTCCTACGTTCCGTGCCCTAAAAGCGTACTAGGTACCTTCCGGGAACAACAACCGCACCGAGTTCATTGAATCGTCAGATACAGTATAACTGAGGGTCTTAGTCCTATGAATTAGCTAAGTTCATATGGTTGGACAAGTCTCAATCATAACCTAAGTTGGTCAATCCTCAAGAGTCTACCCTACAGATATATCGGGGTCACAGATCCAGCGTAACAAATCGTACTAAATAAGAATAACTACACTAGCCTAAGTTTCTATCATGGCAACATACGAATATCTTACGCAAACATGATAATATCAAAACGTATATTCAAACATAGGTAATAAGAATACATGTTTAAATAAAAAGTAACGTTTAGATAATAACCTGAAAAGTGGTGTGTACAGAAGTATCCGCCCGAGATTGTAGGGACTCCGAAATATCCTCCGTAAAAAGCTACTTCTAAACTACTAACTAACTACTAATGTAAATAATATATTTTTGTGTGTAGTGAAGTGTGTTGAAATGAGATGCAAATGGGCCTATTTATACTAAAATCTGGGGTGGGCAGCCCCCCGTGTACAGTGCCCGTGCAGATGTGGGTCGACCTTGGCGAGTGCCCGTGGGGAGGCCCATGGTGGCCCGTGCAACATGGCCGTGCACCATTCTTACCCGTGTACAATGCCCGTGTCTTGGATCGGCTGGCAGCCCATGCTCGACAACTGGCAGCCCGTGTAGGCTCATTTGGGCAGCCCGTGTTCGACAGTGGCAGGCCGTGTATCCGATGAATTATTGATTATTCATCGTTTTGGCTCTAGATTCTTCATTTTAAGTTCGTTTTCGCTTATTCTTTTTGCATTGCCTTTGTTTTTACTAAACCTACAATATAAAGCTGATAAATGCCTTTTTCGTCGATAAAGTTTGAATCTTATTGTTTTTAGATAAGATATTGGGGGTAAAAACATGTCTTTTTAGATGATATCAAATATCACACGCTTAAGCTTTGCTTGTCCTCAAGCAAGTTACCATTACAAAGGTCCTTTACTAGATTTCTATCTCGCCAAACCTCATGTTCTTTTATTATGCTAGAGTTTGGAAATCAAGACATTGTTCGAAGGTAGTGGAAGAAGTTTCAAACTTTATGTTTTTATCACCGGATTTAAATTCGTTCCTTGTTTCAAAAAGGTGTACTTTCCAATTCTCAATAGTAGAATATACATGATCGGGCTTCTCACCGATGGATCACTCAAATCACTCATGTTTTTAGGGTGTCCTACTCTAATTGTATAGTCTCTCAGAAGCCAAACGTGTAACGATCATTGTCATAGGCTTGGTTAAGAATCGACATCTCCACCGGTTGAATAAGAACGGCACTGATCTTCTCCCTAGACATTCTTTCAAGAGGAAGGCGGGTTTTGGTTGGCGGAGAAATGTGAAGGTTTATGTGTAAGACCCATATATATATATATATATATATATATATATATATATATATATATATATATATATATATATATATATATATATATATATATATATATATATATAGAGGTATATACATTGTATAAGTGAAGTGTGCGAACAATCGAACGAAGCGTATATATGTTGCATATAAGGTATGAAAAAGACTATATAAGAAGTACATTGCGTATCGTGAGAGTTTAGTGAGTTGGCGAGAAAACTCCACGGATCAGGCTACGGTCGCGTCGTGGAGGGTGCGAGCCGCGCCGCAGAGTTGGTCATGGTTGAAGGTCAGCGAAAAGAGAAATTGGAGCTGGAACAGGGGACGAGTTGCACTAGTAATCGCGCCGCGAGAAGAGGCAGCCGCGCCGCGGTTTGCCTGCATGTCTGATGCATTTTCGGCCCCAAGAAACGTTAAGTGAGGGCATTTTGGTCATTTTGTGCGTTGGCCAGCTTTTAACCACCAAACCTCATTCACTTATTCCATTTTATTTTATCTTTTTCTTCTTCTTTTCTCTCAGATCTTCAAACCCTCTCAAGATTAAAAAGGCAAATTGGAAGGGAAGAAGCGTGAACCGATCCTTGAAGCAAGAGTTAAAGTTAATCCTCTTGTTCAAGGCCACGTTTTGATAGTGGTGGTAAGTCTTCAATCCGGAATTCGTTCTCTTGATTATTGTTCATAATTGGGGTTTTGATTTGTGTGTTCTTGAGTAAACCCCACTAGTTGAGAAATGGGTGTTTAAACTAGTAATCGAGTTTGTTGTTGATGTTGGCGGGTTTTGGGTTGGATAATGAAATTGATTAGTTAATAATCATGTTCGGGCGTGAAATCACTAGTTAACTTGTGTTAAAAGTGATTAGAAGTGTAAGCTTACAAATTGGTGTTTTGACTTGAGTTTAGTTCAAAATGGTTTTTTGTACAAAATTCGTGCTAGTGAGTGTTTAAGGGCTAAAAGCGGTGTAATTAGGTATTTCGGGAACGCGGGAACTAGCCTTGATAATTTTGGACCTTCGGGCATCGTTAAAAGTGCAAAAAGGTGTATATTGCACTTTATGTTCATTTGGGTGGGTCGAAAGTTCAAGTGGGAGATTGGGTGATCAAACCTCGTGTAAAATGTGCTAATAGAACATAATCACTAGTTGATTGTGATTATGGGTGGTTCGGGTGAGTTTTGACTTGTCAAAGTTAGTGCAAGTGTAAATGGGTCAAAATTGCACTGGTGATGTTTTGGGTCAAATGAGCTTAAGTCGTAGCTTATTTATATGTATAAATTGCGTAGGCGATTTACAAGAAGTCGATTAGGAAGTTGAAGCTTGCGGGTTACGTTCTTCAAGAAATCGAGGTGAGTGGAATATTTATACATGTATGTATGTAGTTTATTTACTCGTGTCCGATGTGGGTCTTTGGTGACACATCGTGAGCATTGTGTATGTTGTGAGTCACAAGTCAGTGACTCATTGTTATTTTGTGTGACGAGAACTACAAGGCGGTAGTGTCTTAGGAAGTGACTCACAAGTCGATGACACTTCATAGTGTTTCACAAGTCGGTGACACTACATGGTGTTTCACAAGTCGGTGACACCACATGGTGTTTCACAAGTCGGTGACACTACATGGTGGTGCACAAGTCGGTGATCCCATATGTATTGGCGGGTGATTCACAAGTCGGTGACACCTAATGGTGATTCACAAGTCGGTGACACCTTATGATGATTCACAAGTCGGTGACATCATACGAGTGGGACTCGACGTTATTAGTTGACTACAAGGCGGTAGTGCCATGGCGGGGAATGGTTTGGCATGTTTATGTATTGTTATGTTTTGTATATTATTGTCGTGATTTATATACTAACGTTGTTACTAGTTGTATGTGGTGTGCTATATTGCTTATACGTTTATATGCGTGTTATGTGTAGGTGGATGCGTGTAGGTAAACTATATATGTATGTGTATAAGTATTGCATTCACTAAGCAATTAGCTTACCCTCTCGTTGTTTATATTTTTATAGGTTGCAAGTGGCGGCTTGAGTTTGCTTGGGGACTAGTGCTTTACGGATTGCTTTAGACTTTTGATTAGGATTGGGTAGCGTTCTCAATCACCATGCTCGGTTTTGGTTGTAAAGTAAACTAGTCAGGTCAAGATCTATCTTTTGGATACGTCAAATGGGTCCCGGGTTGTATTCCCGTTTTGTAAACTTAATTCATGTATTGTATGTTTTAAAGATGTTTAAACTTAATATTGTAATGATGATGTTTTCGGAAACATAAATGGACTAATGTTGTATATATTATTATGTTAAAAAGGATAAATTTTTATGGGCCGGAAATACGACGGGTTGGGTCGTTACATTATGAAAAGGGTGTAAAATGGAAGTGTAAGAGAATTGATAGATTGGAACTCTTTCGGAATACATCTCTTTTCGGATAAGGTTGGCTTTGAAAAATCATGAGTTTATTGGAAGGTAGCGGATTTCGCGAAGACTTTGTCTAGAATTTTCTTAACTTGTCCGGGAATCCTTCTGGGTTACTCTTTGGGTTTCTTTGCCTTTATTTAGAGACTTCGCTCTACACATGTATATATATATATATATATATATATATATATATATATATATATATATATATATATATATATATATATATATATGTATGTATTTTTTGACATATCCCTTTTCTTCATCACTTTTGTTTTTCGTTCCTGGTACCCAGAGAGGAAGTGATTTCTCACCGGAAATAGGTCTTTTACCTATCAAAAACTATCAGGGATTCGGAATCTATAAACAAGTGCTTGTGAAGTTGGCTTGATCAATCTATCTCCCTGTTTAGTTTAGGTGGAATGAAATGAAAATGAAGGGATAGTATGTTTTTGAAATGGGTGAATGTTTCATCAACTCTTTTTAGGAAGTGAGCTTGACAGTTTTCGGGTTTTGAGTGGAGATAAAAGGTTTTAGTCTTCTCTATTCAGAGTGTTTTTAGAAGAAGTATCGCACCTACACCACATATGGCGCTTTTCAACCATTGGCCTTGAAACGTATGTCAGAACCAAGTTCTAACGCAGATCGTACACCGGCACGGTCATCAAATGAAGTAACAAAGTATTGTAGATTGATGTTCATACAAGTACTTTGGGGCCCAAGTTCCTCACTTTTTTAGTAGGGGTCGTGCTAGGTCATGCTTAGCGTTTTTGAACAGTCATTCGAAAAGAAATCGTTTGAAAGAAAACATAAATTTTAGCTTAGTCGTTCAGTTGTACTAGATGTTTGAAATCAAACTTTTTGCAATTTTGTAGAAGCTTTGGTAGAATGAAATATGAAATTTTTTCAATTTTCCCATGTTTTGGCTAATCGCTATGAGGACTTAAAGAATTTTTGAATAATTTGAGCACGATGATGGCCTTAATATACCTTGTCCAGATACCACCATCCCACACTTAGAAGAACATTGTCCCTAATGTTCTCTTTAAAAAAAAGTTCTTATCATTTGTATATTAAGTGCAATATCTTCTAGAATCTCTAAGTTAGCAGTGGGCATCGATCCCACACTTAGAGATTTTAGTGAGTTCTAATATTGTAAAAACACCTAAGTTGGCAAGGATCCCACACTTAGAGTTTTTGCTATAGGAATATAAATACGGGTGTTAAGGACAGAGTTACTCCCCTTTGGTCAGTGATCATTTTAGCGGGGAACGCCCAGAATTTGTGCTGGAGTAATCCTAGATTTTCCTGACTACGATTCTGCATAACAAAAACAACACTTTCCACTACAAAAACCTTTTTAGTACAGTGCATATCTAAAAATAAAATACTGAAAGTAAACTAAGATAAACTAGAAAAAAGAGTCTAAGATAAACTATCATGTGATGTCATGCCCTTTAAAGATTGAATGAGTCGAAGTTCAAATCATCAAGGCTAGTGATATCCCTCAGTCCAGGCTCTCTAGGTCCAACTGGTGTGAGGAGTGTATCAAGACATAGCTCTGAAGGCATCTCTATCTGAGATAAGTCTATAAGTGGCTCGTCATCTTATGTTATGGTGTTGTTGACCTCGAAAAGTTGAGCAACTGCAGTGGTTGGTGGAGTAATCAGCTCAATAGTGATGGGAACAGTGACAAGATGATGCTCGGCAGTGATCTCCTGACGGGTGATGTCAGGTGTGCAGATAGCAGTAGCAGGTGGAGTGATCTGGAGAGTAGTGTTTGGAGTGGCAGCGGATGCGGAGGACACAACAGGTGCTGGAGCGGGAGGTGGATGCGCACTCCATCGTACAGGTGGAGCGGTGTGCTCTAACCTGAATGAGGATGGCCTCAGCGTACCATTGGGCATTCTGAGATAATCAAGCAAAGCCCTAAAACTACTGTGTCGGCTCTGATGGTCCTGAGCAAGGCACCATGTAAAAGCGGTATCTGAACTGGTGGCTCCATAATGGAAAACCATCTGGTCTGGCTCTGTAGTGGCTCTCCTGGGCACCGATCGTGGAGCGAGATGAGGCGATCGTCTCGGTGGTGCCACAGGTATGTCACTCTCATCTAAACTCTGCAAAATCAATCTGTGTGGGGCAAGTTGCCCCGTACTCGGTCTGTGATGTCCCATGATGGAACTGGAAGTATAAACTACTTCGGTCCTCTTCCTCTTAATAGGAATGTCAATGGACGAACCGGTACTCATCTGTCTAAAGCATTCAACAAACATGTAAGTCTTAAGTATTTCACATACACCGTAAAGGAGGTCTTAGAGGCCTTCTTGTGTCACAGTTTAAGAATAAGTGAAACATTTTAGGGTTAGTACACAGGTGATAATAAATCTTAAATGAAAATAATTGAAATAAAATAAAGAAATAAAGAAAAGAAATACTAACTAAGATAGGTTTTGGGTGCCTCCAAATAGCACTTTGGTTATGAAGTCGTTAAAGCTCGACTTTCCAAAATACCTGGTTGACTTAAAGTCAAGGTGGATCAAGGGAAACAAAATCTTCTTTCCTGGCGTGGTCTTCTAGGTAGACTTTAAGACGGTGTCCGTTGACTTTGAAATTCCCGGTGGGTCCTTCTAATTCCATGGCTCCATGTGGAAAGACGTGTATCACTGTAAGTGGTCCACTCCATCTTGATTTAAACTTACCAGAAAATCTCTTGCACCACGAATTTAAGAGTAGAGCTTTATCTCCAGGAGCGAACTTTGAAGGTATAAGCTTTGCATCAAGTAAAATTTTGGTCTGTTCATTGTAGATATAATTGGTCTCATAAGCTTGGTCTCTTAATTCGGCTAATTCGTTCATCTGCATTTTGCGATGTCTACTGGTTTCTAAAGGATCGAGTTTACATGTCTTCAATGTCCAGAGAGCTTTGTACTCTAATTCTATTGGAAGATGGCATGCTTTACCGTAGGTCATCCAATATGGTGTAGTGCAAAGTAGATTTTTATATGCCGTACGGAATGCCCATAGAGTATCGTCTAGTTTCTCAGCCCACTTATTTCCATGGTGGCCGATGGTATGTTCCAGGATTCTTTTAAGCGCTCTATTCGTGACTTCAGCCTGTCCATTGGTCTGCGGGTGATAAGCAGTGGACATCTTGTGGGTAACTCCACATTGTTGCATCACCTTCATAAATTACGTATTGCAGAAGTGTGTGCCTCTATCGCTTATGATGGCGCAGGGAGTTCCAAATCCGCTAAATAGTCTTTTGAGGAAACTGGTGACGAACTTGGCATCGTTTTTTGGAAACGCTTGAGCTTCTACCCATCTGGAGACATAATCAATAGCTACGAGGACATACTTTTTCCTGTTTGACTTGGGAAAAGGTCCCATGAAGTCCAATCCCCATATATCGAAGATTTCACAAGCCTGGATGTTGGAGCGTGACATTTCATTTTTTGTTGAGATAATACCTTGTCGCTGGCACGCATCGCATCGTCTTACGAGGTCATGGGCATTTCGAAATATAGTTGGCCAATAGAAGCCTGAATTGTAGACTTTTCTAGCAGTGAGGTTTGCTCCGTGATGATCCCCTGTTGGTCCGTGATGACATTGCTGGAGAATGCCCATAACTTGTTTCTCATCTATGCATCTTCATATTTTCTGATCAGGACATGCCTTAAACAAGTAGGGATCATCCTAATAATAGTGTCGGGCATCTTTGAAGAACTTCCATCTTCTAGTTGTGCTCATTCCTTTTTGGACAACTCCGGCCACTAGGTAATTGGCTATGTCAGCGTACCAAGGTGTGTCGGTAAATTGTGATCCCATCTCGGCTTCTCCTAAGCTCATAAGCTGTTCTTCCGGAAATTTATCTCTGATATCTTGTTCAACAAGTTTTCCCATCGCTGGATTATCCAGGAGGCTAAGATGATCTGGTGCGACGTTCTCTACTCCCTTTTTGTCTTTAAATTCTATATCGAATTATTGGAGTAGCAGAATCCATCATAGGAGTCTCAATTTTGAATCTTTCTTAACGAACAGTTATTTAAGGGCTGAGTGATCTGTGTAAACCGTAGTTTTGGACAAGATGAGGTATGATCGGAATTTTTCGAAGGCGAATACTACTGTTAGTAACTCCTTTTCTGTGGTTGTATAGTTCTCCTGAGCTCCGGTCAGGGTTTTACTAGCGTAGTAGATCGGATGAAAGTGTTTATCCTTCCGTTGCCCCAATACAGCTCCAACTGTGAAATCGCTAGCATCACACAGAATTTCGAAGGGTAGACTTCAATCTGGAGCGATCATTATAGGTGTGTATGTGAGTTTCTCTTTTAGATAGTTGAAAGCTTTCACGCATTCTTTAGTGAAGACAAACGGTACTTCTTTTCCCAAAAGGTGAGTGATAGGTCTTGTGATCTTTGAAAAGTCCTTTATAAAGTGTCGATAGAATTCGACATGCCCTAAGAAAGTTCGAACTGCTTTTACCGTGGTTGGTTGAGGAAGATAGGATATGGTTTTGATCTTGGCTTTATCTACTTCGATTCCTGACTTAGATATCTTGTGTCCTAAAACTATTCCTTCTTTCACCATGAAGTGACATTTTTCCCAGTTCAAAACTAGGTTTGACTCTTCACACTGGACTAGCATCTTGTCTACATTAGAAAGGCATGCCTCAAAGGTACTTCCGAAAATAGTGAAGTCATCCATGAAGACTTCCATACAACGTTCGATCATGTCGTGGAATATGGCTACCATGCAGCATTGAAATGTGGCGGGGCATTGCAGAGCCCAAATGGCATACGTCTGTAGGCGAAGATTCTGTACGGACATGTGAAGGTTGTCTTCTCTTGGTCCTTTAGGTCGAGAAGAATTTTGAAGTATCCAGAGAAACCATCAAGTAAACAATAGAACTCGTTTCCTGACAATCTCTCCAACATCTGGTCAATGAACAGAAGTGGAAAGTGATCTTTTCGGGTTGCATCATTTAATATTTGATAATCTATGCAAACCCTCCAACTGGTGACCTCGTGTTGGAATCAGTTCATTGTTTTCATTTCTAATAATAGTAGTTCCTCCTTTCTTTGGTACTACTTGTATCGGACTAACCCATGGTGAGTCGGAGATATGATAGATCAATCCTGCGTCCAGAAGTTTGATGACTTCTTTCTTGACGACTTCTTGAATATTAGGATTCACCCTTCGTTGTCTCTGAACTGATGGTTTGAAATCATCTTCCATGAAGATCTTATGACTGCAGTAGTTTGGACTAATTCCCTTGATGTCGAAAATTTTCCAAACAATCGCTTTTTTGTGTGATTTCAAAACTTTGATTAGCTCCTCCTTTTCCTTTGGCATGAGTTCTTTAGAGATGATAACGTGGAGTTGCGATTCTCCTTCTAAGAATGCATACTCTAGATGTTCGGGTAATTCCTTAAGTTCGAGATCTGGCAGCTCTTCAATCGATGGTTTCTTTCTAGAAATTTCTTCTCTATCCAGAGAGTCATATCCTTCTTGAAACTCTTATTCTTTTTCTGCGTGTAGAGCGGCTACTGATGATATCTGCTCCTTTATTCATGAAATCGTTCTTCGTAACGATTCTTCTTCAGAAACTTCTTCTTTAGTTTCGAAGGCCGGTTCATGAATTTCCGCACAGTCCTCAGTTAACTAACTGTGGTTCCTGATCTACCTGGATGAAGTCTAATTCTTCATCCATTCTTCTCCGTGATAGAGGTATATGAATGCCTTATCCTAGAGGTGCTATGACAGTAGTCGTGCCGTTAGGATTACTTCTTTTGGAGAGTAGAGACTGGTTTTCACCTAATCCAGATGGTGCATATGAGCCGAGATCATCTTCTGAGAGTTGATCCTTACTACATATTGCCATGGATTCTTCCATATATTCGTCGATAATTTCTTGGATAGAGTCTGCTAGACCGATGTCTTCCTCCCAGGGATACTTCATCAGCTGGTCAACTTTGAAGGTGACTTCTTCGGTGCCGACTCTTAATTTGAGCGATTTTTCGTGCACATCAATTATGGCCTTGACAGTATTCAAGAATGGTCTGCCAAGTATGAGTGGGAACTTCTTATCCTCCTCAATATCCATAATGACGAAATCGACGGGGAATGCTAACTTATCTACTCTGACTAGGACATCCTCAGCAATTCCGCTGGGGAGTTTAACTGATCTGTCCACGAGCTGGGTAGTCATTCTAGTAGGTCTTAAATCTTTAAGTCCTAGATTTTTGAATAGGGAATAGGGCATTAAGTTTACACTGGCTTAAAGATCTGCCAAAGCATTGCTGATTTGGACATCTTGTAGGTAGCATGGTACAGTGAATCTTCCTATATCTCCTAACTTAGGGGGAATTCCATGTTGTAAAACTAACTAACATTCCTCACTTAAGGGTAAGCTAAATGCTTCTCTTAATCTCTCTTTGTGTGAAAGTAATTCTTTGAAGAATCTAGCGCAATTTGGCATTTCGACTAAAGCATCTACTAGTCATACATTCAGGTGTAGATTTTTGATAATATCCCAATATTTAGTGAATTGAGCATCCTGCCTTTCCTTCCTAAGTCTACCAGGAAATTGTACTCGATCCCTCAGAATAATTTCCGGAGCTTTAGGATTTACCAGTTCCGGGGGTTTGACTGTGGTGTTAACTGGAACTAGTTCTGTGGTGGAAAGGCTTGGTGTGGAAGGACTTTCTGTGCTAATGGGTATATTGACTACAGTTTCGTTCCCTCCTCTTTTTCTACCAGAGCATCAAACTCTTCATATTTTGACTTGATTCTAGCGATTAACTGTTTAAGCGTGAGTTGAAAATTTACTATAAGTTCTTCAAAGGTTTTGATTAAGTTATCAAACTTGAAGATTTGTGTTATATTGGTTTTTCATAAAATTGGCTAGTATTTGTCGAGAATGAGAAGGTTTGGTTACGTGGAGCTTATATTAGAGTCCGAGCTATTTTGTTGTTTATAGGCCCATCTAGGGTAAGGATACCTTAGATTGGTTCTAGTAGCATCGAAACTAGGTATAGGAATTGAGAAGTTTTGAAGTGCTAGGGTGAGATCTTCTAACATGGATTCTATTACCTTTAATGCTTGGGTCGGGGTAGTGTCTTCCTGAGCGTCTTCATTATTTTGGTTTTCCTGCCGTGTTGCAATCATTTCCAAGAGATCACATGCTTCCGATGTTGTATGCAGCATGAAATTTCCTTGCGAAGCCATGTCGAGGATAGATCTATCGTCTTGTCTCAGACCTTTGTAAAACGTGCAGATTATATCTGTTGAGCTTAATGAATGGTCTGGACATCTTTTAAGCATTCTTCTAAACCTTTTCCATGCTAGGCATAGGGTTTATGTATCCTCTTGATGGAAGTTGATGATTTCGTTCTTAAGACGGGTTTGTAAGGAAGGAGGATAGAACTTGGCTAGAAACCTTGTTACTAATTCTTCCCAGGAACGAATTGAGTTGGACTCGAGTCAGTCAAACCACGTCAGAGCGTGTAAAGATAGAGAATATTGAAAAAGGTATAGTTTTAAAATGTTTTTATCAGTATTAGTATTGCTCTGCTTACAAGAATCAACTAGACTGATGAACTTACTCAAGTGAGAGTTTGGATCATCATTCGAAAGGCCCTGGTACTTACGAAATGTTTTTATCATTTTTATCTGATTAGAACTAAGTTTTGGTACTTCTTAGGACAATTGGTCCACCTCTCTCTTCTAAGCATGGTCTTAGCGTAGAAGCGAGAGTAACTCGGTTTTCCATTTTATAAGATTTTCTGTATTTTCAAAATAATTTGAAAAGACTGAATTTAACTTTCGGATAATATTAATTATCTGGAAAGATCGACAATCTAATCAGAACGATTATATTTTAAAATTCGGTCATTAACCTTATCGATATAATAACCTCAGGGTTTTGCACAGACTTCCTTGTACCTAGGTGTCCAGATAGGGATGGCGCCCACGGGTAACGGGCACGGGTTCTATATACCCGCGACCCACCCGTCGGGTTTCTTTTTTGCACGTTGAGACTCGTTACCCGCCCACGGGTAAAAACGTTTCGCCCATGCCCGTGACCCGCGGATACCCATGACCAGCGGGTAACCCGCGGGTAATAATAATATACAACTTTTTATTAAGAAATTCAAATAATTTTATTAATTACAGTATAAAACTATGTATACAGGCTATATGTATAATGACGCGAAAATTAAATTTTTTACTTGTATATAATAATATATATTTTTAATCATTATTCAAATACTAGTAAGATAGCTTTTAAATTTAAGAATTGTAAGTATTAATTCGTGGATAAATTAGAAAAGTCTCATGTTTTCACGGGTCGGGTTTTACCCGCGACGGGTGGTAATACCCACGACCTGCCCGCTACCCGTCGGCGGGTATAAATTTTTACCCGTACCTATGCCCACGGGTAAGATTTAATGAAATTACCCGCCCATCACGGATCGGGTACCCGCGGGTCACGGGTTTTTTCTCGCCCATTGCCATCCCTATGGCCAGATCGATGTTTACGGAGAGGCAGGATCCTTTTAGTTCTAATATAATTGGAGACTGATGGGAATATCCAACAACCAAGTCCGTATTTTTGTCTTTCATATACACCACCAGATAGTACTTAATTATTTGATTAAAACTTTCTTTAATTATTATAAACGATCCCCGACAGCAGCGCCAGAAAACTTCTCTCTCTAATGATATCGCAGAATTGGACGGTTACGTTTGTCGTGTAACGAGGTCGTCCACACGGTTCTCAAGAGGAGGTAAGATTTCATTATTTGTAAGAGCGGGGGCCTAAATCTACTCTTTTAACTTTCTAAGGGTAGAAAGTATAAGTTGACCTAGTGTCGTATTTTTAAATGGATTAACGAATTGAATTTCAAACGTATAAAAAATCTGGTTTGAACTGGCTTGATAGAAAATAGAAGTTTTGGTTTTATATTAACGATCCTAAATGCGAAAAAGTAAATAAGGTGGAGGATTATTTGGAGTATACGAACCAAGGAAATGTTGTCCAAGATATACGCTTAGGCTAGTGGAAGGTAGTTACGCGATAGTTAAATCATTAGTTAAAGTATAGAGGTCTGATTGGATGAGCCAATCATGTAATATTATCAGCCTATAGCTCTCGGAGGTCTCGTTAAGGGAAGACAGATATGTCACTTAGATTACACTACTGGATTGTGCCGAAACTTCAGAGGTTATCCTCAGTAGAGCACCAAGAATGCAGTGGTTGAACTCTAATCCTAACCCTAATTATCTGTTCAGAGGAACGGACTAATACTGCGATGTGTTGAGTGAACACAGTCACTAGCAGGAGGAACCTGCCGGGTTAAGTTGGCAAAATGGGAAGGGATACTAACAAACCTTTCATCATACTATAGTAGACTACAATACCTTAACTATTATACTGCATTACAGTGTAAGGCTGGTTATGAAACAGATAGAAACATGCCGAGGGTATACTCTATCTAGTACTAGCAATTCTAGGAAACAATCAAACAAGAACATGCACTAGGGTTGGTTCACACTAAGGGCATAGCTAAGAAAGTCGTAACAGATCCTAAGAGGTGTCTCGGGGTCAGTCACTAAGTGTGCTAGGTCATTCAGGTCTCAATTCCTAGGTTCCGTGCCCTAAAAGCGTACTAGGTACCTTCCGGGAACAACAGTCGTACCGAGTTCATTGAATCTTCAGATACAGTATAACTGAGGGTCTTAGTCCTATGAATTAGCTAAGTTCATATGGTTGGACAAGACTCAATCACAACTTAAGTTAGTCAATCCTCAAGAGTCTAGCCTACATATCTATCGGGGTCATAGATACAACGTAACAACAACAATCGTACTAAATAAGCAAAGCTACACTAGCCTAAGTTTCTATCATGGCAACAAACGAATATCTTATGAAAGGACCCATTCATATACATTATAAACGATTCACAATAGTTGATTACATCACGAGGTATTTAACCTCTACATGATATATTTTACAAACATTGCATTCGTTTTTAAAAGAAAAACTTTCTTTACATCGAAAAATGACAGGCATGCATACCATTTCATAATATCCACTATCCAACTATAAATTGACTTAATAATAATCTTTGATGAACTCAAAGACTCGAATGCAATGTTCTTCGAAATATGTCATGAAAGACTCCAAGTAATATCTTTAAAATGAGCAAATGCACAGCGGAAGATTTCTTTAATACCTGAGAATAAACATGCTTTAAAGTGTTAACCAAAAGGTTGGTGAGTTCATTAGTTTATCATAATCATTCATTTTCATCATTTTAATAGACCACAAGAATTTCATTTCCAGTTCTCATAAATATACGTCCCATGCATAGAGACAAAAATCATTCATATGGATTGAACACCTGGTAACCGACATTAACAAGATGCATATAAGAATATCCCCTATCATTCCGGGAAATCCTTCGGACATGATATAAAACAACATCAAAGTACTAAAGCATCCGGTACTTTGGATGGGGTTCGTCAGTGTAGTGACCCGAACTTTTCCATGTTTATATATATTAATTGAGATTGATATTTACATGATTAAATGTTTCCAACATGTTAAGCAATCAAACTTGTTAAGACTTGATTAATTGAAATATGTTTCATATAGACAATTGACCACCCAAGTTGACCGGTGATTCACGAACGTTAAAACTTGTAAAAACTATACGATGACATATATATGGTTATATATATAGTTAACATGTTTTTATTATAAGTATGTATCTCATTAGGTATTTTAACAATGAGTTATATACATAAAAATGAGACTATTAATTTAAGAAACTCGAAAACGATATATATAACGATTATCGTTATAACAACGTCTTACTAGGTACATATGAATCATATTAAGATATTGATACACTTGGTTAATTATGTTAAATGATAAGTAAATATATTATTAAGTGTATTAACAATGAAATACATATGTAAAAATAAGACTACTAACTTAATGATTTCGAAACGAGACATATATGTAACGATTATCGTTGTAACGACATTTAACTGTATATACATCATACTGAGATATATTATATATCATAATATCATGATAATATAACAATTTAACATCTCATTTGTTATAATAAACAATGGGTTAACAACATTCAACAAGATCATTAACCTAAAGGTTTCAAAACAACATTTACATGTAACGACTAATGATGACTTAACGACTCAGTTAAAATGTATATACATGTAGTGTTTTAATATGTATTCATACACTTTTGAAAGACTTCAAGACACTTATCAAAATACTTCTACTTAACAAAAATGCTTACAATTACATCCTCGTTCAGTTTCATCAACAATTCTACTCGTATGCACCCGTATTCGTACTCGTACAATACACAGCTTTTAGATGTATGTACTATTGGTATATACACTCCAATGATCAGCTCTTAGCAGCCCATGTGAGTCACCTAACACATGTGGGAACCATCATTTGGCAACTAGCATGAAATATCTCATAAAATTATAAAAATATGAGTAATCATTCATGACTTATTTACATGAAAACAAAATTACATATCCTTTATATCTAATCCATACACCAACGAACAAAAACACCTACAAACACTTTCATTATTCAATTTTCTTCATCTAATTGATCTCTCTCAAGTTCTATATTCAAGTTCTAAGTGTTCTTCATATATTTTACAAGTTCTAGTTACATAAAATCAAGAATACTTTCAAGTTTGCTAGCTCACTTCCAATCTTGTAAGGTGATCATCCAACCTCAAGAAATCTTTGTTTCTTACAGTAGGTTATCATTCTAATACAAGGTAATAATCATATTCAAACTTTGGTTCAATTTCTATAACTATAACAATCTTATTTCAAGTGATGATCTTACTTGAACTTGTTTTCGTGTCATGATTCTGCTTCAAGAACCTCGAGCCATCCAAGGATCCGTTGAAGCTAGATCCATTTTTCTATTTTCCAGTAGGTTTATCCAAGGAACTTAAGGTAGTAATGATGTTCATAACATCATTCGATTCATACATATAAAGCTATCTTATTCGAAGGTTTAAACTCGTAATTACTAGAACATAGTTTAGTTAATTCTAAACTTGTTCGTAAACAAAAGTTAATCCTTCTAACTTGACTTTTAAAATTAACTACACACATGTTCTATATCTATATGATATGCTAACTTAATGATTTAAAACCTGGAAACACAAAAAACACCGTAAAACCGGATTTACGCCGTCGTAGTAACACCGCGGGCTGTTTTGGGTTAGTTAATTAAAAACTATGATAAACTTTGATTTTAAAGTTGTTATTCTGAGAAAATGATTTTTATTATGAACATGAAACTATATCCAAAAATTATGATTAAACTCAAAGTGGAAGTATGTTTTCTAAAATGGTCATCTAGACGTCGTTCTTTCGACTGAAATGACTACCTTTACAAAAACGACTTGTAACTTATTTTTCCGACTATAAACCTATACTTTTCTGTTTAGATTCATAAAATAGAGTTCAATATGAAACCATAGCAATTTGATTCACTCAAAACGGATTTAAAATGAAGAAGTTATGGGTAAAACAAGATTGGATAATTTTTCTCATTTTAGCTACGTGAAAATTGGTAACAAATCTATTCCAACCATAACTTAATCAACTTGTATTGTATATTATGTAATCTTGAGATACCATAGACACGTATACAATGTTTCGACCTATCATGTCGACACATCTATATATATTTCGGAACAACCATAGACACTCTATATGTGAATGTTGGAGTTAGCTATACAGGGTTGAGGTTGATTCCAAAATATATATAGTTTGAGTTGTGATCAATACTGAGATACGTATACACTGGGTCGTGGATTGATTCAAGATAATATTTATCGATTTATTTCTGTACATCTAACTGTGGACAACTAGTTGTAGGTTACTAACGAGGACAGCTGACTTAATAAACTTAAAACATCAAAATATATTAAAAGTGTTGTAAATATATTTTGAACATACTTTGATATATATGTATATATTGTTATAGGTTCGTGAATCAACCAGTGGCCAAGTCTTACTTCCCGACGAAGTAAAAATCTGTGAAAGTGAGTTATAGTCCCACTTTTAAAATCTAATATTTTTGGGATGAGAATACATGCAGGTTTTATAAATGATTTACAAAATAGACACAAGTACGTGAAACTACATTCTATGGTTGAATTATCGAAATCGAATATGCCCCTTTTTATTAAGTCTGGTAATCTAAGAATTAGGGAACAGACACCCTAATTGACGCGAATCCTAAAGATAGATCTATTGGGCCTAACAAACCCCATCCAAAGAACCGGATGCTTTAGTACTTCGAAATTTATATCATATCCGAAGGGTGTCCCGGAATGATGGGGATATTCTTATATATGCATCTTGTTAATGTCGGTTACCAGGTGTTCACCATATGAATGATTTTTATCTCTATGTATGGGATGTGTATTGAAATATGAAATCTTGTGGTCTATTATTATGATCTGATATATATAGGTTAAACCTATAACTCACCAACATTTTTGTTGATGTTTTAAGCATGTTTATTCTCAGGTGATTATTAAGAGCTTCCGCTGTCGCATACTTAAATAAGGACGAGATTTGGAGTCCATGCTTGTATGATATTGTGTAAAAACTGCATTCAAGAAACTTATTTTGTTGTAACATATTTGTATTGTTAACCATTATGTAATGGTCGTGTGTAAACAGGATATTTTAGATTATCATTATTTGATAATCTACGTAAAGTTTTTTAAAACCTTTATCTATGAAATAAAGGTTATGGTTTGTTTTAAAAATGAATGCAGTCTTTGAAAAACGTCTCATATAGAGGTCAAAACCTCGCAACGAAATCAATTAATATGGAACGTTTTTAATCAATAAGAACGGGACATTTCAGTTGGTATCCGAGCGTTGGTCTTAGAGAACCAGAAAATTTGCATTAGTGTGTCTTATCGAGTTTTTTAGGATGCATTAGTGATTCTGGACTTCGACCGTGTTTTCTTTAAAAATGATTGCTTAACATTTTTGTTGGAAACTATATATTTTTAACATATGAATATTATGTGATATATTAATCTCTTAACGTGTTTGATATTATGTGATAGATGTGTACCTCTAGAACAAGTCCCATTGACTCACCTAATAATAATGAAGAGTTAAATGTAAATTGGAATGATTCGTAGACTGATTCACAAGTTCCCGAAGAGGAACCGGAAGAAGAGTCGGAACCGGAAGAAGAATCGGAACCGGAAGAAGAATCGGAACCGGAAGAAGAATCGGAACCGGTGGGGGAAATAATAAAACGGTTAAGTAAAAGAGAATCCTCAACCAACCGACCAAGGTTAATTATGGTCAATGGTGTTTCCGCCAAGGAAGCAAAATATTGGGAGGATTACCAATTCTCCGATGAATCGGATTCCGACGAGAATTCCAATGATGTTATAGAAATTACCCCAACTGAATTTAAAAAGGCAAAAGAAAATAATAAGGGAAAGGGCATAAAAATAGAGAAATCTAATTCCAACCCCGATGAACTTTATATGTATCGTCAACCCCCGAAGTCCTTAAGTTGTAACAATGACCCGGGAACCTCTAAACCACCAGGTTTTTCTAAACCAATGTGGACAACGAGGGCTCGTATTAGGGGAACATCATATATCCCTAGAAACTTGGCAAAACGAACCAAAACCGAAGAAGAAGAAACGAGCGAGTTGGAATAAGATAGTTGTATTCGTGTGGTGTAATATATGTAATATAGTGTTCTTATGCTTTATGATATATGTAAAAATTGCTTGTATTAATAAGTATTTTTTTTATGAATCTAACTCTTGTCTATTTTACAGTTTAAAAACACAAAATGGATAGACAACCCAATATTTTAAGAGACCTACCCGGAGACATGATTGATGAAATCTTGTCTAGAATCGGCCAGAATTCCTCGGCACAACTATTTAAGGCGAGATCAGTTTGTAAGACATTCGAAGAACGTTCCAAGAATGTCTTGGTTTATAAGAGACTTTCGTTTGAAAGATGGGGGATATCACATTGGGAAACCCATAAGTTACGATGTGTTTACTTTGACGCATATATTGCGGGGAACCCAAATGCTATTTTACGCAACGGGTTAAGAAATCATTTTGACTCAATATATCCGAATATTGGACTTCGTGATTTAGAAAAAGCGGCTAACATGCAACATAAAGAAGCATGTTATGCTTACGGATTAGTAATGTTCACTTCTCACCAAAGTGAGAACAAGAACATCGGGCTACAACTATTAAACAAAACGTTTCCACAAGTGACGGAGTCGGTAATTGGGGTAAGAAATGAGGTTTTTAGATTATTACGGGACTGTTGGACATTACGTAACCCTCGTCCCTTTGACGACGTTACAACACGCTGTCTTATCAACGGCCATAACGGTTATGTTCCACAAGACCAAGGATGGGAAGTAGTCCTAGTAAAACCAGAATGCATGACTTGTTTCTGGACGTATGAATTACGTGTCTTTATTGCCTTTGCTGAACGACTTGTGTACTAGCTAGAGTTATCTTCACAACTATCTTGTATCAAAGTTATTGTGTGCTATATTTCATGCTTTATGTAAAATAAGCGGTATTGTAAGTTTGTAAAATATTGTATAAAAGTTTGAACGCGAAATATTATTATAATCAGTTTTTCATATAGAATTGTAGTAGTTGAATTGTATATTAGCTACTAAGTATGAACTTAACGGGTAGGTACTACCCGAATTTAAACTTATAAAACGCTAATATGAAGAAAAAGCTTTTATAAATGAGTTCATATTATGCTACGAAATACTATTAACTACTCTTAATATTTTGTATGATTAACTTGTTCCATTTGACTATTTTGAAGGAAATGGCACCGACTACTCGACACACCGTGAATATGAATGAAGAGGAATTCCGAACTTTTCTAGCTTCAAACATAGCCGCAGTACAGGCTGCGCTACATACCAACAATAATCTTGGATCTAGCAGTACAGGAAATCGTGTAGGATGCACCTACAAATAATTCACTGCCTGCAAACCTTTGGAATTTGATGGAACCGAAGGACCGATCGGATTGAAACGGTGGACCGAGAAGGTCGAATCGGTGTTTGCCATAAGTAAGTGTACTGAAGAGGACAAAGTGAAGTACGCTACGCATACCTTCACAGGTTCTGCGTTAACATGGTGGAATACCTATCTAGAGCAAGTGGGACAAGACAATGCGTACGCACTACCGTGGTCAGCATTCAAGCACTTGATGAACGAGAAGTACAGTCCCATAACCGAGGTCAATAAGCTCAAGACAGAACTTAGAGGGTTACGAACCCAAGGATTTGATATTACCACGTACGAAAGACGATTCACAGAATTGTGCCTATTGTGTCCGGGAGCATTCGAAGATGAGGAAGAGAAGATCGACGCATTTGTGAAAGGATTACCGGAAAGAATCCAAGAAGATATAAGTTCACACGAGCCCGCCTCTATACAACAGGCATGTAGAATGTCTCACAAACTAGTGAACCAGATTGAAGAAAGAATTAAAGAACAGACTGCTGAAGAGGCCAATGTGAAGCAAGTCAAAAGAAAGTGAGAGGAAAACGGTGATAAGAATCACCAATACAACAACAACAGTAATTACAACAATAATCGCAACAATTATCCCAACAATCGCAACATCAATCGCAACTACAACAAACGGCCCAACAACAACAACAACAGCAACAGCAACTACAACAATCATCCCAACAACAATAATAACCGCAACAACAACAACAATCAGAAGCAGCTATGCCAAAGGTGTGAAAAGTATCACTCGGGGTTCTGCACCAAATTTTGCAACAAGTGTAAAAGAAATGGTCATAGCGCGGCGAAGTGTGAGGTCTACGGACCAGGGGTTAATAGAACGAAAGGAACAAATGGTGTCAGAACGAGTAATGGCGGAGGAAGTAGTGTCGGAGCAAGTTATGCCAATGTAGTTTGTTATAAATGTGGAAAACCGGGCCACATTATTAGAAATTGCCCGAACCAGGAGAACACGAATGGACAAGGCCGCGGAAGAGTTTTCAATATTAATGCGGCAGAGGCACATGAAGACCCGGAGCTTGTTACGGGTACGTTTCTTATTGACAATAAATCTGCTTACGTTTTATTTGATTCGGGTGCGGATAGAAGCTATATGAGTAGAGATTTTTGTGCTAAATTAAGTTGTCCATTGACGCCTTTGAATAGTAAATTTTTACTCGAATTAGCAAATGGTAAATTAATTTCAGCAGATAATATATGTCGGAATCGAGAAATTAAACTGGTTAGCGAAACATTTAAGATTGATTTGATACCAGTAGAGTTAGGGAGTTTTGATGTGATAATCGGTATGGACTGGTTGAAAGAAGTGAAAGCAGAGATCGTCTGTTACAAAAATGCAATTCGCATTATACGAGAAAAAGGAAAACCCTTAATGGTGTACGGAGAAAAGGGCAACACGAAGCTACATCTTATTAGTAATTTGAAGGCACAAAAACTAATAAGAAAAGGTTGCTATGCTGTTCTAGCACACGTCGAGAAAGTACAAACTGAAGAAAAGAGCATCAATGATGTTCCCATTGGAAAAGAATTTCCCGATGTATTTCCGAAAGAATTACCGGGATTACCCCCACATCGATCCGTTGAATTTCAAATAGATCTTGTACCAGGAGCTGCACCAATAGCTCGTGCTCCTTACAGACTCGCACCCAGCGAGATGAAAGAACTGCAAAGCCAATTACAAGAACTTTTAGAGCGTGGTTTCATTCGACCAAGCACATCACCGTGGGGAGCTCCTATTTTGTTTGTCAAGAAGAAAGATGGTACATTCAGGTTGTGTATCGACTACCGAGAGTTGAACAAACTTACCATCAAGAACCGCTACCCACTACCGAGAATCGACGACTTATTTGATCAACTACAAGGCTCGTCTGTTTATTCAAAGATTGACTTACGTTCCGGGTATCATCAAATGCGGGTGAAAGAAGATGATATTCCAAAGACTGCTTTCAGAACACGTTACGGTCATTACGAGTTTATGGTCATGCCGTTTGGTTTAACTAATGCACCAGCTGTGTTCATGGACCTTATGAACCGAGTGTGTGGACCATACCTTGACAAGTTTGTCATTGTTTTCATTGATGACATACTTATTTACTCAAAGAATGACCAAGAACACGGTGAACATTTGAGAAAGGTGTTAGAAGTATTGAGGAAGGAAGAATTGTACGCTAAGTTTTCAAAGTGTGCATTTTGGTTGGAAGAAGTTCAATTCCTCGGTCACATAGTGAACAAAGAAGGTATTAAGGTGGATCCGGCAAAGATAGAAACTGTTGAAAAGTGGGAAACCCCGAAAACTCCGAAACACATACGCCAGTTTTTAGGACTAGCTGGTTACTACAGAAGGTTCATCCAAGACTTTTCCAGAATAGCAAAACCCTTGACTGCATTAACGCATAAAGGGAATAAATTTGAATGGAATGATGAACAAGAGAAAGCGTTTCAGTTATTGAAGAAAAAGCTAACTATGGCACCTATATTGTCATTGCCTGAAGGGAATGATGATTTTGTGATTTATTGTGACGCATCAAAGCAAGGTCTCGGTTGTGTATTAATGCAACGAATGAAGGTGATTGCTTATGCGTCTAGACAATTGAAGATTCACGAACAAAATTATACGACGCATGATTTGGAATTAGGCGCGGTTGTTTTTGCATTAAAGACTTGGAGGCACTACTTATATGGGGTCAAAAGTATTATATATACCGACCACAAAAGTCTTAAACACATATTTAATCAGAAACAACTGAATATGAGGCAGCGTAGGTGGATTGAATTGTTGAATGATTACGACTTTGAGATTCGTTACCACCTGGGGAAGGCAAATGTGGTAGCCGATGCCTTGAGCAGGAAGGACAGAGAACCCATTCGAGTAAAATCTATGAATATAATGATTCATAATAACCTTACTACTCAAATAAAGGAGGCGCAACAAGGAGTTTTAAAAGAGGGAAATTTAAAAGATGAAATACCCAAAGGATCGGAGAAGCATCTTAATATTCGGGAAGACGGAACCCGGTATAGGGCTGAAAGGATTTGGGTACCAAAATTTGGAGATATGAGAGAAATGGTACTTAGAGAAGCTCATAAAACCAGATACTCAATACATCCTGGAACGGGGAAGATGTACAAGGATCTCAGGAAATATTTTTGGTGGCCGGGTATGAAAGCTGATGTTGCTAAATACGTAGGAGAATGTTTGATGTGTTCTAAGGTCAAAGCTGAGCATCAGAAACCATCAGGTCTACTTCAACAACCCGAAATCCCAGAATGGAAATGGGAAAACATTACCATGGATTTCATCACTAAATTGCCAAGGACTGCAAGTGGTTTTGATACTATTTGGGTAATAGTTGATCGTCTCACCAAATCAGCACACTTCCTGCCAATAAGAGAAGTTGACAAGATGGAGAAGTTAGCACGACTGTATTTGAAGGAAGTCGTATCCAGACATGGAATACCAATCTCTATTATCTCTGATAGGGATGTCAGATTTATTTCAAGATTCTGGCAGACATTACAGCAAGCATTAGGAACTCGTCTAGAAATGAGTACTGCCTATCATCCACAAACTGATGGGCAGAGCGAAAGGACGATACAAACGCTTGAAGACATGCTACGAGCATGTGTTATTGATTTCGGAAACAGTTGGGATCGACATCTACCGTTAGCAGAATTTTCCTACAACAACAGCTACCATTTAAGCATTGAGATGGGGCCGTTTGAAGCACTTTATGGTAGAAAGTGCAGGTCTCCGATTTGTTGGAGTGAAGTGGGGGATAGACAGATTACGGGTCCGGAGATTATACAAGAAACTACTGAGAAGATCATCCAAATTCAACAACGGTTGAAAACCGCCCAAAGTCGGCAAAAGAGCTACGCTGACATTAAAAGAAAAGATATAGAATTTGAAATTGGAGAGATGGTCATGCTTAAAGTTGCACCTTGGAAAGGCGTTGTTCGATTTGGTAAACGAGGGAAATTAAATCCAAGGTATATTGGACCATTCAAGATTATTGATCGTGTCGGACCAGTAGCTTACCGACTTGAGTTACCTCAACAACTCGCGGCTGTACATAACACTTTCCACGTCTCGAATTTGAAGAAATGTTTTACTAAAGAAGATCTCACTATTCCGTTAGATGAAATCCAAATCAACGAAAAACTTCAATTCATCAAAGAACCCGTCGAAATAATGGATCGTGAGGTTAAAAGACTTAAGCAAAACAAGATACCAATTGTTAAGGTTCGATGGAATGCTCGTAGAGGACCCGAGTTCACTTGGGAGCTTGAAGATCAGATGAAGAATAAATACCCGCATCTATTTCCAGAAGATTCGTCAACACCTTCAACAGCTTAAAATTTCGGGACGAAATTTATTTAACGGGTAGGTACTGTAGTGACCCGAACTTTTCCATGTTTATATATATTAATTGAGATTGATATTTACATGATTAAATGTTTCCAACATGTTAAGCAATCAAACTTGTTAAGACTTGATTAATTGAAATATGTTTCATATAGACAATTGACCACCCAAGTTGACCGATGATTCACGAACGTTAAAACTTGTAAAAACTATACGATGACATATATATGGTTATATATATAGTTAACATGTTTTTATTATAAGTATGTATCTCATTAGGTATTTTAACAATGAGTTATATACATAAAAATGAGACTATTAATTTAAGAAACTCGAAAACGATATATATAACGATTATCGTTATAACAACGTCTTACTAGGTACATATGAATCATATTAAGATATTGATACACTTGGTTAATTATTTTAAATGATAAGTAAATATATTATTAAGTGTATTAACAATGAAATACATATGTAAAAATAAGACTACTAACTTAATGATTTCGAAACGAGACATATATGTAACGATTATCGTTGTAACGACATTTAACTGTATATACATCATACTGAGATATATTATATATCATAATATCATGATAATATAACAATTTAACATCTCATTTGTTATAATAAACAATGGGTTAACAACATTCAACAAGATCATTAACCTAAAGGTTTCAAAACAACATTTACATGTAACGACTAACGATGACTTAACGACTCAGTTAAAATGTATATACATGTAGTGTTTTAATATGTATTCATACACTTTTGAAAGACTTCAAGACACTTATCAAAATACTTCTACTTAACAAAAATGCTTACAATTACATCCTCGTTCAGTTTCATTAACAATTCTACTCGTATGCACCCGTATTCGTACTCGTACAATACACAGCTTTTAGATGTATGTACTATTGGTATATACACTCCAATGATCAGCTCTTAGCAGCCCATGTGAGTCACTTAACACATGTGGGAACCATCATTTGGCAACTAGCATGAAATATCTCATAAAATTACAAAAATATGAGTAATCATTCATGACTTATTTACATGAAAACAAAATTACATATCCTTTATATCTAATCCATACACCAACGACAAAAAACACCTACAAACACTTTCATTCTTCAATTTTCTTCATCTAATTGATCTCTCTGAAGTTCTATATTCAAGTTCTAAGTGTTCTTCATATATTTTACAAGTTCTAGTTACATAAAATCAAGAATACTTTCAAGTTTGCTAGCTCACTTCCAATCTTGTAAGGTGATCATCCAACCTCAAGAAATCTTTGTTTCTTACAGTAGGTTATCATTCTAATACAAGGTAATAATCATATTCAAACTTTGGTTCAATTTCTATAACTATAACAATCTTATTTCAAGTGATGATCTTACTTAAACTTGTTTTCGTGTCATGATTCTGCTTCAAGAACCTCGAGCCATCCAAGGATCCGTTGAAGCTAGATCCATTTTTCTCTTTTCCAGTAGGTTTATCCAAGGAACTTAAGGTAGTAATGATGTTCATAACATCATTCGATTCATACATATAAAGCTATCTTATTCGAAGGTTTAAACTCGTAATCACTAGAACATAGTTTAGTTAATTCTAAACTTGTTCGCAAACAAAAGTTAATCCTTCTAACTTGACTTTTAAAATTAACTACACACATGTTCTATATCTATATGATATGCTAACTTAATGATTTAAAACCTGGAAACACGAAAAACACCGTAAAACCGGATTTACGCCGTCGTAGTAACACCGCGGGCTGTTTTGGGTTAGTTAATTAAAAACTATGATAAACTTTGATTTTAAAGTTGTTATTCTGAGAAAATGATTTTTATTATGAACATGAAACTATATCCAAAAATTATGATTAAACTCAAAGTGGAAGTATGTTTTCTAAAATGGTCATCTAGACGTCGTTCTTTCGACTGAAATGACTACCTTTACAAAAACGACTTGTAACTTATTTTTCCGACTATAAACCTATACTTTTCTGTTTAGATTCATAAAATAGAGTTCAATATGAAACCATAGCAATTTGATTCACTCAAAACGGATTTAAAATGAAGAAGTTATGGGTAAAACAAGATTGGATAATTTTTCTCATTTTAGCTACGTGAAAATTGGTAACAAATCTATTCCAACCATAACTTAATCAACTTGTATTGTATATTATGTAATCTTGAGATACCATAGACACGTATACAATGTTTCGACCTATCATGTCGACACATCTATATATATTTCGGAACAACCATAGACACTCTATATGTGAATGTTGGAGTTAGCTATACAGGGTTGAGGTTGATTCCAAAATATATATAGTTTGAGTTGTGATCCATACTGAGATACGTATACACTGGGTCGTGGATTGATTCAAGATAATATTTATCGATTTATTTCTGTACATCTAACTGTGGACAACTAGTTGTAGGTTACTAACGAGGACAGCTGACTTAATAAACTTAAAACATCAAAAAATATTAAAAGTGTTGTAAATATATTTTGAACATACTTTGATATATATGTATATATTGTTATAGGTTTGTGAATCAACCAGTGGCCAAGTCTTACTTCCCGACGAAGTAAAAATCTGTGAAAGTGAGTTATAGTCCCACTTTTAAAATCTAATATTTTTGGGATGAGAATACATGCAGGTTTTATAAATGATTTACAAAATAGACACAAGTACGTGAAACTACATTCTATGGTTGAATTATCGAAATCGAATATGCCCCTTTTTATTAAGTCTGGTAATCTAAGAATTAGGGAACAGACACCCTAATTGACGCGAATCCTAAAGATAGATCTATTGGGCCTAACAAACCCCATCCAAAGAACCGGATAATTTAGTACTTCGAAATTTATATCATATCCGAAGGGTGTCCCGGAATGATGGGGATATTCTTATATATGCATCTTGTTAATGTCGGTTACCAGGTGTTCACCATATGAATGATTTTTATCTCTATGTATGGGATGTGTATTGAAATATGAAATCTTGTGGTCAATTATTATGATTTGATATATATAGGTTAAACCTATAACTCACCAACATTTTTGTTGACGTTTTAAGCATGTTTATTCTCAGGTGATTATTAAGAGCTTCCGCTGTCGCATACTTAAATAAGGACGAGATTTGGAGTCCATGCTTGTATGATATTGTGTAAAAACTGCATTCAAGAAACTTATTTTGTTGTAACATATTTGTATTGTAAACCATTATGTAATGGTCGTGTGTAAACAGGATATTTTAGATTATCATTATTTGATAATCTACGTAAAGTTTTTTAAAACCTTTATCTATGAAATAAAGGTTATGGTTTGTTTTAAAAATGAATGCAGTCTTTGAAAAACGTCTCATATAGAGGTCAAAACCTCGCAACGAAATCAATTAATATGGAACGTTTTTAATCAATAACAACGGGACATTTCAGTCAGGCCCATAGATCTATCTTTAGGATTCGCGTCAATTAGTAGATCGGTTTACTAATTCTTAGGTTACCAAGCAAAAAGGGGCATATTCGGCTTCGATCATTCAACCATATAATGTAGTTTCGATTACTTGTGTCTATTTCGTAAAACATTTATAAAAATTGCGCATGTATTCTCTGCCCAAAAATATAAAGGGTAAAAAGACAAATGAAACTCACCATACTGTATTTCGTAGTAAAAATACATATAACATCATTGAACAAGTGCAAGGTTGGCCTCGGATTCATGAACCTATATTAATTATATATTTATATGTTGGTCAATATTTGTCTAACAATTAAGGTCAAGTCATAGTGTACCACATTCCTAATGCTCGAGACTAATATGCAAAAGTCAATTTGACTCAAAATGATTTCCAAAATCTATACATGATTAATATATAGTTTAAATATCGTCGTTTTATATTTTTAAATATCTTTAAAAGATTTATTAGAGTAAATAATATAATTCATTTATTAATAAATAAAACTTTATAAAAAAATATACTTTTATATATCTTAAGTAATAAAATTTATAAAGTTCATTTAATATCATAAAGATAATATGATAGGTATTATTAAAGAAATTTTATTACACGTAGTAAAAATATGTTTGTATCTCACATGTATTTGATAAAATAATATCTATAATAATAGTAAGTAAAAGTTGCATTATTTTGTAATAATAATTATTATTATTCTATTAATTAAAATATCAATATTCATAATTACTAAAATAAAATGATAATTCTAATTATGATAACATAAATATTTATTATACTTTTTAATATTATCTTTTAAAATAATAATTCTATTTAAAATGATAATAATAATGATATTTTATAGTAACAATGACATTTCTACTAAAATGGTAATTTTTGTTAAAATGATAGTTTTAATACAATGATACTTTTAATAATAATAGTAATGATAAAAAAATAATAAGAACGATAATTTTATCTAAATCATTATCTTACAATATTTAATTTTCATCATGATATTCATACTCATTATTTCTTAATTGATTCATTTAATAGCTTTTAATCGTCTTTTATATCATTTTCATGTTAATGATAATAATATTAATCATAATAATTAAGTGTTACTAATATAAGTTTTAATCATAATAATACTAATGATAATAAATATTATGAATATATTAATGATAATACTAATTATAACTTTAACGATAATAAGGATAGTAATAATAATAAAAATAACAATTTTTAATGATAATACTTTTTATAGATAATGATAATAATGATGATGATGATAATAATAATAATAATAATAATAATAATAATAATAATAATAATAATAATAATAATAATAATAATAATAATAATAATAATTAAATAAAAATTAGGACGACGATAGTAACGACGATAATAATAATCATTTTTAATAATAATACAAAAAAATTCAATTGATTATAACTTCTAATCCGTTCATCGAAACCATTCGATATCTAAATGAAAAGTTCTTAATTTTTCGCTAGCTTTCCAACGACATGCATATCTTATACCTTATCTTAACCGTAGGTGTAACTAATTCGGGATTCAACATAACCTAACTAAGGGCAATATCAAAAGTTAAAAGCATGCATAATCCTAAATACTCGAGCACTAGTCAGGGATACACTATTAATATGTGAAAATTAATTTACGAGTACTCACGTATCAATATTGAGATTTAATATTGCAGGAAAGGTACGTAAACGCAACGGAGATGAAAATCACTAGATTGACCTCGCGAGCCTACCCATGAACATTACTCATCACCTCCATATCTATAACCCATAATTTCCTTAACTCTATCCCGCTCGAAAAACGATTTTGAAATCACTCGGACAACACTCCGTCGTAATATTTTATGTATACTAATAATATCTTGAAATAATATGGAGTAAATATATATATATATATATATATATATATATATATATATATATATATATATATATATATATATATATATATATATATATATATGTAAATCGATTGAGAGAGTTTAGAGAAAATATTTTCACGTTTCTATGAAATAATGAAACCTATTGAATTCTATTTATAATAGAATTTTGAATTATTAAAGTGAATTATTAAAGTATGAATTATTAAAGTGAATTATTAAAGTATGAATTATTAAAGTGAATTATTAAAGTTAAAGTAAAGTAAAAATAAAGTAAAGGTAAAGTTTAAGTATAGTAAAAGTATAAAACTATGTACGTATAATACGCGTATAAATATATATAATATTAATTTAAATCGTTATATATATTTAATAAAATAAAATATAAATATCGTTACCTTTATCATACTGGTTAAGTAATGAGTTGTCAAAAGTGGTTCTAGATATTTATAAAAGTTATATACGTTTTAATAATAAAGTTCTTTTTAAACTGAAAACGTTTTTGTACGTTTGAAACTAAATCAAATAAATATGATAATTTTGTTTTCCAAAACTAAATATATTTAAGAATTATTTTATTTAAAGGTTAAAATAATGGAAATCGTTATATCATAAAACGTTTTAGAAAAGTAGAATCATAAATATTCATAATAGGTTTCAAGTCTTTAAATTACAGTCTGTTGGTGAAGCATGAGATAAAGTCCAAAGGTTAAATAAACGTATGAAATCATCTTAATGAAAAATGTCGAGTTACTTAAATTTTTGATATCTATTTCCTAAGTTATCTATATTCCCAAATTTCACTTTCACCCTAAATAATATGAAAGTTAACTAGTTAACACCTATATAGGAAATTGAACAGGAAACTCCACTAACCCTTGTCTAGTTCCCGTTAATTGATACATTTGTTCTTACTTATAAATCACTTTACCATTTTCTGAATGTTGTCAAAAAGAATAGATTTCTTAAATCACAGTGGACCTCATAACATAGACCCGTAATCATATTACAATGTATCTGATAATTCAATCATTTGATATTATCTTCTAATTCCATCGATAAACATATTGAAACAAATACGTTCGTTTAAAGTATTATACGTTTAATACTTTATTAATATTCTCAAGTTATAATATATATATATATATATATATATATATACATACATATATATACATATCTATTTATATATAACGTTTCGTGAATCGTCGGAATTTGGTCGAGGTTATAATGAATGTATGAACACAGTTTAAAAATCTTTGAGATTCAACTTACAACTTTGCTTATCTTGTCGGGAATATATAAAGATTAAAGTTTAAATTTGGTTGAAAATTTCCGGGTTGTCACAGTACCTACCCGTTAAAGAAATTTCGTCTCGAAATTTGAGTGGAAAGGTCGTGAATGATAATAAGTATGTTTTCATGATGCATACGGGCTGAAAAGTAGAGTTTTATTATCAGCGAATAATTTGAATAAACAATCCATTTATATGAAGTGTATGAATGAAGCTAACATAGAAGAGTGAAATGAGTAAGTGTAGATTCATCTTGTCATTTGACGTAGATATGATTGATTTCCAGATTTTAAGGGATTTGAAGAAACTGTCGGAGATTTTCTTATAAATTCACCTTCTTCGTTCCCTTACAACTCACTCCTTCTGTTGATGCATTTTATGCAAGTCCCTAGACATCTACCCACATCCATTGCAGGTACAACAGTTTACAGGCCACCATGATCGCTCGTTATTATCCTATTCGTGTTTGTATGTGGTTGCAGGAATTGTAGGAATGAGATTTGGATGTTTGACTATGTTAAACTTAGTCAGACGTACGAGTGAAGCCCCATTCGTACGGCTGACAGGCTCATATGCACGGTTGATGCTGAGCTAAGTCACAATTACAACCTAAATGAGAAGACACGAGTGAGTGATCACCCGTACGGCTGATGAAGCCAACTCGTACGTGTAATGGATGAATCGTACGGGTGAGTCAACAGTAGGGGTATATAAAGTCTTATGTTCCTTATTTTAGGTTAAGCCTCTCATTTGTTACACACACTCAGATCTGGTGAGCTCCTCCGATTCTCTCTCAACCCAAATCACCCAGGTGGTGAATAATAGCTCTAGGTGTTGATCTAAACACACTTGATTTAGCTGTGGTTTGACTAAATTAATCCCAAAAAGCTTAACCTATTCACTAGAGGGATTGATTCACTTATTCCGTCATTGTGTGAGTTAAATCTGTTGATTTCTAAGTTCCTAGTCATGTTTCATCACCTTCTATTCTTTCCCCCTCAACTCATATTTTAAAGTATTCATCAATATGCTCCATCCAGTTCTGATTCTCGATATATTTCTAACTTTCCTATCGGTCATTTTTCTTTTTCACCTATCGCCGGAAAAATCTATTTACTTCTACTATACTCTTGGGTTTATAGTGTTTCTAGTTCTCCCGTGTCTTTATATTGCCATATGCATCGATATATATGGTTTATAATTTCTGGTTTGTCGTTGGGCTTTATATCTTCCCTTATATTTCAAAGTCTCTGCTTCTGTCTTCTATAATCATTGTCATCCACAGTTAATGCTCTCTTTTATTTACTGCAATTTATACCCCAATTCCTATTTCGGAGTTTTGTCCTTTCATTTCTTCTTCTTGCGATTAAACACCGCTTGTAATGGTTCAGAATTCAAAAATTTGAATTTCGGAATGAACGTTGTTAATGTTCTAGGAAGGAAATTGTGATGGCACGATCTTGACTTGTCAAATTACCAGAATACCTTGGAAAAGGCCGAATCGTCAAGAAATATTTTCTTGATATTTTAGAGGTTAAATAGAATACAAGAGTCGTATAACATGGCACATGATGATGTTATGATCTGTGAATCATCACGTTCCATTTAGAAACTCAGCATGACTTACTGTAATATAATCACGTTGATCAAGTGTCATTATATTATATTAACTCATGCTTCAGCTCCCAACACTTCTTCAAAAATATTCCTATTTTAAACTCGAATGTTTCAGAATTTAGAAACTAAAATAGTTTCTTTTATGATGTAATACAGATAGCGCGAAGAGGTAAATGATTTTAGATAAGAATAATTATGAAAATATCTTCAGAAATATGGAGGATATTTATATTGAAAGATACGATGATATATTAGGATTTCTAATATCAGAGGATGATGAAGGATATTGTCCGCAGGGGTTTAGAGTCAGAAGCAAGGTATTCATTAATGACTTCAGCAGATACTGAATCATTTAGATTCTTTGAAGTCAGGTTCAGTCTTTGTGATTTGTCCACAGCCTCCTTCATACTTTGCTCAATCCGGTTTCCAGTTCCAAGACTTCTCTTTTTCTGTGCTTTGCCAGCACACTATTCATTATCATCAAACTTTTTACTGTTAAGGTCGTTTTATAGTTTTTGCTGCTTTATCAATATTTCGAGAACTATTTTGCAGTTCATGATGTTTTTCAGAAACTTCACATCCGAAGTATGTAAGTCTGTTATATGTACACATATAACTATTGGCATAGACATGCTGCGAGATTTCAAAATACTAATTGCTAATTCCCAATGATTCGTATAGCAATTCTCGTTACAAGATGCGAATGAGTAAATGATGGGGTTTCAATGAATAATTATAATGACTTTTTGGAGAGGCTAAAGTCAAAGGGTAATGAAATTGTTGGTACATCTGCTAATAATGTGGTGGAATGTAAAAGGTTCCCCGGTAACGATGGTGTATATCTCAAGGTTATAATATGGTTAGTCTGACTGAAAAGTCGAAGTTGACTTGCTGGAGCTGTGACAAAACTGGCTACTTTGAAAAGGAATCGCAAAGTTATTTTTGCTAATAAATGCCAAAGAATCTGACGATACGTTGTTTAAACTTTTACTTTGGTTTCAAGAGTTTTTCGGGTACATAACTGTGGGTAACATGTTGTTGGATCATCATCACGATTGCTCATCATTCGAAGTGTCTTCAGAAATTTTTGAAAGGTTTGAACACAGATTGTAATCGTTAACATACATTTGATGTTCTAACACAGTTTTGAAGTCAAAATATAGCTTTGAAAGATGTAGGAATCTAAAGGTGATGGTACCAGTTATATCTCGAATTTAATTCTGAGGTTTCAAAACCAGAATATGTAATTGAGTTTGAATGAGTATGGTTGTTTTGATATGAAAGAATGTATATTATTGTGAAAGTAGGAAGTATGGTTGATAATTTGCTTAATCAAATCCGAAGAATGTAACATATTAATTGTGAATATATATATATATCTCTCGGGTATTACTTACCCGTTAAAAAAAATTTCACAATTAATATCTTAAAAAAAAATTTCACAATTAATATCTTAAAAAAATTTATTACAGTCTTTATGAAAATATATATGTATATATTCTTTTCAGATGTAACATAGATTTTAATGAGTTAATACTAAATTAAACTCATTCGATTTACAGTTGGAACTAGAATTGAATAATTCCTTGAAGGCTTTGCAAATTACATAAGTATTTCTTCAATAATATTGAAATTATGAATCAATACTTCGTTATTTATTGAGATGTGATGTTGGTTTTCGTTAAATTCTTGTGAACTTCGCAAAGTACGAATGATGTTATCTGAAAAGTTTCGGTTACATCAATGATGAAAGTGTAAAATCAAATATATACTTGATTTATTATGAACTGGAATTTGTTGAATTGAGACAGAGATTGTAGTTAACGATGGTTAAGTTGCGGCGAAGGACGTACATTATTGCATATTTGTAATATGAATTAACCGATTAGTTAAGATTCACACACAATAACTTAGCACGGAAAGATTTATTTTTATTTCAAAATATATATATATATATATATATATATATATATATATATATATATATATATATATATACACACACACATATACATATAATTTCTTCAGAAGTAATGAGTTAATTCTTCATAAATCGTTGACACAATATACGCGTTACTGATTCGTAATGATGTCCACAGTGATTCTTGAACAGACGGAGTTTGTGATGTTATAGGTGTTGTTGATTCTGATGTTGACTGTACTGACGATGTTGGTGATGTTGACGGTACTGTTGATGCTGTTGGTAAAATAAGTTTAACTTGTTAATCACACACCATTTTTGTCAGGGTTTCTACTCTTCCTTCTATCATTTTGGTTCGCTTAACTGATTTATGGTTAGTGCAAGATTAGATAATCTATAAGACTTTATAGATTATATAATAGTCGCGGAATGTTTCTCCAATGAAGTTATGAATAAATATTTCGTCAGTTATTGTTGTTGGTACTCCTTGGTATCTATGGTGCATATGACGTTGATGCTCGTGGGACAGATTATGAAGTTGAGGTTTACGACGTGGTTGTGGTTGGAGGTGGTAATGGTACTGTTGGCGTTGATGATGGTGGTACTGGTTATGCTTCTGGTGCTGCTGCTGGTGTTTGTAATCTTTGCACCATATTCTCCAAAGCCACTACCCGAGCGCGAAGCTCGTTGACTTTTTCTATTACTCCGGGGTGATTGTCGGTTCGGACGAGCAGATAAATACAATCTAGAATTTGATGTAGTATATAATCGTGACGAGATACTCTGGAAATGAGAGAGAAAATGGTGTTTCGGATTGGTTCGCCGGTAAGTGCTTCAGGTTCTTCGTCAAGAGGGCAATGAGGTGGATGGAAGGGATCACCTTCTTCTTGTCTCCAATGATTGAGAAGGCTACGAACCCATCCCCAATTCATCCAAAATAGATGATGGCGGATTGGTTGATCCATTCCGGTCACACTGCTTTCGGAGCTTGAATGGGATTCTATTTCGGAATCCGAGTGACTTGAACTGATGACGAATTCCATTTCGTATGATTGGATAAAGGATTTTTTGATATGAAATAATTTTGGCTAACTGATGGTATTCTAATTACATAGAATATCCATATATATAGAACAAAAGATTTCGTAATTTACGGAGGAATTTACGGAATATATCAGGCAACGTTTACAGTAATAGATACGATAAGATATGATTTAGCAAATACGCTAAGATATGAATTTTTGTCTATACACTATTCATGCAATCAATGCAGCAAGACGTGTCTAGACTAAGCAGGAAATTTTCTAAGGGTGATAAGCAGGTGATTTCCGGCTAGACATGATAAGCAAAACTTTTTGACATGTAGACACGGTCGAAGTCTAGACTCACTAATGCATCCTAACGACTTATCAGTTAGACACACTAATGCATACCTGGTTCGCTAAGACCACCGCTCTGATACCAACTGAAAGGACCCGTTCATATACATTATAAACGATTCACAATAGTTGATTATATCGCGAGGTATTTGACCTCTACATGATACATTTTACAAACATTGCATTCGTTTTTAAAAGACAAAGTTTCTTTACATCGAAAAATGACAGGCATGCATACCATTTCATAATATCCACTATCCAACTATAAATTGACTTAATAATAATCTTTGATGAACTCAAAGACTCGAATGCAACGTTCTTCGAAATAGGTCATGAAAGACTCCAAGTAATATCTTTAAAATGAGCAAATGCACAGCGGAAGATTTCTTTAATACCTGAGAATAAACATGCTTTAAAGTGTCAACCAAAAAGTTGGTGAGTTCATTAGTTTATCATAATCATTCATTTTCATCATTTTAATAGACCACAAGAATTTCATTTTCAGTTCTCATAAATATACGTCCCATGCATAGAGACAAAAATCATTCATATGGATTGAACACCTGGTAACCGACATTAACAAGATGCATATAAGAATATCCCCTATCTTTCCGGGAAATCCTTCGGACATGATATAAAACAACATCGAAGTACTAAAACATCCGGTACTTTGAATGGGGATCGTCGGGCCCATAGATCTATCTTTAGGATTCGCTTCAATTAGTAGATCGGTTTACTAATTCTTAGGTTACCAAGCAAAAAGGGGCATATTCGGCTTCGATCATTCAACCATATAATGTAGTTTCGATTACTTGTGTCTATTTCGTAAAACATTTATAAAAATTGCGCATGTATTCTCAGCCCAAAAATATAAAGGGTAAAAAGACAAATGAAACTCACCATACTGTATTTCGTAGTAAAAATACATATAACATCATTGAACAAGAGCAAGGTTGGCCTCGAATTCATGAACCTATATTAATTATATATTTATATGTTGGTCAATATTTGTCTAACAATTAAGGTCAAGTCATAGTGTACCACATTCCTAATGCTCGAGACTAATATGCAAAAGTCAATTTGACTCAAAATGATTTCCAAAATCTATACATGATTAATATATAGTTTAAATATCTTCGTTTTATATTTTTAAATATCTTTAAAAGATTTATTTGAGTAAATAATATAATTCATTTATTAATAAATAAAACTTTATAAAAAAAATATACTTTTATATATCTTAAGTAATAAAATTTATAAAGTTCATTTAATATCATAAAGATAATATGATAGGTATTATTAAAGAAATTTTATTACACGTAGTAAAAATATGTTAGTATCTCACATGTATTTGATAAAATAATATCTATAATAATAGTAAGTAAAAGTTGAATTATTTTGTAATAATAATAATAATTATTCTATTAATTAAAATATCAATATTCATAATTACTAAAATAAAATGATAATTCTAATTATGATAACATAAATATTTATTATACTTTTTAATATTATCTTTTAAAATAATAATTCTATTTAAAATGATAATAATAATGATATTTTATAGTAACAATGACATTTCTACTAAAATGGTAATTTTTGTTAAAATGATAGTTTTAATACAATGATACTTTTAATAATAATAGTAATGATAAAAAAAATAATAAGAACGATAATTTTATCTAAATGATTATCTTACAATATTTAATTTTCATCATGATACTCATACTCATTATTTCTTAATTGATTCATTTAATAGCTTTTAATCATCTTTTATATCATGTTTATGTTAATGATAATAATATTAATCATAATAATTAAGTGTTACTAATATAAGTTTTAATCATAATAATACTAATGATAATAAATATTATGAATATATTAATGATAATACTAATTATAACTTTAACGATAATAACGATAGTAATAATAATAAAAATAACAATTTTTAATGATAATACTTTTTATAGATAATGATAATAATGATAATAATAATAATAATAATAAAAATAATAATAATAATAATAATAATAATAATAATAATAATAATAATTAAACAAAAATTAGGACGACGATAGTAACGACAATAATAATAATCATTTTTAATAATAATACAAAAAAATTCAATTGATTATAACTTCTAATCCGTTCATCGAAACCATTCGATATCTAAATGAAAAGTTCTTAATTTTTCGCTAGCTTTCCAACGACATGCATATCTTATACCTTATCTTAACCGTAGGTGTAACTAATTCGGGATTCAACATAACCTAACTAAGGGCAATATCAAAAGTTACAAGCATGCATAATCCTAAATACTCGAGCACTAGTCAGGGATACACTATTAATATGTGAAAATTAATTTACGAGTACTCACGTATCAATATTGAGATTCAATATTGCAGGAAAGGTACGTAAACGCAACGGAGATGAAAATCACTATATTGACCTCGCGAGCCTACCTATGAACATTACTCATCACCTCGATATCTATAACCCATAATTTCCTTAACTCTATCCCGCTCGAAAAATGATTTCGAAATCACTCGGACAACACTCCGTCGTAATATTTTATGTATACTAATAATATCTTGAAATAATACGGAGTAAATATATATATATATATATATATATATATATATATATATATATATATATATATATATATATATATATATATATATATATATATATATATATATATATTAATATGTAAATCGATTGAGAGAGTTTAGAGAAAATATTTTCACGTTTCTATGAAATAATGAAACCTATTGAATTCTATTTATAATAGAATTTTGAATTATTAAAGTGAATTATTAAAGTATGAATTATTAAAGTGAATTATTAAAGTATGAATTATTAAAGTGAATTATTAAAGTTAAAGTAAAGTAAAAATAAAGTAAAGGTAAAGTTTAAGTATATTAAAAGTATAAAACTATGTACATATAATACGCGTATAAATATATATAATATTAAATTAAATCGTTATATATATTTAATAAAATAAAATATAAATATCGTTACCTTTATCATACTGGTTAAGTAATGAGTTGTCAAAAGTGGTTCTAGATATTTATAAAAGTTATATACGTTTTAATAATAAAGTTCTTTTTAAACTGAAAACGTTTTTGTACGTTTGAAACTAAATCAAATAAATATGATAATTTTGTTTTCCAAAACTAAATATATTTAAGAATTATTTTGTTTAAAGGTTAAAATAATGGAAATCGTTATATCATAAAACGTTTTAGAAAAGTAGAATCATATATATTCATAATAGGTTTCAAGTCTTTAAATTACAGTCTGTTGGTGAAGCATGGGATAAAGTCCAAAGGTTAAATAAACGTATGAAATCATCTTAATGAAAAATGTCGAGTTACTTAAATTTTCGATATCTATTTCCTAAGTTATCTATATTCCCAAATTTCACTTTCACCCTAAATAATATGAAAGTTAACTAGTTAACACCTATATAGGAAATTGAACAGGAAACTGCATTAACCCTTGTCTAGTTCCCGTTAATTGATACATTTGTTCTTACTTATAAATCACTTTACCATTTTCTGAATGTTGTCAAAAAGAATAGATTTCTTAAATCACAGTGGACCTCATAACATAGACCCGTAATCATATTACAGTGTATCTGATAATTCAATCATTTGATATTATCTTCTAATTCCATCGATAAACATATTGAAACAAATACGTTCGTTTAAAGTATTATATGTTTAATACTTTATTAATATTCTCAAGTTATAATATATATATATATATATATATATATATATATATATATATATATATATATATATATATACATATACATATATATATACATATCTATTTATATGTAACAGTTCGTGAATCGTCGGAATTTGGTCGAGGTTATAATGAATGTATGAACACAGTTTAAAAATTTTTGAGATTCAACTTACAACTTTGCTTATCTTGTCGGGAATATATAAAGATTAAAGTTTAAATTTGGTCGGAAATTTCTGGGTTGTCACATCTTATGCAATCATGGTAATATCAAAATGTATATTCAAACATAGGTAATAAGAATACATGTTTAAATAAAAATTAACGTTTAGATAATAACCTGAAAAGTGGTGCGTACAGAAGTATCCGCCCGAGATTGTAGGGACTCCGGAATATCCTCCGTAAAAAGCTACTTCTAAACTACTAACTAACTACTAATTTAAATAATATATTTTTATGTGTAGTGAAGTGTGTTGAAATGAGATGCAAATAGGCCTATTTATACTAAATTCTGGGGTGGGCAGCCCGTGTATAGTGCCCGTGCATATGTGGGTCGCCCCTGGCGAGTGCCCGTGGGGAGGCCAATGGTGGCCCCTGCAACATGGACGTGCACCATTCTTTCCCGTGTATAATGCCTCTGTCTTGGATCGGCTGGAAGCCCGTGCTTGGCAACTGGCAGCCCGTGTAGGCTCATTTGGGTAGCCTATGTTCGGCAGTGGCAGGCCGTGTATCCGTGGAATTTTTTATTCTTCATCGTTTTGGGTCTAGATTCTTCGTTTTAAGT
Source organism: Rutidosis leptorrhynchoides (assembly GCF_046630445.1). Taxonomy (NCBI): domain Eukaryota; kingdom Viridiplantae; phylum Streptophyta; class Magnoliopsida; order Asterales; family Asteraceae; genus Rutidosis; species Rutidosis leptorrhynchoides. The sequence goes on from NC_092334.1 coordinate 13,929,782, forward strand.
CCGTTTTCGCTGATTCTTTTTGTAATGCCTTTGTTTTTACTAAACCTACAAAATAAAGCGGATGAATGCTTTTTTCGTCGATAAAGTTTGAGGAAATTTTGACGTAGTGAAAATTCGTACGAGCTCAGAATATACTTCTTTTCTTTTTGCAAACAAATTTTCGTCTATTCTTCTTCTGTTGAATCAAAAATTCAATTAATCTTTTAATGAGAAATGAGGATGGATTAAAGTAGAAGTAATCTCGATTTCCTTATTTTGAAATAGGGTTTGGGTTTTTACTTTCAATCCAAAATTCTAATTTATAAATCATTGCTGCAACATAACGATTAATCCAAATTTGGGAAAACTCTTTATCATCGAAATGAGGAAGAAAACTTACGAACGACTCTAATTTTGTTTTGATATCAATTTTTTCATCCCGGTATTTAATAAAATTTTCTTCCCTGCATTCTTTTGACAGTTTGTGAAGAGAACGAACTCGACTACGCAAATCTCGCATAAAATCCATTTAAAGTTTTGAAAACGGGAAATCTGAGGAATAGAGATGTCTAACGAATTCTCGATATATGTCTAACCTTCTGTTAGGATTTAACAAATTTCCTATAAATTGAGCATATGGGTTATCGGTGTATCGATCTTCTTTGGGGATATATTTAAGTAATTCAAGATATCGGAAAATAGTCGGGTATTCTTTCCTTATTTCATCTTCCATAATGAGTAATTCATTAAGACTGAGTCTCCCTTTAGGATCATGAAGAGGGTCGAATCCTATTTGGTTTGAGTAAAATTTATCCAAAAGCAATGAGATCTCCAAGTCAGATGAAGCTATCCGGCTTCTTGGACTACAAGGATTAGGAATGGGTGATTCCTAACGAGACTCATTAGGGTTTAGATGCATTTTATTTTTATAGTTTTTATAGAAGAAAATCTCTCCGGTTTCTGAAGTCGTGGGAGAGCTACATCCTTCCGCACTTTAATCGTAGTCGGCTAAATCTACAGAAATTAAAAGCATAATTAATATTTTGTTTTTCTTTTTAAAGAACAGGTTTTGATAATGGTGACTTTAAATCTTATACCATCAAACCTTCTGTTTGTTAAGCATGTGTGTTTCTTGTTAATCTATCTTTGAAACAAGTGGTCAGATCGACTTACGGAGATGCAGGATCCTTTTGGTCCCAATATAATTGGTGATTGTTCGAAAAATCCAACAACCAAGTCCGTGTATAATAGTCTTTCGTAGACACCACTCAAGAATCTCGGATTTTTTAACAGAACCAACGATTACCTTCAATAACAGAAAATTTAAGTCCCCGGCAGCGGCGCCAAAAACCAGTGATATGCCGTAATCAGACGGTTTTATTTGTACGCTGTCGTTAGTTCGTACAACGTTAATCACGGCTTTATTTATATTTATATGGGGTTTCCTAGCTATATTTCACCTACTTGTCTTCCTTTAACGAGTAAGCGGTAAGTATAACTTAGGTTCGTATTTTTGTATGTTTGATTGGTAATGTGAGATAAAAAGGTGCCTTGTAAATAAACCCTAGTGACAAGTGGTGATAAGATAGAGTTAATTATGGTAAAAACGTAAATATAAAGTAAAGGGATAGGTATATGAGATATGAATTTGACAGAAAGGAACCTAAAGAGTTTAACTTCCTAGAATAAACACTAAACCTCAATCAATCGGGTGTTAACCTAATTAATTTGTCACTAAGAGTTTAGGCCTTGAAGATTCTGGCTAAGACGGGTATTCCTACTCCCGACTTTAACCTTTTAAGGGGTTTAAACGACCTTGAGGATGGAATCCTAGGTGCATGAATAAAGTGGAATAACCTGAAAGGAAGGTCTTAGTCTTAATCCTAGTTGATTTAACTACTCTAATACTACTCCACTTAGAACTGAGTTATGCTGGAAATAGTAACAGATGTGCAATCTTAGATATCCTAAGGTACTGCTAATTGGGATAAAGGTCTCTCCTTTGCAATCATCTTACAATATCTCTAGGACATTGCTTCTGACGCGAATCATGCTTTTGAGCAAGTGAGTGTTCACTGAACTCTACTTTACCTACTATAACCAAAACCTAACTGTGCAGCTCTTCTATGACGGATAAGTGATTAACCGTACATAGGTACTAATCCCTGTTGTGATGTTAAGCACACATAACTACTTACCTAATATCCTAGGGTTGATCAGATCCTAACACTAGGTTATAGCCACAAGAGTAAAAGGAAAGGGTCTTCCGTACATTAGGCTTCTAAACCCGACTGATAATGCTAAAAACGAACATATATTTCATAGCATTATCCCTCAAGAAAGACAAGCTTTTAGTTGCAGTTGTCCTATTTACAAGGAATATTCGTTTAAATATTAAAAGGTGAAGACAAAAGGTAGATTCGATAAATTGAAGACGCAAATGACCAAGAAGCTAAAAAGTACAAAGTACAAGCAAAGAGGTTCAAATTATTGATAAGGAACGCCTAAAAATGACAAGAGTACAAGCCGCAAAACGCAAAGTACAAGATATTAAATCATACGAAAGGACGTTCGAAAATCCGAAACCGAGACATGAACCAGCTTTCAACGTACGACGCAACGGACCGAAAGTTACAAATTAATTATGTATATAAATATAATATAATATATAATTAATTATATAAATTATATATTTATATTATATTTATATAATAAAATCCGTCGGCAAGCTAGGAGCCAAACTTATGTTAGCTGGAATCAGGGGCTCCGCACTCGCGGAGCTTTGAAGACAAAAACCTCCGCACTCGCGGAGGTCAAACAGTATTACGTGGGCCTATAAAAGGCCGAGCATTCGGGCGATTTTTACACATCTTTTTCCTTCTTCATTCATCAACGTATATGTATATATATTTATATTTTAATTTTAATTTTAATTTTAATTTTAAATCCTAATAATAAGAGTATGTTAGCGAATATTGTAAGGGTGTAAGTCGAAATTCTGTCCGTGTAACGCTACGCTATTTTTAATCATTGTAAGTTATGTTCAACCTTTTTACATTAATGTCTCGTAGCTAAATTATTATTATGCTTATTTAAGTCGAATTAATCATGATGTTGGACTAAAAATATTAAAATTGGGTAATTGGGCTTTGTACCATAATTGGGGTTTGGACAAAAGAACGACACTTGTGGAAATTAGACTATGGGCTATTAATGGGCTTTATATTTTTTTGACTAAATGATAGTTTGTTAATTTTAATATAAAGATTTACAATTGGACATACCTATAAATAACCATATACACTCGATCGGACACGATGGGCGGGATATTTATATGTACGAATAATCGTTCATTTAACCGGACACGGGAATGAATTAATAGTCTTTGGAATTATTAAAACAGGGGTGAAATTATGTACAAGGACACTTGGCATAATTGATAACAAAGTATTAAAACCTTGGGTTACACGCAGTCGATAACCTGGTGTAATTATTAAACAAAGTATTAAAACCTTGTTACAGTTTAAGTCCCCAATTAATTAGAATATTTGACTTCGGGTATAAGGATAATTTGACGAGGACACTCGCACTTTATATTTATGACTGATGGACTGTTATGGACAAAAACCAGACGGACATATTAAATAATCCAGGACAAAGGACAATTAACCCATGGGAATAAACTAAAATCAACACGTCAAACATCATGATTACGGAAGTTTAAATAAGCATAATTCCTTTATTTTCATATTTAATTGCACTTCTAATTATCGTACTTTTTAATTATCGCATTTTTATTTACTATCATTTTATTTATTGCACATTTATTTATCGCACTTAAATTATCGTCATTTATATTTTTCATTAGGTTTTAATTGTGACTTAAAATATAAAATCGAAAAACCGATCATTAAACGGTAAACCCCCTTTTATATTATTATTATATATAAAAATATATATTTTGTACAAATATAGTTGTTTAAAATATAGTGTAAAATAAGTCGTCTCCCTGTGGAATGAACCGGACTTACTAAAAACTATACTACTCTACGATTAGGTACACTGCCTATAGTGTTGTAGCAAGGTTTAGGTATATCCATTCTATAAATAAATAAATATCTTGTGTAAAATATAAGCTATTTCGTATACACCTCGCATAACATCAGGTATTTTTGGCGCCGCTGCCGGGGAACTTAAACGCCGAAAGCGCAACGCTAATGATATAAAAAAAATAATAATAATATAATTTTGTAAAAGTTTTTATTAAGTCCTTCGTATAAAAATAAAAAGTATTTTATTGTTTTATAAAAATATTTAGTTATATTTATATTTTATATATATTTGATAAAATAGAAAAACATAAAAAAAATAAAAAGAAAAAAACTGAACCTGTGCAAAAACGAACCCCTTTTCAGCCTAAATTTGACCCTCCGCGACTCGCGGAGCTTTTGAACTGGACCTAACCATACTCGCGGAGGTCAATCTGACAGGTCAACCTAGGACTGCAATTAATACGAAATTAGGGTTTAATTAATTTAATTATTTAGTTTTTAGGGTTTTATTTAATTAATTAGTTTAGTTATTTATTTAATTTGTATTATTAAGTTATAATTAGTTTAATTAATTTATAAAATTAATAGTTTTATTAAATAAATAATATAAAAATAATATTTTTATAAAAATTGTACTTTTTACAACTTTAAGTATATTTTTATATTTTGTACTTTTTTTTATTCGTTTTAGCGTAATATTTGTATTTTTCGCTCGTATTTAGTTTTAAATCATAGTATTTGCCATAGTTATTTTTATTTCTAGATTTTTAGGCTTTGCCGTAAAATCCCTTAAGTGCTTTTTCTTTAGACTAAGATTTAGGTGCTTTAGAATTTTGCGACACTGTTCTAAATTTTTAGTACCTTTTCAAGATATTGCCATTTGGGATATAGAATTCCTTGTAAGCTTTAATATTTTTAGACGCAACTTTTAATTCTTAGTTTTTAGTTCCTTTTTAAGTTTCGACGCGCTACTTTCTTATTTTTATTTTTTGACGCCTATTATTTTTCAATCTTTTATTTTTCGACGTTTTTCGACGCGCTCTTTTTCTTTCTTATTTCTCGACATTCTAGTTTTTAGGACTTAGAATTTTCTCTATTTCTTATCTAAATTTCTTAAATTTCAACGAAAAATTATTTTAAGTGGTTAAATTGATAGACATCAAAATTTTCTGGTTCGTAGTAATAGTTGGATTTGTACGTGAACCGGGTTATTGGAGCCAAACAGTACTCAATTATATTGAGACCAAACGAATCCTGCCCCTCTGCTGCATCTTTTGGCTATTCGAAACGTGGACAAAATCAGAAAAGTCTATTAATTGGATAACTTATATAATTTTTCTTTCTTTTTAAAAACTAATAGGATATTCAGTGAATGCACCGAGCAAAACGTTCACCACCTTTTGTACGTTCACCACCTGTAACTCGATCAAGACATCTAGCAAATATTGTCGCCGTTGATTTTTCTTTAGAATCGTCATCCAGTCGACCAAGTACTCCAATTCAAATTTCCGATAATTCATTTTTTGAACCCGACCTCACAATTGAGAATCCGGAGAATATTCAAGGACGATTCCGAGATCCTGAACCACTAATCTTTCCTCCGGAACCACCAATCATGCAAACAGAGATTGTTGAGGAACGAACCATTAAATCAGAATCCTCTAGTAATTCAGATTCAACAAATTCAATCATGGAGAATCTGGAACCTTTAAGTATGGAAGACTGAATGAGAGCTAAACGCACTGGCCAAGGTCACGCAATTACTCAACCAGACATTAATGCGCCAGATTATGAAATCAAAGGACAAATTCTACACATGGTGACTAATCAATGTCAATTTAGTGGTGCACCGAAGGAAGATCCAAATGAACATCTTCGTACCTTTAATAGGATCTGTACTTTATTTAAAATCCGAGAAGTTAAAGATGAACAGATATATCTCATGTTATTTCCCTGGACTTTAAAAGGAGAAGCCAAAGATTGGTTGGAATCGTTACTTGAAGGGGCGATTGATACATGGGACGTTTTAGTTGAAAAATTTCTTAAACAATCCTTTCCAGCATCTAAAGCCATAAGACTTCAAGGAGAAATTGTTACGTTCACACAGAAGCCAAATGAAACTCTATATGAGGCATGGACAAGATTTGGTAAGTTATTAAGAGGATGTCCGCAACATGGTTTAGACACTTGTCAAATAGTACAAATATTCTACCAAGGATGCGACATCACTACAAGAAAAGACATAGACATAGCAGCTGGTGGTTCCATTATGAAGAAAACAGAAACTGATGCTTATAAAATTATTGATAACACTGCTTCCTACTCACATGAGTGGCACCAAGAAAAAGATATCGTTAGATCATCTAAAGCAGCTAGAGCCGATTCTAGCCATGACTTAGATTCTATTTTCGCAAAGATAGATGCTGTCGAGAGACGAATGGAAAAGATGACTAAGGATATTCACTCAATAAGAATTAGTTGTGAGCAGTGTGGAGGACCACATTTGACAAAAGATTGTCTCAGTATTGAACTAACAATGGAACAAAGAGAGAATGTTTCATACATAAACCAAAGGCCTGGAAACAATTACCAGAATAATTATCAACCGCCAAGACCAATCTACAATCAAAACCAGAATTATAATCGAAATGTTCCATACAACAACCAACAAGGTCCTAGTAATCAACAAGTATCCAATAATACTTACAATCAGCAAAGACCTAATTTTCAAAATAAACCACCACAAACCGATGATAAAAAGCCGAATTTAGAAGATATGATGACGAAGCTAGTTGAATCTCAAACACAGTTTTTCACATCTCAAAAATAAACCAATGAACAAAATGCTCAAGCATTTAGAAATCAACAAGCTTCTATTGAAAATATGGAACAAGAAGTGAGCAACCTAGCAAGGTTAATAGGTGAAAGAAAACCAGGAAGTTTACCTAGTGATACAAATGCTAACCTCCGGAATGAAACAGCTAAAGCCATTACCACAAGAAGTGGTATTACACTTAAACCACCTGAAATACCTGTAATTTCTGATGAAACTATTCCTACTCCACAAGAACCACAACCTGAGCAAGATAAGGAAAAAGAACCGGTAGTTGAAAAGGTTAATGAAGATAACACAGTTAAGGCTAAACCTTATGTTAAACCATACCAACCACCACTTCCTTACCCGAGTAAAATGAGAAAAGAGAGACTTGAAGCCGAGCAATCTAAATTCTTGGATATGTTTAAACAGATAAATGTAAATCTTCCTTTTATTGATGTGATTTCAGGAATGCCTAGATATGCTAAATTTCTGAAAGATCTAATCTCGAATAGAAAGAAAATGGAAGAACTCTCGGCTGTTACTATGAATGCTAATTGTTCAGCAGTGCTGTTGAATAAGATACCAGAAAAACTATCTGATCCAGGAAGTTTCACAATTCCATGTTTTCTGAGTAGTCTTAGTTCAATAGAAGCATTGACAGACTTAGGTGCTAGTATAAATTTAATGCCGTATTCACTATATACTAAACTACACCTTGGAGAATTGAAACCAACACGAATAAGCATACAACTAGCCGATAGATCAGTAAAATATCCTAGAGGGATAATGGAGAACATGCTAGTTAAAGTTGGTACTTTAGTATTTCCAGTAGATTTTGTTGTTCTGGACATGGAAGAAGATTCTCAAGTTCCTCTCATATTAGGAAGACCATTTTTAAACACGGCTAAAGCAATGATAGACGTGTTTGATAAGAAACTAACCCTAAGTATAGAGGACGAGAGTGTTACCTTTTCTATTGATAGAGCAATGCAACAACCGCAATCTGCAGATGATACATGCTATTATATTCAAACTATAGATTCACATGCAGAATTGTTAGAAGAATTTCCAGAATTACAATGAACAGGAGAATGTTCTTTAGGAGAAGGAACTGAACCAATTGATGAAACTTAAATGTTAGCTACACTTATGGCTAATGGATATAAACCAACAACAGAAGAAATTCAAATGCTAAAAGAAGAAGACAGATATCGATATAAATCATCGATAGAAGAACCTCCGACATTAGAGTTAAAGCCACTTCCAAACCATTTGGAATACGCTTATTTACATGGTGAATCTGAATTACCTGTAATAATATCGTCTTCTCTTACTGAAAATGAAAAATCTCAACTCATTTCTGTGTTAAAAGCTCATAAACCAGCTATTGCATGGAAGATTCATGATATTAAAGGAATAAGTCCTTCGTATTGCACACATAAAATCCTTATGGAAGAAGCTAATAAAAGGTATGTGCAACGCCAACGAAGACTAAATCCTAATATGCAAGATGTTGTTAAGAAAGAAATTATTACACTGCTAGATGCAGGTTTAATTAATCTAATTTCTGATAGTCCATGGGTAAGCCCAGTTCAATGCGTGCCTAAGAAGGGTGGCATGACTGTCATTACAAATGAGAAAAATGAGCTTATTCCTACTAGGACTGTAACAGGATGGCGTGTTTGTATTGATTATAGAAAATTAAATGACGCCACCAGAAAAGATCACTTTCCCTTACCTTTTATTGATCAAATGTTGGAAAGATTAGCCGAAAATAGTTACTATTGTTTTCTTGATGGTTTTTCCGGATATTTTCAAATTCCAATAGCACCCGAGGACCAAGAAAAAACCACGTTTACGTGCCCTTATGGTACTTTTGCTTACAAACGCATGCCATTTGGACTTTGCAACGCCCCTGCAACCTTTCAAAGGTGCATGATGGCGATTTTTCATGACGTGATAGAAGAATGCATGGAAGTTTTCATGGATGACTTTTAAGTCTTCGGTGATACTTTTGAATCATGTCTAGTTAATCTTGAACGAATGCTTATTAGATGCGAACAATCAAATCTAGTTCTTAATTAGGAGAAATGTCATTTCATGGTTAAAGAAGGCATCGTTCTTGGTCATAAAATTTCAAAGGAAGGAATTGAAGTGGATAGAGCTAAAGTAGATGTAATTGCTAAACTTCCACATCCCACCAATGTTAGAGGAGTTAGGAGTTTTCTAGGGCATGCCGGTTTTTACCGACGTTTCATAAAAGATTTTTCTAAAATTGCCACTCCTATGAATAAACTCCTAGAAAAGGATGCTCCATTCATCTTTTCAGATGAATGTATCAAATCTTTTAATATTCTTAAAGAAAAACTCACTAATGCGCCGATTATAATAACTCCAAATTGGAATCTACCATTTGAACTTATGTGCGATGCAAGTGATTTTGCAATGGGAGCCGTTTTAGGACAAAGGATTGAAAAACGATTTCAACCTATATATTATGCTAGTAAGACGTTACAAGGAGCACAAACAAATTACACAACTACTGAAAAAGAACTCCTTGCTATTGTCTTTGCTTTTGACAAATTTCGTTCATATCTCGTTCTAGCTAAAACGGTGGTCTATACCGACCATTCTGCTCTTAGATACCTATTTTCGAAACAAGATGCTAAACCACGATTAATCCGTTGGATCTTACTCTTACAAGAGTTTGATATTGAAATCCGAGATAAAAAGGGAGCAGAAAATCTCGCCACTGATCATCTTGAAAATCCCGAATTAGAAGTTCTAAATGAATCGGCCATACAAGGCAACTTTCCTGATGAATATCTATTGAAGATAGATTATAATGAAATTCTATGGTTTGCAGACTATGCAAACTATTTAGTATGTGGATTCCTTGAAAAAGGATTGTCGTACCAAAAACGAAAGAAATTATTTAGTGATATAAAACACTATTTCTGGGAAGATCCACATTTGTTTAAAAGTTGTCCAGATGGAATAATACGCCGATGTGTATTCGGAGATGAAGCTAGTAAAATCTTAAACCATTGTCACACAGGACCAACAGGAGGGCATTATGGGCCTCAACTAACACCAAGAAAAGTTTACGATGCTGGATTCTATTGGCCTACAATTTACAAAGACGCACACCTCCTTTGCAAATCCTGTGATGCTTGTCAAAGTGCCAGAAAAATAAGTCAACGTGATGAAATGTGAAATGTCCCGTTCTTATTGATTAAAAACGTTCCATATTAATTGATTTCGTTGCGAGGTTTTGACCTCTATATGAGACGTTTTTCAAAGACTGCATTCATTTTTAAAACAAACCATAACCTTTATTTCATAAATAAAGGTTTAAAAAGCTTTACGTAGATTATAAAATAATGATAATCTAAAATATCCTGTTTACACACGACCATTACATAATGGTTTACAATACAAATATGTTACATCGAAATCAGTTTCTTGAATGCAGTTTTTACACAATATCATACAAACATAGACTCCAAATCTTGTCCTTATTTTAGTATGCAACAGCGGAAGCTCTTAGTATTCACCTGAGAATAAACATGGTTTAAACGTCAACAAAAATGTTGGTGAGTTATAGGTTTAACCTATATATATCAAATCGTAACAATAGACCACAAGATTTCATATTTCAATACACATCCCATACATAGAGATAAAAATCATTCATATGGTGAACACCTGGTAACCGACATTAACAAGATGCATATATAAGAATATCCCCATCATTCCGGGACACCCTTCGGATATGATATAAATTTCGAAGTACTAAAGCATCCGGTACTTTGGATGGGGTTTGTTAGGCCCAATAGATCTATCTTTAGGATTTGCGTCAATTAGGGTGTCTGTTCCCTAATTCTTAGATTACCAGACTTAATAAATAGGGGCATATTCGATTTCGATAATTCAACCATAGAATGTAGTTTCACGTACTTGTGTCTATTTTGTAAATCATTTATAAAACCTGCATGTATTCTCATCCCAAAAATATTAGATTTTAAAAGTGAGACTATAACTCACTTTCACAGATTTTTACTTCGTCGGGAAGTAAGACTTGGCCACTGGTTGATTCACGAACCTATAACAATATATACATATATATCAAAGTATGTTCAAAATATATTTACAACACTTTTAATATATTTTGATGTTTTAAGTTTATTAAGTCAGCTGTCCTCGTTAGTAACCTACAATTAGTTGTCCACAGTTAGATGTACAGAAATAAATCGATAAATATTATCTTGAATCAATCCACGACCCAGTGTATACGTATCTCAGTATTGATCACAATTCAAACTATATATATTTTGGAATCAACCTCAACCCTGTATAGCTAACTCCAACATTCACATATAGAGTGTCTATGGTTGTTCCGAAATATATATAGATGTGTTGACATGATAGGTCAAAACATTGTATACGTGTCTATGGTATCTCAAGATTACATAATATACAATACAAGTTGATTAAGTTATGGTTGGAATAGATTTGTTACCAATTTTCACGTAGCTAAAATGAGAAAAATTATCCAATCTTGTTTTACCCATAACTTCTTCATTTTAAATCCCTTTTGAGTGAATCAAATTGCTATGGTTTCATATTGAACTATATTTTATGAATCTAAACAGAAAAAGTATAGGTTTATAGTCGGAAAAATAAGTTACAAGTCGTTTTTGTAAAGGTAGTCATTTCAGTCGAAAGAACGACGTCTAGATGACCATTTTAGAAAACATACTTTCACTTTGAGTTTAACCATAATTTTTGGATATAGTTTCATGTTCATAATAAAAATCATTTTCCCAGAATAACAACTTTTAAATCAAAGTTTATCATAGTTTTTAACTAACTAACCCAAAACAGCCCGCGGTGTTACTACGACGGCGTAAATCCGGTTTTACGGTGTTTTTCGTGTTTCCAGGTTTTAAATCATTAAGTTAGCATATCATATAGATATAGAACATGTGTTTATTTGATTTTAAAAGTCAAGTTAGAAGGATTAACTTTTATTTGCGAACAAGTTTAGAATTAACTAAACTATGTTCTAGTGATTACAAGTTTAAACCTTCGAATAAGATAGCTTTATATGTATGAATCGAATGATGTTATGAACATCATTACTACCTCAAGTTCCTTGGATAAACCTACTGGAAATGAGAAAAATAGATCTAGCTTCAAAGGATCCTTGGATGGATTGAAAGTTCTTGAAGCAGAATCATGACACGAAAACAATTTCAAGTAAGATTTCCACTCGAAATAAGATTGTTCTAGTTATAGAAATTGAATTAAAGTTTGAATATGATTATTACCTTGTATTAGAAAGATAACCTACTATAAGTAACAAAGGTTTCTTGATCTTGGATGATTACTTGGAATGGATTTAGAAAACTTGGAAGTAAACTTGCAATCTTGGAAGTATTCTTGATTTTATGAAACTAGAACTTTTGGAATATATGAAGAACACTTAGAACTTGAAGATAGAACTTGAGAGAGATCAATTAGATGAAGAAAATTGAAGAATGAAAGTGTTTGTTGGTGTTTTTGGTCGTTGGTGTATGGATTAGATATAAAGGATATGTAATTTTGTTTTCATGTAAATAAGTCATGAATGATTACTCATATTTTTATAATTTTATGAGATATTTCATGCTAGTTGCCAAATGATGGTTCCCACATGTGTTAGGTGACTCACATGGTCTGATAAGAGCTGATCATTGGAGTGTATATACCAATAGTACATACATCTAAAAGCTGTGTATTGTACGAGTATGAATACGGGTGCATACGAGTAGAATTGTTGATGAAACTGAACGAGGATGTAATTGTAAGCATTTTTGTTAAGTAGAAGTATTTTGATAAGTGTATTGAAGTCTTTCAAAAGTGTATAAATACATATTAAAACACTACATGTATATACATTTTAACTGACTCATTAAGTCATCGTTAGTCGTTACATGTAAATGTTGTTTTGAAACCTTTAGGTTAACGATCTTGTTGAATGTTGTTAACCCATTGTTTATTATAACAAATGAGATGTTAAATTGTTATATTATCATGATATTATGATATATAATATATCTTAGTATGATATATATACAGTTAAATGTCGTTACAACGATAATCGTTACATATATGTCTCGTTTTGAAATCATTAAGTTAGTAGTCTTATTTTTACATATGTATTTCATTGTTAATACACTTAATAATATATTTACTTATCATTTAACATAATTAACCAAGTGTATCAATATCTTAATATGATTCATATGTACCTAGTAAGACGTTGTTATAACGATAATCGTTATATATATCGTTTTCGAGTTTCTTAAATTAATAGTCTCATTTTTATGTATATAACTCATTGTTAAAATACCTAATGAGATACATACTTATAATAAAATCATGTTAACTATATATATAACCATATATATGTTATCGTATAGTTTTTACAAGTTTTAACGTTCGTGAATCACCGGTCAACTTGGGTGGTCAATTGTCTATATGAAACCTATTTCAATTAATCAAGTCTTAACAAGTTTGATTGCTTAACATGTTGGAAACAATTAATCATGTAAATAACAATTTCATTTAATATATATATAAACATGGAAAAGTTCGGGTCACTACAAAATGCCACAAAATGTTATTCAAGTATGTGAAGTATTTGACATTTGGGGTATTGACTTTATGGGTCCATTTCCAAAATCTCATAATAATCTCTATATTCTCGTAGCCATTGATTATGTATCTAAATGGGCGGAAGCACAAGCTCTCCCAACTAATGATGCACGAGTTGTAGTCAACTTTTTAAAACCTCTTTTTGCAAGGTTTGGAACACCGAAAGCTTTAATAAGTGATCGGGGTACTCATTTCTGTAATAATCAACTTGAGAAAGTTCTCAAAAGATATAGAGTAACTCATAAAATCTCCACTGCATATCATCCACAAACAAGTGGACAAGTTAAAAATACCAACCGAGCTTTAAAACGTATTCTAGAGAAAACCGTAGGATCAAATCCGAAGGAATGGTCCATTAAATTGGAGGATGCACTCTGGGCTTTTAGAACAGCCTACAAAACTCCAATTGGAACCACACCTTTTAAACTCGTTTATGGAAAAGTGTAATGACCCGCATTTTTTCGATCGTTCTATACTTATAAGATTAATATTTATATAAATTAAACCTTACCAACATGATAAGCAATCCAAATTGTTGAGACTTATGTTTTCAAAGAGAGTTTTACACAACGATTGACCGTCTAGTTTGACCGATGATATCACGAACTATACAATATATGATAATTATACGTTTGTGTATATATATGTATATATACATATTTAACATGATCTAAAGATGTTTTAATACCTCATTTTGTATTAATAACAATAAGTTATAAGTATATTTTGAAACTACTAACTTAAGTTTTCAAAACAATAACCATACGTAACGTTATTTGATATAAATACTTATAACCTATAATGTTTATACATATATCGTATATATAATGTATTTAATCACTTTTTAAAGACTTAAATACATAAAACAATATAAGTATATTCACAAAAGATAGCTATATTTGAATTCTCATTCCATTTTTCACAAAATTTCTATACGTATATCTAGAGTACATGTACTCGTATCATACCTAGCTTCTATACGTATTTACTATTGGTATATACACATCAAATCACCACCAACCAGCCCTTGTTCATGCCTTATGTATAAGGTAACTCTCTTGTTCATGCCTTATGTATAAGGTAACTACTTTTGATGTTTAGTATGACTAATTACATAAAAATACAACATGAAATTTTGTCCATGTTTTTTCATTAATCATGTTTTTATGGCCTTAAATACATCTTCCATTTTCAAATTTTACTACCTCATTTCTTTAACCAAAAACACACTCTTAAGAAACTCCATAACCATTCAGCTAAAATCCATGAAGATCTAGCCATAAAAACATCACTTAATCACCATAAGAAAACTCTTACAAAAACACTTCAAGAATCCTTCCAAGAACACAAGTTTACTTCCAATCTTTCATCCAATTCCATCACCCTTTTGGTTCTAGGTTCTTACTCCTCTTTTACAGCAATCTTGTCCAAGTAACTTGAGGTAGTAACTTTGTTCATAACCTTATTCGATTCATATATATATAGCTATCTTATTTTGTGGTATAAAATTTTAACAACAAGAACATAGTTTGAATGTTTTCAAACTTGTTTGCAAACTAAATAGATCCTTCTAACTTAACTTTTAAAATACTTCAAGACCTGTAATATATCATAAATATATGCTAATTTAACAAGGTATAACTTGGTTTTTCAAAGAACACCTTAAAAACTGAATTTACGACGTCGGAGTGCAACCAGGGGCTGTTTGGGGTTGGATAATTAAAAACCATCTTGAACTTTGAATTGGAGGTTTATATTCTGGAAAAATGATATTTCTTATGAATATGTTAACACATAAAAATTTCATAATTTAATTCAAAGTATAAGTGTTTTTAGAAAAATGGTCATTAAATGATATTTTTGTAACAAAAATGATTAACTTCATAAGTTTCACCAAAGTTTGACCTTTGACCTGTGATTTCGAATATAAACTAAGGTATTTACAGTTCATATTCTTAAAGAGGGACTCGATCCAAGGAAGTGGCAAGTTGAACCAACGAAAACGGAGTTGTAACGAAGAAACTATGACCAAAACAAAATCGGATATCCAAGACTTGTTTAGTCACGAAAATAATTGGAGAAAAATTAAATAAATCACATCTTTTTAAAATAACATGATATTTTATATATATGTACTCATAATTTAATTTTATATGGTTCAGGATCACCCGTAAACAATACGAGAAGATTAATCATAAGATCCCATGATTGTACGCAACACGTCATTTGACAACACCGGTACTTTATGTACGCAACACGTCATTTGACAACACCGGTACCATGGGTCAAGATTAATCCCGACCAATACGAATACGATGGGGGTTTTATTTATTTCGATGGGGGTTTTATTTATTAAACACCTAAATATGAACCATTAAAATTGAATTACTAACATCGGACTGCTAACTACGGACTAAGAAGACATTAAAAGTATTATAAGTAAATATATACGTGACGATTGTTTAAAATGAAAATATATTGATATATTATATATGGATAGGTTCGTGATATCAATCGGAGACCAAGTCGAAATTACATATCTTCAAGACAAAAGTGAGTATATAGTCCCACTTTTAAACTCTAAATATTTCGGGATGAGAATACATGTATTTTATGTTTTACGATATGGACACAAGTAACTGAAAAATATATTCTACGTTGAGTTGTACCACTGGCATACTTCCCTGTAGCTTGGTAACTACTATTTACAGCGGTATTGTAAACGCGAATCCTGTTGATAGATCTATCGGGCCTGACAACCCCAACCGGACTGGACGACCAGTATTCAACGGTTGCACAGTACTTCATTTCGTGACTACACTTGGTACGGTGTAGTAAGATTTCATAATAAAGGGAATATGCGACGTGATTAAATGTTAAGTATGGCTACCAAGTGCTCAACCATTTAGAATATTTTTATTAAAATGTTTACATATGAAATCTTGTGGTCTATATTTATACCGCTGCCGGCATTAAACCTATATCTCACCAACTTTATGTTGAAGTTTTAAACATGTCTATTCTCAGGTCATAACTAAAAGCTTCCGCTGCAACATGTTGAATTTAAGCAAGATCTTGAGTATGCATATTTGTGTCAAAAATAAAACTGCATATCCGAGGAATTGTAATGTAAAATATGCTAGAAATCATATTGTTATCATCACATGTAAAGTTTGTAAGTCTAAGATTATCGCTAAACGATAATCATCTTTATATTGTCTAAAGCTTGTATTAATATAAGAGTTATGGTTTGTAATGTAAAATAAATGCAGTTGTTCTTTTAAAAATGTCGCATATAGAGGTCAATACCTCGCAATGAAATCATACGTTATCTAACTCGTTCTTATGGTTAAGGACGGGTTATGACATGTGGTATCAGAGCGGTGGTCTTAGCGAACCAGGTTTGCATTAGTGTGTCTAACTGATAAGTCGTTAGGATACATTAGTAAGTCTGGACTATGACCGGGTCTGATTTAAAAACCATTGCTTATCATTGTTGGTTAAAATTTATATGTAAATATTATGTAGTACTAATGGGTTAGTTGTTGTGTGATAGATGTCGGGCTCAAAACTTGTTATCACATTCAGCGACTCCGAACCAGAATCTTCAGATGGTGTTCGAGTCATTAACCTATCCGATGATGAAAATAATATCTTTGGGGAAGACTCACAAATTCCGGATGAACCGACTATAGAGAACCCGGAAAGTGAACCCGAGGAGGAAAGTGAACCCGAGGAGGAAAGTGAACCCGAGGAAAAAATACAGGAAATTACAAAAGACAAGTTCGAACTAGGAAAGAAACGAAAGGCTAATGAATTAGAAAATTAAAATCCCGAGTTTAGTAAGGATGATGTGGCACCAACTCCACTAGACACTACCACCCATATTCCCGCTATTCCTATTCGTTCTATCCCGGTATCCAGTTCTTCAGTCCCACAGCCAAAATATAGGCAGACCGCTAGGATAAGCGTTAGGCGATTCATTGAACCTAAACGTCTTAGAAAATAGACCAAATGATGCGCTGCCGTATTAAACCATGGGATCATATAATGTTTTGTATAATATTATTAGTGTGGTTTGCTTAATGTTCGATGTAAGATAAGCATATGTAAAATAGTGAAGTGTGAAATGCAATAATTTTCCATGGTTAAGTATTATTTAGATGGTAGTAATTGATTCTGTACTAAGCTATTAAGTATGGACATTAACGGGTAGGTACTACCCTAGATATAATTATAAAACGCTAATAAGAAGAAAAGGCTTTTATAATAATACCTGGTTCATATTATTAATAAGCTATAATGCACTGTAAATATACACTACATCTATAATATTCCATGTGAATAATTATTTTCTTTTCATTCTTATAGAAGAATATGGCGCGATTGAACCGAATGACGGAACAAGAAATCCAGGAACTCATCAATCAGCGAGTGAACGACAGAATGTTATGGGTCGAGGCTGCAAGAGGTGCTGCAGTTAACCCAAATCCTCGTGTGGGGTGCACTTACAAAACTTTTCAAGCTTGCAAGCCCTCATCATTCAGTGGAACGGAAGGACCGATCGGTTTAACCCGATGGATAGAAAAGATGGAGACTGTGTTTAAAATCAGTGGTTGTGTTGAAAAGGACATGACCAAGTATGCATCATGCACTTTACAAGATAGTGCACTCACGTGGTGGAAAAATTATGTGAAGGCTGTAGGAGGAGATGTAGCTTATGATACTCCATGGGAAGAATTCAAAATAATGTTAATCAACGAGTATTGTCCAAGGAACGAGGTTAGGAAGTTGGAAGATGAATTACGAAGCCTGAAGGTTTTTGGTACTGAAATCACCAACTACAATCAGCGATTCATGGAATTAGTTTTGCTATGTCCTGAATTGGTTCCAACCGAAGAACGGAAGATTGAAATGTACAAAGATGGTTTGCCCAAAAAGGTCAAGGCAAATGTTACAGCATCGAAACCTAAGACAATTCATGAAGCTATAACCATGGCAAACGAGCTAATGGACCAGGTCATCATGGATAAGAAAGTATCCAATACTGATGTGAAGGTATCAGGTAACAAAAGAAAGTGGAATGGAAATTATGATCGAGGTAACCAACAACAATCTTTTAAGAAACAAGAAATCACGCAAGGTGCGGGTAGTGGTTTAAGCTTTGGTTTTAAAGGACAAAATCCTTTATGCAACCGATGCCACAAACATCACTCTGGTTACTGTAATGTGGTATGCAACAAATGTAATCGAAAGGGTCATCTTGCTGAAGATTGTAGGGCTCTCGTTACAAATACAAATGGTACCAAGACTCCTGCCACTAATGCAAACAGAACTGCTTTGGCTACTGTTACTTGTTATGGATGTGAGAAACAGGGTCATTATAAGAGCCAGTGCCCGAATCCAGAGAAGAATATCGGACCTGCACGAGGGAGAGCATTTGTTATTAATGCTAGAGAGGCGTGTGAAGACCCGGAGCTTGTTACGGGTACGTTTACCATTAATAACTTATCTGCATCTATTATATTTGATACTGGTGCTGATAGAAGTTACGTGTGTAGAGACTTTCACGCTAAATTGAATTGTTCATCATTACCTCTAGATGCTAAGTACATGATTGAGTTAGCTAATGGTAAACTAATTAAAGCCGATAAAATTTGCCGTGATTGTAAAATAAATTTAGCCGGAGAAACATTTAAGATTGATTTGATACCCGTAGAATTAAGAAGTTTTGATGTAATAGTCGGCATGGACTGGATGTCCAAAATAGGAGCTGAAGTTGTGTGCCCAAGAAGGCAATTCGCATTCCTCGTAAGAATAAAACGCCAGTAATGATTTATGGAGAGAAGGGTAACTCAAAGCTAAAACTCATTAGTTATTTGAAAGCTCAAAAGTGCTTGAAGAAAGGGTGCTATGCTATCTTAGCACATGTTAATAAAGTCGAAAAGAAAGAAAAAGAGAAGTGCATCAATGACGTGCCTGTGGCAAGAGATTTTCCTGAAGTATTTCCGGAAGAGTTGCCGGGATTACCTCCATTTAGATCTGTAGAATTTCAAATAGATTTAGTACCAGGAGCTGCACCAGTTGCCCGTGCTCCATATAGACTTGCACCGTCCGAGTTAAAAGAACTTCAGAGTCAGTTAAAAGAATTACTGGATCGTGGATTCATACGACCAAGTACTTCACCGTGGGGAGCTCCGATTCTATTTGTTAAAAAGAAAGATGGATCTTTTAGGATGTGTATAGATTATCGTGAATTAAATAAGTTAACTATCAAGAATCGGTATCCACTACAGAGAATTGATGACTTATTTGATCAACTACAAGGATCATGTGTTTATTCGAAAATCGACCTAAGATCGGGCTATCATCAACTACGCGTCAAAGAAGAAGATATACCGAAAACTGCTTTTCGGACACGCTACGGTCATTACGAATTTTTGGTCATGCCGTTTGGATTGACGAATGCGCCAGCTGTATTCATGGACCTCATGAATCGAGTTTGTAGTCCATATTTAGATAAGTTTGTTATTGTTTTCATTGATGACATTCTTATCTATTCCAAGAGTGAGCAAGAGCATGAGCAGCATTTAAGTTTAATATTAGAGTTGTTGAGAAAAGAACAGCTATATGCTAAATTTTGCTAAGTGTGCTTTTTGGTTGAAAGAAGTGCAATTTCTTGGCCACGTTGTTAGTAGCAAAGGAATTCAGGTTGATCCAGCAAAAATTGAAGCCATTGAAAAATGGGAGACTCCTAAGACACCAATGCAGATACGCAAATTTTTGGGTTTAGCCGGTTATTACAGAAGGTTTATTCAAGATTTTTCCCGAATAGCTAAGCCGTTGACAGCGTTAACGCAAAAAGGGAAGAAATATGAATGGACTTCTGAGCAGGAGAGTGCATTTCAATTACTGAAAAAGAAGTTGACTACGGCGCCTATTTTATCGTTACCAGAAGGGAACGATGATTTTGAAATATATTGTGACGCTTCGCGACAAGGTTTTGGTTGCGTTCTTATGCAACGGAAGAAAGTTATTGCATACGCATCCCGACAATTAAAGATTCACGAGCAGAATTATACGACACATGATCTAGAACTGGGAGCAGTCGTGTTTGCATTGAAGATATGGAGACACTACTTGTATGGGGTTAAATGCACTGTGTTTACTGATCATAAAAGCCTTCAACATATTTTCGATCAAAAACAGCTGAACATGAGGCAACGTAGGTGGGTTGAGTTAATAAATGACTATGATTGTGAAATTCGTTATCATCCCGGGAAAGCGAACGTGGTGGCCGACGCTCTAAGCAGAAAGGAACGAGAACCAATTCGAGTACGAGCAATGAACATAAAAATTCGCATGAATCTCAACTCACAAATCAAAGAGGCTCAACGAGAAGCTCTTACTAAAGAAAACATAGGAAATGAAATAATGAAGAAGTATGGGAAACAACTCATTATGCGGAAAGATGGAATTCGATATTTTGCAAACCGTATTTGGGTACCAAAGTTGGGTGGATTAAGGAAGTTAATATTGAATGAGGCACATAAGACAAGATACTCGATACATCCTGGGGTTGGAAAGATGTATCAAGATCTTAAGACGCATTATTGGTGGCCTAATTTGAAGACAGACGTTGCAACATATGTTGGGGAATGTTTAACTTGTTCCAAAGTCAAAGCAGAACACCAAAAGCCGTCAGGGTTACTTCAACAACCAGAAATCCCAGAATGGAAATGGGATGGTATTACCATGGATTTCATCACGAAGTTACCAAAGACTGCCTGGGGATACGACACCATTTGGGTAATTGTTGATCGTCTTACCAAATCTGCACATTTCTTGCCTATAAAGGAAACGGATAGAATGGAGAAATTATTACGATTATATATAAAGGAAATAGTTTCAAGGCATGGAATACCTATTTTCATTATATCTGATCGTGATAGTAGATTTACCTCAAAGTTCTGGCAATCACTACAGGAGGCACTAGGAACTCGTTTGGATATGAGTACCGCATATCATCCGTAAACTGACGGGCAGAGTGAAAGAACAATTCAGACTCTTGAAGACATGCTTAGGGCATGTGTAATCGATTTTGGAAACGGATGGGATAAATATTTGCCGTTAGCAGAATTCTCGTATAATAATAGTTATCATGCGAGCATTAAAGCTGCGCCATTTGAAGCACTGTATGGGAGGAAGTGTAGATCTCCTATTTGTTAGAATGAAGTAGGAGATCGACAATTAACTGGTCCCGAGATCATACACGAAACGACTGAGAAGATAGTACAAATCAAGGAGAGATTGAGAACGGCCCGTAGTCGCCAAAAGAGCTACGCCGATATCCGAAGGAAACCATTAGAGTTTCAGATCGGTGACATGGTTATGCTAAAGGTGTCACCTTGGAAAGGTGTAATACGTTTTGGAAAAAGGGGTAAACTGAACCCAAGATATGTAGGCCCGTTCAAGATCATCGAACGCATTGGACCGGTAGCTTATCGACTCGAGTTACCACAACAACTCGCCGGAGTACATAATACATTTCACGTCTCGAACCTTAAGAAGTGTCTTGCAAAGGAAGACCTCACCATTCCTCTAGAAGAAATCCAAGTTGACGAGAAATTACAATTCGTAGAAGAACCAGTCGAAATCATGGACCGTGAAGTTAAACAGCTCAAGCAGAGCAACATACCGATCGTTAAGGTTCGTTGGAATGCTCGAAGGGGTCCCGAGTTTACTTGGGAACGAGAGGATCAGATGAAACAAAAGTATCCACACTTGTTTCTCGATGACGCAAAATAAGTACAATTTTAAAATTTCGGGACGAAATTTATTTAACGGGTAGGTACTGTAATGACCCGCATTTTTTCGATCGTTCTATACTTATAAGATTAATATTTACATAAATTAAACCTTACCAACATGATAAGCAATCCAAATTGTTGAGACTTATGTTTTCAAAGAGAGTTTTACACAACGATTGACCGTCTAGTTTGACCGATGATATCACGAACTATACAATATATGATAATTATACGTTTGTGTATATATATGTTTATATACATATTTAACATGATCTAAGGATGTTTTAATACCTCATTTTGTATTAATAACAATAAGTTATAAGTATATTTTGAAACTACTAACTTAAGTTTTCAAAACAATAACCATACGTAACGTTATTTGATATAAATACTTATAACCTATAATGTTTATACATATATCGTATATATAATGTATTTAATCACTTTTTAAAGACTTAAATACATAAAACAATATAAGTATATTCACAAAAGATAGCTATATTTGAATTCTCATTCCATTTTTCACAAAATTTCTATACGTATATCTAGAGTACATGTATTCGTATCATACCTAGCTTCTATACGTATTTACTATTGGTATATACACATCAAATCACCACCAACCAGCCCTTGTTCATGCCTTATGTATAAGGTAACTCTCTTGTTCATGCCTTATGTATAAGGTAACTACTTTTGATGTTTAGTATGACTAATTACATAAAAATACAACATGAAATTTTTTCCATGTTTTTCCATTAATCATGTTTTTATGGCTTTAAATACATCTTCCATTTTCAAATTTTACTACCTCATTTCTTTAACCAAAAACACACTCTTAAGAAACTCCATAACCATTCAGCTAAAATCCATGAAGATCTAGCCATAAAAACATCACTTAATCACCATAAGAAAACTCTTACAAAAACACTTCAAGAATCCTTCCAAGAACACAAGTTTACTTCCA
The DNA here is from genome assembly GCF_046630445.1 of Rutidosis leptorrhynchoides. Lineage (NCBI taxonomy): Eukaryota > Viridiplantae > Streptophyta > Magnoliopsida > Asterales > Asteraceae > Rutidosis > Rutidosis leptorrhynchoides. The sequence goes on from NC_092334.1 coordinate 13,953,107, forward strand.
ATCTTTCATCCAATTCCATCACCCTTTTGGTTCTAGGTTCTTACTCCTCTTTTACAGCAATCTTGTCCAAGTAACTTGAGGTAGTAACTTTGTTCACAACCTTATTCGATTCATATATATATAGCTATCTTATTTTGTGGTATAAAATTTTAACAACAAGAACATAGTTTGAATGTTTTCAAACTTGTTTGCAAACTAAATAGATCCTTCTAACTTAACTTTTAAAATACTTCAAGACCTGTAATATATCATAAATATATGCTAATTTAACAAGGTATAACTTGGTTTTTCAAAGAACACCTTAAAAACTGAATTTACGACGTCGGAGTGCAACCGGGGGCTGTTTGGGGTTGGATAATTAAAAACCATCTTGAACTTTGAATTGGAGGTTTATATTCTGGAAAAATGATATTTCTTATGAATATGTTAACACATAAAAATTTCATGATTTAATTCAAAGTATAAGTGTTTTTAGAAAAATGGTCATTAAATGATATTTTTGTAACAAAAATGATTAACTTCATAAGTTTCACCAAAGTTTGACCTTTGACCTGTGATTTAGAATATAAACTAAGGTATTTACAGTTCATATTCTTAAAGAGGGACTCGATCCAAGGAAGTGGCAAGTTGAACCAACGAAAACGGAGTTGTAACGAAGAAACTATGACCAAAACAAAATCGGATATCCAAGACTTGTTTAGTCACGAAAATAATTGGAGAAAAATTAAATAAATCACATCTTTTTAAAATAACATGATATTTTATATATATGTACTCATAATTTAATTTTATATGGTTCAGGATCACCCGTAAACAATACGAGAAGATTAATCATAAGATCCCATGATTGTACGCAACACGTCATTTGACAACACCGGTACTTTATGTACGCAACACGTCATTTGACAACACCGGTACCATGGGTCAAGATTAATCCCGACCAATATGAATACGATGGGGGTTTTATTTATTTCGATGGGGGTTTTATTTATTAAACACCTAAATATGAACCATTAAAATTGAATTACTAACATCGGACTGCTAACTACGGACTAAGAAGACATTAAAAGTATTATAAGTATATATATACGTGACGATTGTTTAAAATGAAAATATATTGATATATTATATATGGATAGGTTCGTGATATCAATCGGAGACCAAGTCGAAATTACATATCTTCAAGACAAAAGTGAGTATATAGTCCCACTTTTAAACTCTAAATATTTCGGGATGAGAATACATGTATTTTATGTTTTACGATATGGACACAAGTAACTGAAAAATATATTCTACGTTGAGTTGTACCACTGGCATACTTCCCTGTAGCTTGGTAACTACTATTTACAGCGGTATTGTAAACGCGAATCCTGTTGATAGATCTATCGGGCCTGACAACCCCAACCGGACTGGACGACCAGTATTCAACGGTTGCACAGTACTTCGTTTCGTGACTACACTTGGTACGGTGTAGTAAGATTTCATAATAAAGGGAATATGCGACGTGATTAAATGTTAAGTATGGCTACCAAGTGCTCAACCATTTAGAATATTTTTATTAAAATGTTTACATATGAAATCTTGTGGTCTATATTTATACCGCTGCCGGCATTAAACCTATATCTCACCAACTTTATGTTGACGTTTTAAACATGTCTATTCTCAGGTGATAACTAAAAGCTTCCGCTGCAACATGTTGAATTTAAGCAAGATCTTGAGTATGCATATTTGTGTCAAAAATAAAACTGCATATCCGAGGAATTGTAATGTAAAATATGCTAGAAATCGTATTGTTATCATCACATGTAAAGTTTGTAAGTCTAAGATTATCGCTAAACGATAATCATCTTTATATTGTCTAAAGCTTGTATTAATATAAGAGTTATGGTTTGTAATGTAAAATAAATGCAGTTGTTCTTTTAAAAATTTCGCATATAGAGGTCAATACCTCGCAATGAAATCATACGTTATCTAACTCGTTCATATGGTTAAGGACGGGTTATGACAAAAAGCATATCATCTTCCAGTAGAAATTGAACACAAAGCATTTTGGGCTTTGAAGACATGTAATCTTAATTTACATGAAGCTGGACGTCTACAGTTAAGTCAATTAAATGAATTAGAAGGATTAAGACATGAAGCATACGAAAATTCGTTGATCTATAAGGAAAGAATGAAGAAATGGCATGATAAAAGAATCAGAAGTTCCAAAGAATTTAAAGAAGGAGACAGAGTTCTTTTTTTCAATTCACGATTCAAGCTATTTCCTGGAAAATTGAAATCAAGATGGTCTGGACCATTCATAGTCAAAAGAGTTTTCCCATACGGAACAGTATGCTTGCTGTAATGTCTGCCAGAATCTTGAAATAAATCTTCCATCCCTATCAGAGATAATAGAGATTGGTATTCCATGTCTGGAGATGACTTCCTTCAAATACAGTCTTGCTAACTTCTCCATCTTGTCATCTTCTCTTATTGGCAGGAAGTGTGATGACTTGGTAAGATGATCAACTATTACCCAAATAGTATCATAACCACTTGCAGTCCTTGGCAATTTAGTAATGAAATCCATGGTAATGTTTTCCCATTTCCATTCCGGGATTTCAGGTTGTTGTAGTAGACCTGATGGTTTCTGATGTTCAGCTTTGACCTTAGAACACGTCAAACATTCTCCTACATATTTAGCAATATCGGCTTTCATACCTGGCCACCAAAAATGTTTCTTAAGATCCTTGTACATCTTCCCCGTTCCAGGATGTATTGAGTATATGGTTTTATGAGCTTCTCTAAGTACCATTTCTCTCATATCTCCAAATTTTGGTACCCAAATTCTTTCAGCCCTATACCGGGTTCCGTCTTCCCAAATATTAAGATGCTTCTCCGATCCTTTGGGTATTTCATCCTTTAAATTTCCCTCTTTTAAAACTCCTTGTTGCGCCTCCTTTATTTGAGTAGTAAGGTTAGTGTGAATCATTATATTCATAGATTTTACTCGAATGGGTTCTCTGTCCTTTCTGCTCAAGGCGTCGGCTACCACATTTGCCTTCCCCGGGTGGTAACGAATCTCAAAGTCGTAATCATTTAACAATTCAATCCACCTACGCTGCCTCATATTCAGTTGTTTCTGATTAAATATGTGTTGAAGACTTTTGTGGTCGGTATATATAATACTTTTGACCCCATATAAGTAGTGCCTCCAAGTCTTTAATACAAAAACAACCGCACCTAATTCCAAATCATGCGTCGTATAATTTTGCTCGTGAATCTTCAATTGTCTAGACGCATAGGCAATCACCTTCGTCCGTTGCATTAATACACAACCGAGACCTTGCTTTGATGCGTCACAATAAATCACAAAATCATCATTCCCTTCAGGCAATGACAATATAGGTGCCGTAGTTAGCTTTTTCTTCAATAATTGAAACGCTTTCTCTTGTTCATCCTTCCATTCAAATTTCTTCCCTTTATGCGTTAATGCAGTCAAGGGTTTTGCTATTTTGGAGAAATCTTGGATGAATCTTCTATAGTAACCAGCCAATCCTAAAAATTGACGTATATGCTTCGGAGTTTTTGGGGTTTCCCACTTTTCAACAGTTTCGATCTTTGCCGGGTCCACCTGGATACCTTCTTTGTTTACTATGTGACCGAGGAATTGAACTTCTTCCAACCAAAATGCACACTTTGAAAACTTAGCGTACAGTTTTTCTTTCCTCAATACTTCTAGCACTTTTCTCAAATGTTCTTCGTGCTCTTGATCATTCTTTGAGTAAATAAGTATGTCATCGATGAAAACAATGACAAACTTATCAAGATATGGCCCACACACTCGGTTCATAAGGTCCATGAACACAGCTGGTGTGTTAGTCAATCCAAACGGCATAACCATAAACTCGTAATGACCATAACGCATCCTAAAAGCAGTTTTTGGAATATCATCCTCCTTTACTCGCATTTGATGATATCCAGAACATAAATCGATCTTTGAATAAACCAACGAGCCTTGTAGTTGATCAAATAAGTCGTCAATTCTCGGCAGTGGATAACGGTTTTTGATGGTAAGTTTGTTCAACTCTCTGTAGTCAATACACAACCTAAATGTACCATCCTTCTTCTTGACAAACAAAACAGGAGCTCCCCATGGTGATGTGCTTAGTCGAATGAAACCACGTTCTAATAGTTCTTGCAGTTGCCTTTGCAGTTCTTTCATCTCGCTGGGTGCGAGTCTGTAAGGAGCACGAGCTATTGGTACAGCTCCTGGTACAAGATCTATTTGAAATTCAACGGATCGATGTGGGGGTAATCCCGGTAATTCTTTCGGAAATACATCGGGAAATTCTTTTGCGATGGGAACATCATTGATGCTCTTTTCTTCAGTTTATACTTTCTCGACGTGTGCTAGAACAGCATAGCAACCTTTTCTTATTAGTTTTTGTGCCTTCAAATTACTAATAAAATGTAGCTTTGTGTTGCCCTTTTCTCCGTACACCATTAAGGGTTTTCCTTTTTCTCGTATAATGCAAATTGCATTTTTGTTACAAACGATCTCTGCTTTCACTTCTTTCAACCAGTCCATACCGATTATCACATCAAAACTCCCTAACTCTACTGGTATCAAGTCAATCTTAAATGTTTCGCTAACCAGTTTAATTTCTCGATTCCGACATATATTATCTGCTGAAATTAATTTACCATTTGCTAATTCGAGTAAAAATTTACTATCCAACGGCGTCAATGGACAACTTAATTTAGCACAAAAATGTCTACTCATATAGCTTCTATCCACACCCGAATCAAATAAAACGTAAGCAGATTTATTGTCAATAAGAAACGTACCCGTAACAAGCTCCGGGTCTTCCTGTGCCTCTGCCGCATTAATATTGAAAACTCTTCTGCGGCCTTGTCCATTCGTGTTCTCCTGGTTCGGGCAATTTCTAATAATGTGGCCCAATTTTCCACATTTATAACAAAATACATTGGCATAACTTGCTCCGACACTACTTGCTCCGCCATTACTCGTTCCGACACCATTTGTTCCTTTCGTTCTGTTAACCCCTGGTCCGTAGACCTCACACTTCACCGCGCTATGACCATTTCTTTTACACTTGTTGCAAAATTTGGTGCAGAACCCCGAGTGATACTTTTCACACCTTTGGCATAGCTGCTTCTGATTGTTGTTGTTATTGCGGTTGTTATTGTTGTTGGGACGATTGTTGTAGTTGCTGTTGTTGTTGTTGTTGGGCCGTTTATTGTAGTTGCGATTGATGTTGCGATTGTTGGGATAATTGTTGCGATTATTATTGTAATTGCTGTTGTTGTTGTATTGGTGATTCTTATCACCGTTTTCCTCCCACTTTCTTTTGACTTGCTTCACATTGGCCTCTTCAGCCGTCTGTTCTTTAATTCTTTCCTCAATCTGGTTCACTAGTTTGTGAGCCATTCTACATGCCTGTTGTATGGAGGTGGGCTCGTGTGAACTTATATCTTCTTGGATTCTTTCCGGTAATCCTTTCACAAACGCGTCGATCTTCTCTTCCTCATCTTCGAACGTTCCCGGGCAGAATAGGCACAATTCTGTGAATCGTCTTTCGTACGTGGTAATATCAAATCCTTGGGTTCGTAACCCTCTAAGTTCTGTTTTGAGCTTATTGACCTCGGTTCTGGGACGGTACTTCTCGTTCATCAAGTGCTTGAATGCTGACCACGGTAGTGCGTACGCATCATCTTGTCCCACTTGCTCTAGATAGGTATTCCACCATGTTAACGCAGAACCTGTGAAGGTATGCATAGCGTACTTCACTTTGTCCTCTTCAGTACACTTACTTATGGCAAACACCGATTCGACCTTCTCGGTCCACCGTTTCAATCCGATAGGTCCTTCGGTTCCATCAAATTCCAAAGGTTTGCAGGCAGTGAATTCTTTGTAGGTGCATCCTACACGATTTCCTGTACTGCTAGATCCAAGGTTATTGTTGGTGTGTAGCGCAGCCTGTACTGTGGCTATGTTTGAAGCTAGAAAAGTACGGAATTCCTCTTCATTCATATTCACGGTGTGTCGAGTAGTCGGTGCCATTTCCTTCAAAATAGTCAAATGGAACAAGTTAATCATACAGAATATTAAGAGTAGTTAATAGTATTTCGTAGCATAATATGAACTCATTTATAAAAGCTTTTTCTTCATATTAGCGTTTTACAAGTTTAAATTCGGGTAGTACCTACCCGTTAAGTTCATACTTAGTAGCTAATATACAATTCAACTACTACAATTCTATATGAAAAACTGATTATAATAATATTTCGCGTTCAAACTTTTATACAATATTTTACAAACTTACAATACCGCTTATTTTACATAAAGCATGAAATATAGCACACAATAACTTTGATACAAGATAGTTGTGAAGATAATTCTAGCTAGTACACAAGTCGTTCAGCAAAGGTAATAAAGACACGTAATTCATACGTCCAGAAACAAGTCATGCATTCTGGTTTTACTAGGACTACTTCCCATCCTTGGTCTTGTGGAACATAACTGTTATGGCCATTGATAAGACAGCGTGTTGTAACGTCGTCAAAGGGACGAGGGTTACGTAATGACCAACAGTCTCGTAATAACCTAAAAACCTCATTTCTTACCCTAATTACCGACTCCGTCACTTGTGGGAACGTTTTGTTTAATAGTTGTAGCCCGATGTTCTTTTTCTCACTTTGGTGAGAAGCGAACATTACTAACCCGTAAGCATAGCATGCTTCTTTATGTTGCATGTTAGCCACTTTTTCTAAATCATGAAGTCCTATATTCGGATACATTGAGTCAAAATAATTTCTTAACCCGTTGCGTAAAATAGCATTTGGGTTCCCCGCAATATATGCGTCAAAGTAAACACATCGTAACTTATGGGTTTCCCAATGTGATATCCCCCATCTTTCAAACGAAAGTCTCTTATAAACCAAGACATTCTTGGAACGTTCTTCGAATGCCTTACAAACTGATTTCGCTGTAAATAGTTGTGCCGAAGAATTCTGACCGACTCTAGACAAGATTTCATCAATCATGTCTCCGGGTAGGTCTCTTAAAATATTGGGTTGTCTATCCATTTTGTGTTTTTATACTGTAAAATAGACAAGAGTTAGATTCATAAAAAAAAATACTTATTAATACAAGCAATTTTTACATATATCATAAAGCATAAGCACACTATATTACATATATTACACTACACGAATACAACTATCTTATTCCGACTTGCTCGTTTCTTCTTCTTCGGTTTTGGTTCGTTTTGCCAAGTTTCTAGGGATATATGATGTTCCCCTAATACGAGCTGTCGTTTTCCACAACGGTTTAGAAAAACCTGGTGGTTTAGAGGTTCCCGGGTCATTGTTACAACTTAAGGGCTTCGGGGGTTGACGATACATATAAAGTTCATCGAGATTGGAATTATATTTCTCTATTTTTATGCCCTTTCCCTTATTATTTTCTTTTGCCTTTTTAAATTCAGTTGGGGTAATTTCTATAACATCATTGGAATTCTCGTCGGAATCCGATTCATCAGAGAATTGGTAATCCTCCCAATATTTTGCTTCCTTGGCGGAAACACCATTGACCGTAATTAACCTTGGTCGGTTGGTTGAGGATTTTCTTTTACTTAACCGTTTTATTATTTCCCCCACCGGTTCTATTTCCTCCTCCGGTTCCTCCTCTTCCGGTTCTGATTCTTCTTCCGGTTCTTCTTCGGGAACTTGTGAATCAGTCCAATATATATTCGACTCTTCGTTATTATTAGGTGAGTCAATGGGATTTGTGCTAGAGGTAGACATCTATCACACAATATCAAACATGTTAAGAGATTAATATATCACATAATATATACATGTTAATAATATATAGTTTCCAACAAAAATGTTAAGCAATCATTTTTAAAGAAAACACGGTCGAAGTCCAGACTCACTAATGCATCCTAACAAACTTGATAAGACACACTAATGAAAATTTTCTGGTTCTCTAAGACCAACGCTCGGATACCAACTGAAATGTCCCGTTCTTATTGATTAAAAACGTTCCATATTAATTGATTTCGTTGCGAGGTTTTGACCTCTATATGAGACGTTTTTCAAAGACTGCATTCATTTTTAAAAAAAACCATAACCTTTATTTCATAAATAAAGGTTTAAAAAGCTTTACGTAGATTATCAAATAATGATAATCTAAAATATCCTGTTTACACACGACCATTACATAATGGTTTACAATACAAATATGTTACATCGAAATCAGTTTCTTGAATGCAGTTTTTACACAATATCATACAAACATAGACTCCAAATCTTGTCCTTATTTTAGTATGCAACAGCGGAAGCTCTTAGTATTCACCTGAGAATAAACATGCTTTAAACGTCAACAAAAATGTTGGTGAGTTATAGGTTTAACCTATATATCAAATCGTAACAATAGACCACAAGATTTCATATTTCAATACACATCTCATACATAGAGATAAAAATCATTCATATGGTGAACACCTGATAACCGACATTAACAAGATGCATATATAAGAATATCCCCATCATTCCGGGACACCCTTCGGATATGATATAAATTTCAAAGTACTAAAGCATCCGGTACTTTGGATGGGGTTTGTTAGGCCCAATAGATCTATCTTTAGGATTCGCGTCAATTAGGGTGTCTGTTCCCTAATTCTTAGATTACCAGACTTAATAAAAAGGGGCATATTCGATTTTGATAATTCAACCATAGAATGTAGTTTCACGTACTTGTGTCTATTTTGTAAATCATTTATAAAACGTGCATGTATTCTCATCCCAAAAATATTAGATTTTAAAAGTGGGACTATAACTCACTTTCACAGATTTTTACTTCGTCGGGAAGTAAGACTAGGCCACTGGTTGATTCACGAACCTATAACAATATATACATATATATCAAAGTATGTTCAAAATATATTTACAACACTTTTAATATATTTTGATGTTTTAAGTTTATTAAGTCAGCTGTCCTCGTTAGTAACCTACAACTAGTTGTCCACAGTTAGATGTACAGAAATAAATCGATAAATATTATCTTGAATCAATCCACGACCCAGTGTATACGTATCTCAGTATTGATCACAACTCAAACTATATATATTTTGGAATCAACCTCAACCTTGTATAGCTAACTCCAACATTCACATATAGAGTGTCTATGGTTGTTCCGAAATATATATAGATGTGTCGACATGATAGGTCGAAACATTGTATACGTGTCTATGGTATCTCAAGATTACATAATATACAATACAAGTTGATTAAGTTATGGTTGGAATAGATTTGTTACCAATTTTCACGTAGCTAAAATGAGAAAAATTATCCAATCTTGTTTTACCCATAACTTCTTCATTTTAAATCCGTTTTGAGTGAATCAAATTGCTATGGTTTCATATTGAACTATATTTTATGAATCTAAACAGAAAAAGTATAGGTTTATAGTCAGAAAAATAAGTTACAAGTCGTTTTTGTAAAGGTAGTCATTTCAGTCGAAAGAACGACGTCTAGATGACCATTTTAGAAAACATACTTCCACTTTGAGTTTAACCATAATTTTTGGATATAGTTTCATGTTCATAATAAAAATCATTTTCCCAGAATAACAACTTTTAAATCAAAGTTTATCATAGTTTTTAATTAACTAACCCAAAACAGCCCGCGGTGTTACTACGACGGCGTAAATCCGGTTTTACGGTGTTTTTCGTGTTTCCAGGTTTTAAATCATTAAGTTAGCATATCATATAGATATAGAACATGTGTTTATTTGATTTTAAAAGTCAAGTTAGAAGGATTAACTTTTATTTGCGAACAAGTTTAGAATTATCTAAACTATGTTCTAGTGATTACAAGTTTAAACCTTCGAATAAGATAGCTTTATATGTATGAATCGAATGATGTTATGAACATCATTACTACCTCAAGTTCCTTGGATAAACCTACTGGAAATGAGAAAAATAGATCTAGCTTCATAGGATCTTTGAATGGCTTGAAAGTTCTTGAAGCAGAATCATGACACGAAAACAATTTCAAGTAAGATTTCCACACGAAATAAGATTGTTATAGTTATAGAAATTGAATTAAAGTTTGAATATGATTATTACCTTGTATTAGAAAGATAACCTACTGTAAGTAACAAAGGTTTCTTGATCTTGGATGATTACTTGGAATGGATTTAGAAAACTTGGAAGTAAACTTGCAATCTTGGAAGTATTCTTGATTTTATGAAATTAGAACTTTTGGAATTTATGAAGAACACTTAGGACTTGAAGATAGAACTTGAGAGAGATCAATTAGATGAAGAAAAGTGAAGAATGAAAGTGTTTGTAGGTGTTTTTGGTCGTTGGTGTATGGATTAGATATAAAGGATATGTAATTTTGTTTTCATGTAAATAAGTCATGAATGATTACTCATATTTTTGTAATTTTATGAGATATTTCATGCTAGTTGCCAAATGATGGTTCCCACATGTGTTAGGTGACTCACATGGGCTGCTAAGAGCTGATCATTGGAGTGTATATACCAATAGTATATACATCTAAAAGCTGTGTATTGTACGAGTACGAATACGGGTGCATACGAGTAGAATTGTTGATGAAACTGAACGAGGATGTAATTGTAAGCATTTTTGTTAAGTAGAAGTATTTTGATAAGTGTATTGAAGTCTTTCATAAGTGTATGAATACATATTAAAACACTACATGTATATACATTTTAACCGAGTCATTAAGTCATCATTAGTCGTTATATGTAAATGTTGTTTTGAAACCTTTAGGTTAACGATCTTGTTGAATGTTGTTAACCCATTGTTTATTATAACAAATGAGATGTTAAATTGTTATATTATCATGATATTATGATATATAATATATCTTAGTATGATACATATACAGTTAAATGTCGTTACAACGATAATCGTTACATATATGTCTCGTTTTGAAATCATTAAGTTAGTAGTCTTATTTTTACATATGTATTTCATTGTTAATACACTTAATAATATATTTACTTATCATTTAACATAATTAACCAAGTGTATCAATATCTTAATATGATTCATATGTACCTAGTAAGACGTTGTTATAACGATAATCGTTATATATATCGTTTTCGAGTTTCTTAAATTAATAGTCTCATTTTTATGTATATAACTCATTGTTAAAATACCTAATGAGATACATACTTATAATAAAATCATGTTAACTATATATATAACCATATATATGTCATCTTATAGTTTTTACAAGTTTTAACGTTCGTGAATCACCGGTCAACTTGGGTGGTCAATTGTCTATATGAAACCTATTTCAATTAATCAAGTCTTAACAAGTTTGATTGCTTAACATGTTGGAAACACTTAATCATGTAAATAACAATTTCATTTAATATATATATAAACATGGAAAAGTTCGGGTCACTACAAAATGCCACAAAATGTCATTCAAGTATGTGAAGTATTTGACATTTGGGGTATTGACTTTATGGGTCCATTTCCAAAATCTCATAATAATCTCTATATTCTCGTAGCCATTGATTATGTATCTAAATGGGCGGAAGCACAAGCTCTCCCAACTAATGATGCACGAGTTGTAGTCAACTTTTTAAAACGTCTTTTTGCAAGGTTTGGAACACCGAAAGCTTTAATAAGTGATCGGGGTACTCATTTCTGTAATAATCAACTTGAGAAAGTTCTCAAAAGATATAGAGTAGCTCATAAAATCTCCACCGCATATCATCCACAAACAAGTGGACAAGTTAAAAATACCAACCGAGCTTTAAAACGTATTCTAGAGAAAACCGTAGGATCAAATCCGAAGGAATGGTCCATTAAATTGGAGGATGCACTCTGGGCTTTTAGAACAGCCTACAAAACTCCAATTGGAACCACACCTTTTAAACTCGTTTATGGAAAAGCATATCATCTTCCAGTAGAAATTGAACACAAAGCATTTTGGGCTTTGAAGACATGTAATCTTAATTTAGATGAAGCTGGACGTCTACGGTTAAGTCAATTAAACGAATTAGAAGGATTAAGACATGAAGCATACGAAAATTCATTGATCTATAAGGAAAGAACGAAGAAATGGCATGATAAAAGAATCAGAAGTTCCAAAGAATTTAAAGAAGGAGACAGAGTTCTTCTTTTCAATTCACGATTCAAGCTATTTCCTGGAAAATTGAAATCAAGATGGTCTGGACCATTCATAGTCAAAAGAGTTTTCCCATACGGAACAGTAGAATTGATAAATTCAAATGGGATTGAATTTAAAGTTAATGGTCACAGAGTTAAACATTACATAGATAGTCCAATGGAAGTTGACAACGAAGTTAATCACAATTTCGACACCACAGCTAACCAAGTGTGGGGAGAATCAAGTTTTTAAAGGATAATATGTATTTCTGTTAGAGTTAGATTTTCTGTTTTCGTGTAGTTACACGAAAATGGAACCCGAATGGTCTTTCCCTAGCAGACCCTAAAGAACTAGTCTTCTCCCCCCATTCTGAATTTTTATTTTTTTTAGGTTTTACGAGATGAAGACTTCCTGTGAACTAAACCATGGTCTAATGCTACACGCTTTGATTACTAAACGTAATAATGACACCCTTCCAAGTGAAATAGTATCATTAATCAGAGGCAAATTGGCCGAAGTAAGAAAAGAATCCAGATGCGAAAATAATAAGTTACAATTTGGTAAAGGAAAATCAAAATCCGCAGCGAAAAGAAGAGCACGACACCTTGAAAGATGTCACAAATGCGGAAAATGGTCACACGAAGGTAAATGTTCAAATAATCAAACCTATTCAAACACCGAATTTGTTACTTTATGCAGAGACGGACCGTTCATATGTTTAGAAGAAAAATCGATAAATGCTCGAGGTTACGCCTATGTAGCTATGGAAAACCAATTAGTCCGACTATCTTATGAGTGGGCTAGAGCATATCACTAAGAAATCTCTTTCACAGGTAAGTTTGTACAGTTTTCATTTTTATTTTTATTTTTATTTTTAACCTTTTGATAATAAACACTAAATTGTTCGCTATAAAGTATTAAATTGGTATTCGATAAAATTAGGTCTTGCGACCGAAATTATTGATATCATACAAAAATTTATTACATCACTGCGAAATTTTAACGTTTATTCTTAAGGTATAAATATCTTTAATCAATCAACCAAAAATATTTCAAAAATTCGTCATGAGTTAAATTAGGTCATGGAACCGAAATTACTTTACCGAAAAGAGTGGCGCATATTTTTGATAATATTTGATTGATTAAAGTGGGATAAAAGACCAAAAAGATTTTTATTTTATTTTTACCATGTTTTTAAAATTAATATTAAAATAATATTGTAAAATTTTTAAATATATATATTTAAAATTGTAAATATTTGAAAAATTAATATTTTTAATATAAGTTTGTATGTATAAAAACAAAAATATAATTTAAGTTTGGTGTGAATTTTTAATATGAATTTTTAATTTTATGCATTTTAAATTTAAGTTTGGTGTGAATTTAAAAACAAAAATTTACTTTATTTCGCTAAGTTAAAAATATGATTTTTAAATTCGTCCTGAGTTGAAGACTAGGTTGATAAGGCTAAAAAGGAACATATATTTCATAGCAAAATCCCCCAAGAAAGACAAGATTTTAGTTGCAATTGTTCCATTTTCGAGTAATATTCGTTTATTTTAAATAAGTGCGAAGACAAAAGGCGAAAACGAAGATTTGAAGACGCAAAGGTCCAAAAAGCTCAAAAGTACAAGATACAATCAAAAAGGTTCAAATTATTGATGAAGAACGTCTAAAAATGATAAGAGTACAAGTTACAAAACGCAAAGTACACAATATAAAATTGTACGAAAGGACGTTCGAAAATCCGGAACTGGGACCTAAGTCAACTTTCAACGCTCGACGCAACGGTGTAAAAATTACAAGTCAACTATGCACAAGAATAAAATATAATATTTAAATAATTCATAATAAGAATAATATTAAATAATAAAAAGTTGTTAATTGAGCATAGTTCAGGGGTCGTAAGTGAAAAATCAAATTCAGAATTCGCCTATAAAAGGCAGTGTATTCGATAGAAAAAAAAGACACCCTTTTCTATCCTAAATCCCTTTTCTATATCTAATATCAATATCTATAATTCTCTATCATAATGTTAATGTAATAAGATATAACAATAATCTTAATTTTAAGTTTAAATTATGATAATAATAAGATTTATGATAGAGATCGTTTGAGTATGTAAGTCGAAATTCTGTCCGTGTAACGCTACGCTATTTTTAATCATTGTAAGTTATGTTCAAACTTTTTATATTAATGTCTCGTAGCTAAGTTATTATTATGCTTATTTAAAACGAAGTAATCATGATGTTGGGCTAATTACTAAAATTGAGTAATTGGGCTTTGTACCATAATTAAGGTTTGGGCAAAAGACCGACACTTGTGGAAATTGGACTATTGACTATTAATAGATGGGGGGTATTGTCTAATTGAGTGACAACTCATTGGAGTCTGTCGAACCTATCTTCAAATTAATTATCCTAATAATTAATAATGATTATGGTTGTCCTATTTAGTGACGTTCATATGGAATCTATTATAATCATTTAATTAATTATTCGGGTTGGGTAATTGATTATTCAAACTGATCAAGTGGGTAAATTAATATTCATATCTAATCAAAACAGGGGTAGATTACATACAGTGATAACTGGTGTAATTGTTGACAGAAGTGATAACTGCGTCACAGTTTAAATCCTTAATTAGTTGGAATATTTGACTTCGGGTATAAGGGTAATTTGACGAGGACACTCGTACTTTATATTTATGACCGATGGACTATTATGGATAAAAACCAGATAGGTATCAAATAAACCATGACAAAGGACAATTAACCCGAGTAACAATTAATTAAAATCAAAACGTCAAACATCATGATTACGGAAGTTTAAATAAGCATAATCCTTTTATTTCATATTCTATCGCAATTTTATTTATTGTTATTTTATTTATCGTCATTTATTTATTTTACGCACTTTAATTATTGTCATTTATCTTTACGCTTAAAAATATAAAATCGACAAACCGGTCATTAAACGGTAAAAACCCCCCTTTTATAATAATATTACTACTTATATATATATATATATATATATATATATATATATATTTATAAATATAGTTTTATAAAAATATAGTACGTAATCACTAGCTCCCTGTGGAACGAACCGGACTTACTAAAAACTACACTACTCTACGATTAGGTACACTGCCTATAGTGTTGTAGCAAGGTTTAGGTATATCCCATCCGTAAATTAATAAAACTTGTGTCATATTTTGTAGTATTTCCTAGTAAAAATAATACTATTTCGTACCCTCACGCTACATCATCATAGGTCGTTGAACCAAAATTGCTCTACCCAAGGGAGGGACGAGAACTTTTATTATCATTATTTTTAATCTTATTGAATTAAAGTATGCCAAAAACATTTAAAAAACCCAAAAATCTTTACTTTTTAAACAATGTTTTGAAATGACGAAATTTTAAAATTTTGTCGAGGGACGGACTAGGACATCGTTCCGAAACAACCTCATCCTAAATAAAAGGAAAAACAAAATTTTAAATATAATTTATGTTTTATTAGTATAAGGTTTTATATATAAAAAAACCACCGCGACTCGCGGAGGTTTAAATGGCCCCACCACCGCACTCGCGGAGGTCAAAAAAACCCAGAAACATATCTGGTCGAACAGACCAGTCCCCTTCACCACCACACCCATTTTCCACGAAAAACACACACAAAAACCTCTCAAAATCGAAATTTTTCACCAATAATCGTCAAATTTGTTGCTAAAATCACAATGAGGAGACTATTATCAAGGAATTACTCAAGGAAATCGGTAAATTTCTACACCTAAACACCATTTACTCCGAATTTTAGTGTTCTTGAACAATTTCATACATAATTCGATTTTGATGCTTTCTAGGGCAATAATGCTTCAATTGTTTGTGTATTATGCTTGTATAACCTAGATTGATGCTATTTAACATGATTAGAAGTTTTGAACTTCAATTTTTGAATAATTTAGGGTTTGTGTTCTTGAACAAAATTAGGGCTTTTTGATATAAACAGGTTATGGCCGAATTTTGTTGTTAGTTTATGCTAAATTGAGTAGTGTAACATGTTTAGGTTGCTAAATGATCAAAACTTTGATCCTAAACATGATTTATGAAGATTAAAGTGGACTTTTTGAACCAAAATTGCATGAACTTGATTTAATTGATATGAATGCCATGAGGAACTTATTTAATTGTTATAATGATTGTTTTTGACATGTTTTAAAAGATAAATGCGAAGGAACTTTGTATACATTTTTGTAAAAGTATATTTGTAAAAGTGTAGAATTGTTAATATTTTGAAAATGTGTATAGAGTTTAATATGGATTAAACATGTCATTGAAATTGTTTAGATTTATGATTTTGCTAAAACTAATGCATATTTGGATGCACAAAAATTGTGTTTGCTATATTTTGCAGACTGAAAGGGGTGAATCTTCATCCCAGGCTTGCAATGCTCCTCCGGAAGATGCAAATCAACAGGAAATTAATAACCATTACCGACAAGATATGCCTCACCCAATTGTTTCATATTCAAACATTCATGAGGCAGATTTACATCCGAATTTGAGATTTGATAGATATTGGATAGACTATCCAAAATATCAAAAAAACCTGCACAACCTTGTGTCTAATAATGTTGAGGTACCCAGAGTTATAGATTGGGAGCCATTAGAGGTAGTGAAATTGGCCGAGCCAATCAGGGAATTACTTACTCAAAGGTATGGTAATTCTACTTTTAGTGATTGGGTACATTTATTCAACATGCGTAGACCTGTATATAGAGAATGGTGTATAGAGTTATTGTGTACTATTGAAATAAATGATCGGGTAGATACTTTAACCGATCGTAGTTTTATTAGATTTTTATTAGGAGGGGAGATGCGCCATATGTCCTTACCAGACATGGCTCGGGCTTTAGGTATATATACGCCCGAGGAGCTAGCATCTTATGATTGCCAGAGGTTAATAGTTTATGGTAGGAGGGTGGATGAGAATTTTGATACAAATGACGTATGGAGTAGGATGACTAGCCATCGCTGATTCCAAGGGGGATTATACTCTTATCTTGATATTGATAGAGCTGAATTAAGAGTAATCCATAGGTTTTTAGCCAATTCGATTACACAACGAGGTAAGAATAAGGAAAAGGTAAATGAACAGGATTTGTTTTACCACATGTGTATTCGAGACCCACATAGCGCTGTAAGTATACCTTTTTGTGTGGGTTATTATTTATTGACTATGGTTAGGGGTATGAGGCGTGGTAGCATAATAGGAGGTGGTATATTTATTACTTTAATTTCTGAATATCTTGGTGTGGATAGAAGTCGGGGGGGAATATTAATGGCAGAACCAGAACCCCTCGATAGAATAGATTTGCGTGTTTATCATGGTGCTAAGGTCTTAAAGAAATGAAACAACGCGGCAGCACGTTATGATGGCAGGCACCCACAGGTTGAGAGAGATCAACAGCAAGGTCAACCGGGAGGGGGTAATCCAATGACAGAAATGCAAAATTTTTATGGCTCGACACGAGTATGAAATGGCTAGACAAAAAGCATTTCAAGATTTGCAGTATCATCAAAGCCAAATCATAAGTCATTATACACATGTAGGTAGAGACAACATTCCTACCGTTATGCCCGAATTTGCTCCTTGGACTTTAGAGAGCCGACCACCATATCCTACATATGACCCAGCCCAAGCATTTTACAGCATCTATGGATACGCTTGGGACCCATATTGGAACCATCCTCCTCATCCGTAATTTTCTATTTTTGTTTATTTTATTGTAATGTTACTAATTCTTAATTTTCTTATTTCTTATTTTATTATTATAATAGCTTTTATAATTTTCTAACTTTATTAGATTTTAATAATTTTTGAATGTGGTGTGAAAACCCAACTTCAAAAATATGTATTTATGTGTTTGTATTTTATCTCATGTACAAAACAGGGTAAAACAGCGCATTTTCAAAGACTGGCATTAAGTTCAGCAAAAGCTGGTACTTTTGACGGAAAAAAAAATGAAAAACAAATGTGATGTACCAACAGACGGAATGAACAAATGATGTGCACCATTTATCATTCAGCAAACAAATGCCAATATGTTTGGAAACTTTGGTAAAATTTAATCATTTTTCTACGCTAATCACCCTCAATAATTTAAATTGTTACTGATTTCTCGCAAATGAGGGCATTGCAAGATCTTAAGTATGGGAAGGGGTTAAATTCTTTCGGATTTAAAAAAAAAAAAATTTAACTTAAACACTTGGTTATCATTAAAAATACTAGTAACGTTGTAGTTGTATTAGAATCTAGTGCTCTCTGATAACAAAGAACAACCCTAGTCTTATATACTGACTACCCACTTCTAGTAAAATTTTTCAAAATTTTCAATTAAATGAACTCAAAATCATGTTTATACATATTTATGAACGATAAAATTAGGTGTTAACACCGAAATTATTGTTACCTCGGAAAGGACATAAATTGAGAAACAAACCAAAATGTTAGAATTCATTTAAAATGGAATAGAGGACAATAAAAAGGCAAATAAAAGAAAATAAAAGCCAAGTGTGGGAAAATTTACCAAGTTATTTTAAACATATGTCACATATTTCTGTAACAAATAATTAAAGATACTTTTGCTTTGGACTAAACTAAACAGTTTTACCCGATTTACTGTAAGAAAGATGGATCTACACGATGAATCAATTCCATCGTTAAAAGGAAGTAAAGTCTTCCGAAAAAGAAACGCGCTTCTTGATTTAGGTCAGGAAGTTGTCGTCCAGACCAGCTGTAGGTTGACGAAAAATCTAGAAAAGTCATCTCTAAAATCAGCAGGAAATCCACGGACCTCAGCATCAAACAGGGTCGCCAAGTGGTCAGACTTATCCTAACCATGAGAGGATCTGTCTTGTAAAATGGGGAGGACGCCGTGCAAATTAGCTGGATAAGACTAATGAATCAGATCCCCAGAAAGGATAATCTCCTTTAAAGATCAAAAATCAGCTTTTAAGACTGATATTACTCAATCCTTGAGATTGACCTTAAAGATTGAGAATTACAAACTCATGGAATTCGATGATATCTAAACTCGAGCTTGAACGAGAAAATATTTTGATCAAAATTACAAACCGATTTGTTTTCTGAAAATCCATTTTCAATACGTTCATTACCATTGAACGTAAAATCCTAGGAATTCACCTGGAATTCATTAGGTCACCTGGACCAATTCGGGTGTCAACCGTAAGAACGGTGGTTGCATAGCATGGTCAAACACAGGACCTTGTGCCAGACCGAAAAATTATAAGGGTGAGCTTTACTATTGCTCCTACAAAGGATAGTAATTGCATCCGATACGTTATAGACCATAATTAAAAGCATGTCAGGGGACATTGCCTTAACAGTTGCTTGTTCAACGCTTTACTTTACAACCGGACGGTAGTTTACCGAAAGGTAATATACGGAGCAAGTATACTGGACGTGTTGCTTTCCTAATACAAGGTTAGCAAGTGGGTGACACAAAACCGCAAGTTTTGAGCTAAAATTTTCAAATCTGAAACCCACCAAACCCACAAAAACAATTTGCAAACACCGGTGAAGGGTTATTCTGGAAAACTTATCTAGGGTAAAAACTAGATTTAATTTTCAAAAGATCAAATGTTATCATAAAGATCCAATTTCCTAATGGATCTAAATTTTTATAGTCATGTGGGACTGTAAACCATAACGTTACTACCATTGTTCATACCGTCGTAATGAAATCACTAATGTACAAAGTGTGAAGAATAAAGAAGTGATTCTAGTATATTTCAAGACTATATTGCTTGAGGACAAGCAACGCTCAAGTGTGGAAATATTTGATAATGCTAAAAACGAACATATATTTCATAGCATTATCCCTCAAGAAAGACAAGCTTTTAGTTGCAGTTGTCTTATTTACAAGGAATATTCGTTTAAATATTAAAAGGTGAAGACAAAAGGCAGATTCGACAAATTGAAGACGCAAATGACCAAAAAGCTAAAAAGTACAAAGTACAAGCAAAGAGGTTCAAATTATTGATAAGGAACGCCTAAAAATGACAAGAGTACAAGCCGCAAAACGCAAAGTACAAGATATTAAATCATACAAAAGGACGTTCGAAAATCCGAAACCGAGACATGAACCAGCTTTCAACGTACGACGCAACGGACCGAAAGTTACAAATTAATTATGTATATAAATATAATATAATATAATATATAATTAATTATATAAATTATATATTTATATTATATTTATATAATAAAATCCGTCGGCAAGCTAGGAGCCAAACTTAATATAGCTGGAATCAGGGGCTCCGCACTCGCGGAGCTTTGAAGACAAAAACCTCCGTACTCGCGGAGGTCAAACAGTATTACGTGGGCCTATAAAAGGCCGAGCATTCGACCGATTTTTACACATCTTTTTCCTTCTTCATTCATCAACGTATATGTATATATATTTATATTTTAATTTTAATTTTAATTTTAAATCCTAATAATAAGGGTATGTTAGCGAATATTGTAAGGGTGTAAGTTGAAATTCTGTCCGTGTAACGCTACGCTATTTTTAATCATTGTAAGTTATGTTCAACCTTTTTACATTAATGTCTCGTAGCTAAGTTATTATTATGCTTATTTAAGTCGAAGTAATCATGATGTTGGACTAAAAATATTAAAATTGGGTAATTGGGCTTTGTACCATAATTGGGATTTGGACAAAAGAACGACACTTGTGGAAATTAGACTATGGGCTATTAATGGGCTTTATATTTTTTTGACTAAATGATAGTTTGTTAATTTTAATATAAAGATTTACAATTGGACGTACCTATAAATAACCATATACACTCGATCGGACACGATGGGCGGGATATTTATATGTACGAATAATCGTTCATTTAACCGGACACGGAAATGAATTAATAGTCTATGGAATTATTAAAACAGGGGTGAAATTATGTATAAGGAAACTTGGCATAATTGATAACAAAGTATTAAAACCTTGGGTTACACGCAGTCGATAACCTGGTGTAATTATTAAACAAAGTATTAAAACCTTGTTACAGTTTAAGTCCCCAATTAATTGGAATATTTGACTTCGGGTATAAGGATAATTTAACGAGGACACTCGCACTTTATATTTATGACTGATGGACTGTTATGGACAAAAACCAGACGGACATATTAAATAATCCAGGACAAAGGACAATTAACCCATGGGAATAAACTAAAATCAACACGTCAAACATCATGATTACGGAAGTTTAAATAATCATAATTCCTTTATTTTCATATTTAATTGCACTTCTAATTATCGTACTTTTTAATTATCGCATTTTTATTTACTATCATTTTATTTATTGCACTTTTAATTATCGCACTTAAATCATCGTCATTTATATTTTTCATTAGGTTTTAATTGTGACTTAAAATATAAAATCGACAAACCGGTCAATAAACGGTAAACCCCCTTTTATATTATTATTATATATAAAAATAAATATTTTGTACAAATATAGTTGTTTAAAATATAGTGTAAAATAAGTCGTCTCCCTGTGGAACGAACCGGACTTACTAAAAACTATACTACTCTACGATTAGGTACACTGCCTATAGTGTTGTAGCAAGGTTTAGGTATATCCATCTGTAAATAATTAAAACTTGTGTAATTTGTAACGTATTTCGTATTAAAAATAATAACTATTTCGTATACACCGCTGCACACATCACCGACAAGGTTTCAGCATAACAACAGCACAAGTCTCAGATAAAATATTCAACATATATAATAAACATTTGTAACCGATAGATAAGCATGTACGATAAAAGCAACTAAAAATAATAAAAGAGTATTATTAAATTAAGGAAGACGTTCACCGTTTACAGATGCTATCTGGACCATTACAAGTGTTGACATCCTCTAAACCGCTCCTAGTACAATCTTCGGTGTTCGCCTCCGGGTAATTAAATTCCCGCTCAGAGCGGAGAAGTCCTTGAAAGTATTCTAGAGAGAGAAAGTATTTATTGTAGTGAGAGGGAGAAGAGAGGTGTGTGGAAATGGGAAGACAAATGGCCCTTTAAATAGGCACAAAAGTGGATGAAAACGGGTGGCAACCCGTTTTGGGGAGCCGACGTGGCAAGCCTGCGGCACCTGCCGTTTGGTGGGTGACCCGTTGCTTGAGCCCGGTGGCCACACCCATTTGGTAACTTGTGGCAACCCATTTGTGATTAAGGGCAAGCTGGCCCTGGCAGCCATTTGGTCTGCTGTTCCTTGGATCATAACTTCGTTCCCGAGGTCGTAACTTGCCGTTCATCGTTTTCGCTCTAGAATCTTCATTTTAGCTCCATTTTAGCTGATTCGTTTTGCATTGTCTTTGTAACAGCTCCATCTATAAAATTAACCGACAAATTGATTATTCTGGCGACAATGTTAGGAACTTTATTGTTTTTAGGATTAAATATCGGGGTAAAAATGTGACTTTTTAGCCGATATCAAATATCTAGAACCAAATGAGAAACCTATTTATTTCAACCAAAGACTTCCTTCTCACTCAAGCTTTTTGTCTCGACCAAAATGACCAGCCAGGCATTTCCGTTAACCAGAGATGTTCAAATAGAACTCAGCAGTACGGATTCAACATATCCCAACCCAAAGCCAAAGGGCTATCTAGCTTACATTTCACTAGTTGCCATAAAGAACGAAGGAAAGATGGGAAAGATGTTGAGAGCTATTCTAGCCAAAGAGAAAGTAATAAACCGATTTATTAGATAAATGGTTGACCACACAAACAGTTGGGAAGGGTAATCCGTGAACTAGTACTTTAGTTAACCAAGGTTAAATATATATAAAATAGTTCCCGAAAGTATTTGATTTAACAAGAAGAACGTGACTTCAATAATAAAGATATATTAAAGATTTAATTATTCAATAGATATAATATTCAATAGTTTTACGTATTGAATATTTGGAAATAATATTCAACAGTTTTACGTGTTGAATATTTGGGATAGATTTTTTATTACTATTACGAAATCAATATAGATTTATAGCGCTATTATAACAACACTTATAACCAATATATAATTTATAAAGACAAGTACGTAATAAGTAACAAATATAGTAATAGATTAGCTTATAAATGGATTATAAATAGATCCTCGTAACGATTGTTATCACCGTGATTCAACTTATGTATTATTCATAGACAAATATTACACAAGATCAAGCTCCAACTCTTTGCATTTAAGAGGTATAGACGGCCTCTTAACAGCTTATATAGACAGCCTCTTAATAGCTTATAACACTCGAACTGATTAATATAAACTAGCCTAGTGATTATAAAAGTGTGTTGTGAAGTGAAAAAAGGAGCTGAGAAAACCTGAGATTACAGAGCGTTTCTTGAGTTTTCTGAATGAATGAAATGAACAACTAGTAGCTTCTATATATAGAGAAACCAGGGCGCCGCCCCAGCGTACCAGGGCGGCGCCCCAGCACACCAGGGTGCCGCCCCAGCATGACCAAGTTACCGCACCAGCTTGACTAAGTCGCCGCCCCAGCTTGACCAAGTCGCCGCCCCAGGTGGTCCAAGTTGCCGCCCCAACAGTGCCATGTCACCACCGTGACTACCAAGTCACCGCCCTTGCATAACGATCCAGTTACTTGTTCCATGTAGGTGCATCTGTAGTCCTTCTTCGTCATTCTGTGTTTTCTGGTTTATCTTCGAAGCGAACCGTGATACTTTTATAGTCCAATAACTGCAACTGCACTTCTGGAGTTCTCTTATACTTGTATTAAACACACACAGCTCCCTAATTTAGTCCGTTGAGGTTTCATGTTCTTGTAATAGTTATTCTATGAGATTAGGGTTTAGTGTGTCTTTTCAGTGTGTGTAAGTCTTGTACTTCCTTGATCTTGGTATATGGCATGTATGGGCTTCTAGGTTCTTGATAGATCTTCATATACAGGTCTCAATTAACGGTTAGAACTCCCGGTTGGTGGCTTTGGGCATCCTAGATCATCTTCTAAGGTAGTCTTCATTAATTAGGGTTAAAAAACCCTAATATCTTGTACTTTCTTTAACTTTTTTACAAAGTGGGCATTTGAAGTCATGTATTGCAAAACTTAGTGGATTAGTGCGTTTATAGAACTGTTTTGCTTAAATACATGTAGAATGCTAATGAATATCGGTTGTAAAAACATGACTTTTTACGCGATAAAATCCTTGATAAAATGATGATGGTGGAATCCGCCGTGTCCTAGGAAACTCCTTACGACTTTGATTGTGGTAGGTTCTGGAAGTTCGAATATGGTTTTGATCTTTGCTTTGTCGACTTCTATTCCTGACTTCGTTATTTTAAGTCCTAAAACTATTCCTTTTTTTCACCATAAAGTGACATTTTACCCAGTTCAACACTAAGTTCGAATCTTTACACCGGGTGAGCATCTTGTCAAGGTTGGAAAGGCACGACTCAAAAGTACTTCTGAAGATAGAGAAGTTGTGACAACCCGGAAATTTTCGACTAAATTTAAACTTAAATCTTTATATGGTTTCAACACGATAAGCAAAGTCTGTAATATTGAGTCTCAAAGTTTGAACTGTTTCATATATTCAATTGACATTCGACTGTCCTCGACGATTCACGAACAACTAATTGTAAATACATATATATATATATATATATATATATATATATATATATATATATATATATATATATATATATATATATATATATATATATATATATATATATTAATTTGAAATATATTTGAAATAATATATGATTTAATTGTTGGAAATAAATATGAAAAATAATATGCGATGTAATGAAAACTATTATTATAAATATATAAATATATATTTATATATATATATATATATATATATATATATATATATATATATATATATATATATATATATATATATATACAAATGATCATACGTTTTGATTGACACACAAACACGAACCACTTGTCTCGTTTTTCCATCCGTGAACTTATTTAAATTAGTATGTAATCACTATACTTGATTGAGTATCTTCAATTAAACAACTAGTAAATATCCTATATATTAATATACATATATAAATATAATTGTGATGATATCAACCAAACTCATCTTATCTTTCTCCTTTCATCTTTTGATGTCATATTAGTATTTTTTTTTTCTTTATGTGATTTCAATCACAACAACCCCATATTCAATTTCATCCGTGATTAGTGTTATTGTGTTTGTTATTATTTTCATTTGACAACCAAACCTAACACCTACTTATTATATATATGTATATAATGTACATAGACATAGATTACTTACACTTATTTCTCTTAGATGCAATCAATACAATTCTCATAACTCAAAAATTCCTTGAGGCATTTGAACAAAATCAACGTACATACTAGGTATAATATGTTTCTGTTTAATTCTATTCCTATTACACTTAGAATGTAATCCATCAACAAACAACCTTCACGAACATCCACCCTCACCAAACTAAAAACCATCCTAAACAGCCGGAACAAGCTACATGGTTGCTTCTATGATATTCGTTTCAAACCTGTTAAAACTCGAACCATTACCAAAACCCACCACCTTGGTCACTTTCTATCAACATCACCATCGTGATCTTGTGTCTTGATTGACTACCATTATTACCACCACCAAGTCACCTTATACCACCACTAAACCCAAAACCCAATTTGTTCGAAACCCACTTCTGCTACTTGAAAGTTTCTGTTACAATCCTCTAGTCATCCCGGTCACCATGAGTAAATCACCATCCCTACTACTATCTACTTCTACTATCCTTCTGTTTTCTGTTTTGGATCAAAACAACACACACCCACGATAGACTACAATCTGTTTCTATTCATTCTCTCTCTCTTGTTCTTGTTGATATCATTGTAGCCATTTCTTCACATCTGTTACTGCTGCAACACCCGAACATTTACCCAACATCATCACATACGGAGCACTAGTAAATCGATAATCGTCACCACTATCGAACCCAATAACTATATCGTTGTTGTGATCATTTATGATTCATATTTGGGCACCTTGTGGCTCCTGTTTTAGTAACCAACAACTGAACACCATAATCACCTCCAATCACCACCACAGATTACATGCTACTCCTGTCTCCTGTCCACCAGTTTTCTGTTAAATAGTCTCATATACCTGCTGTCTACTAAAAAAAAATATAGAACTACCCAATAAAACCCAACCAAATACCTATCATAATTTACTGCTATGTAAACAATTACAACTACATCTTCTTATTTGGTTTGAAAAGAAAAAGAAACAGGAACCATTGAACTACACAACCATCATCATCGGATTTGTTTACAATTTAGCAAAATACAAACAAAATATTCCAATCTTTATTACACAAATCAAGCAGATAGATTACATCACTGTAAATTTGAATGAATTGAATAATAATTTACGAGGATGGCTATTATAAATAAATATAAATAAATACGAAAAATAAATAACAAGAACACAAATAAACGTTTCTGTTCTATGTTGTTACCCGATTATGTTAATAATCAATGATGATTGAACGATGACGATGATAATTGATACAGTACCTGTAATTATACACTACTGTGTTTGCTTCGATCTTTTCTGATGAGATTCAATAACGATGATGACGATGAATCAATGACTTACTGGAAACCGAAGATTGTTGTTCGATTGAGTGATCTGTGATAAATCCAAGATCCCCTAAATAGTGTATCTTCTCTGCGTGTTCCTTCTGGTGTTTCGATCTGTTTTGGGGAGACAAACAAACCGCGTGATTCATTTATTTATTAGGTATCCCGTATAAATATAATTGTTATTATTATTATTATTATTATTATTATTATTATTATTATTATTATTATTATTATTTATTGTTATTATTGTGGATTATTATTTTTGATATCATGATTTTTATTATTATCATTAATATAGTTTACATTATTATCATTTATATAAGTATTATCATTATTATTATAGTTATTATTATTAGTATTACTCTTATTATTAATATTATTATTTTCATTGTTGTTAAAAGAAACTTTTTATTAAAATGAGTAAAAAACAAATCATCATATAAAATTATCATCTTTATTAAAATTATCATCTAATATTAAAAGAATTATTTTTATTATTAAAATTATCATTTTATTAAGAATTATCATTAAAAGTATCGGTTTTAATAATATCATTATCATTAATAGTTTTATCATTATTAATATTACTATCGTTTTTATTATTATTATTATTATTATTATTATTATTATTATTATTATTATTATTATTATTATTATTATTATTATTTTCAAATCTAAATATTATTATTATCATTATATTATTTTTATTATAATTATTATTTTTACAAACAAAAGATATTTATATAAAGATATATATCTATTACGTATATCATAAGTATACTAATATTAGATTTTTAATATATTAACTAAAATAATATTATTTATATCACTAATAGTAAAATATAAATTTATTCGATTACAAGTATATGTTTTAATAAATATATGAATAATATAGGTTCGTGAATCCGAGACCAACTCTACAATTGTTAAATGACGTCATATGTATTTTTACTACAAAATACAGTATGGTGAGTTTCATTTGCTCCCTTTTTAATTGCTTTTGCAATATATTTTTGAGCTGAGAATACATGCGCTGCTTTTATAAATGTTTACAAAATAGACACAAGTACTTAAAAAAATATATTCTACGTTGAGTTGTACCACTGGCATATTTCCCTGTAGCTTGGTAACTACTATTTACATGGGTATTGTAAACGCGAATCCTGTTGATAGATCTATCGGGCCTGACAACCCCAATCGGACTGGACGACCAGTATTCAACGGTTGCACAGTACTTCGTTTTGTAGGCTACACTTGGTACAGGTGTAGTAAGATTTCATAATAAAGGGAATATGCGACGTTGATTAATAGTTAAGTATGGTTACCAAGTGCTCAACCACTTAGAATGCTTTACATACACGCGAGTGTATTATGTTTATAATTATGAAATCTTGTGGTCTATTAATATATTGAAATGATTGTTATGATAAACTTATGAACTCACCAACCTTTTGGTTGATACTTTAAAGCATGTTTATTCTCAGGTACGAATTAAGTCTTCCGCTGTGCATTTGCTCAATTTAAGGACATTACTTGGAGTCGATCATCGCAATGGGACCAAATGTAGATGACTTCGTCCAAGTAGATAAGGTCGGGTCATCACAGGTGGTATCAGAGCATTGGTCTTAGCGAACCAGGTCTTGCATTAGTGTGTCTAGCTGATAGTTGTTTAGATCCATTAGCGGGTCTGGACTTCGACCGTGTCTGCATGTCAAAAGTTTTGCTTATCATTTCGTATCGAAAATTACCTGCTTATCATTCTAAGTCTAGACACGTCCTACTGCCTTTATTGCATAGATAGTGTACAGATAAATTCATATCTTAGCGTATCTGTTACCGTAGACTTTATCTGACACATTTCTTTAAATCCCTTCATAATCTACGGGATCTTCTGTACTATACATAGATATTCTATGTAATTAGAATATCATCCGATATCCGAAATTCATTTCATACCAAAAACTCTTTATCTAACAGAGAAAAATGGAACTCACCACTAGTTCAAGCCCCTCGGATTCCGACATGGATGTTCACCTAAACTTCGGAAGCATCGTCACGAGAATGAATCAACCAATCAGTCATTCCCCGATCATCTGATGGGTTCGTAATCGACTTAATCAGTGGAGGCGAGAAGAAGGCGATCCCTTTCATCAACTGAATTTACCTCTTGGTTAAGAACCTGAAACACTTATCGAAGAACCTGTTCGTAACACCATTTTCTCTCTTATTTCTAGAGTATCTCGCCACGATTATATACTACATCAAATTCTAGATCTTATTTATCCGCTCGTCTGAACCGACAATCACCCCGGTGTAATAGAAGAAGTCAATGAGCTTCGCGCTCGAGTAGTGGCTTTGGAACGTATGGTGCAAAGATTACAAGCACCATCAGCAACACCAATACCACCAGTAACGTCCACATCACAAGCCTCAATACCATAAGCACCAGCAGCATCACCGGCACCAACAGTACCACCAACATCGACACCAGTACCACCAACAACTCAAGTTTCAACATCACACGCCTCAACATCTCATTCTGTACCTCGAGCCTAATCATCATCCTACGTATCGTTCTATCTACTTTATCTTCGTTCTAAATATTGTTCTACATCAATTATCTTCACTCGACATGGCGATTATGTAATTTCTAAAGCTTTAGAGATTATGTAATCTAGTATTAACGGTAAATCAAATGAGTTTAATATCTTATTGACTCATTAAATCCATGATTACATCTGAAGAAAATATATATGCAAGTATATTTTCATAAAGATTGTAATTAAAATTCTTTTGTACCAACTGTTAATGATGAAAATATTTTAACGGGTAGGTAATACCCGAAGAATATTGGAGTTTCATATTAATAAGTTACGCTGTACATTCTTCGAATCTGATTCAACAGTCATTTACTATCCTACTTACATTCATCGATATACAGATCCGTTCACCACAGAATAACCGTTTTCATTCAATTTCATATTCGGATTTTGACCTATCAAAATTCAACAAGTGACATAATGAAGAAAACATTGGACAAAAATAAAATTTGTTAGAAACAAACAAATTAACTATGAGAAATTTTGTTAAGAATCCACGCTAACTGTTCCTAGCTAATTGTTCCCAGCTAACTGATTACACTTTATTTATCGCAATTTAATTATCGCAATTTATATTCTCGCAATTTTATTTATCGTCATTTAATTTCTGTTATTTACTTTACGCATTTTATTTATCGTCATTTAATTTCTGTATTTATTTTACGCACTTTAAATGTCGGGACACGTATACAAGGTTTTGACATATCATATCGACGCATCTATATATATTATTTGGAATCACCATAGACGCTCTATATGCAGTAATGATCGAGTTCTCTATACAGGGTTAAGGTTGATTCTATAATAATATATATACTTTGAGTTGTGATCGAGTCTGAGACGTACACGGGTCACGATACGTATTAATTAATTCGAATGTTATATATTAAACTATATATGAACTATTGGACTATTGGACTATTGGAATACTAACTTTGGACAATTAAAATGAATTAAAATATTGATTATAATATATGAAACTAAATAATTCTTCAAGTTTGCCACTTGATTTCATCTTAAACCTCAATTGTATCTTGACGATTACAATCAGCGTTCAAACCTTTCATGATACTTGAAAACACCTCAATCAAGAGGATGAACCAACCGCACATCATCTACGAAAGAAAAGATTGATGCGTATAGTTATGCATCTGAAAACACTCGAAACCTGACTAAACGTCTCACACGTATCTGTGCTAGCTCTTTTGGCATTATTATTACTGAAAATAACATTGAAATTCCTTCTCCAATTAGACAGTTTTGTCACAGCTCCAACAAGTCAACTTCGACTTTTTGTTCAAAACAACCTTATTATAACCTTGATATATACGCGTGCTCGTTTATTGTTACCAGAGAACCTTTTATATTTCACCATACTACCATCAGCGTTTAATCATCTAAAAACACACTTCTCCTGAGAACACCTCGGATTGAAAACCAACGATTCAGATATGGCTGCATTAAATGCAGATGAAACAGTAAAATTGTAGATGGTCTAAATGGCCAAAAGTTTAATGATAAAGAATGGAGTGTTGGGAACGCTCGATAGAAAATTTGGTACTGAAAAACA
The DNA here is from genome assembly GCF_046630445.1 of Rutidosis leptorrhynchoides. Classification (NCBI taxonomy): domain Eukaryota; kingdom Viridiplantae; phylum Streptophyta; class Magnoliopsida; order Asterales; family Asteraceae; genus Rutidosis; species Rutidosis leptorrhynchoides. The sequence continues at coordinate 13,984,142 of NC_092334.1, forward strand.
GATTGAGTTAACCATGAAGGAGACCAAGGACAAAGACAAGGACCAAACCCTATATTCAAAGAATCCAGGTAATTCTGGATCCGCCGAAATCTTTAGAGAATACCTTGCTTCGAAGTCATGTTAAAACCTTGCGGGAAAAAAATTTTCCTTATCAACTTTCGAACTTAGAAATTCCAAAATATCATCATAAATATCTTCGATATTTCTGAGGATATTTTTATAAATATTCTTGTCCGAAATTATCTATCTCTTCGTGTTTTCTGTATTTCATTATATTGGAAACTTTTGTAAAATCTAAGAATGAATTATGAATGAATTGTAGAGAAGTGTTGGGAATTGAAGCATGAGTTAGTATGATATAATAACGCCCGGCCAACGTGATTATATTACAGTAAGTCATGCTGAGTTTCTATTGAAACCTGATGATGGTTCACAGTAGATCATACAATTATCATGTGTCATGTTACATAACTCTTTCATTCTACTTAACTTCTGAACATATCAAGAAAATGTATTCTTGATGGTTCTATCTTCCGTGATATTGATAAATTTGAAAATCAAATCGTGCTATCACGTTCCTTCCTGCTTAGAACATTATAATCATTCGAAATTCTGAATCTACGAGTTCTGGACCATTATTCGCTTGACTTGAAGTCGAGAAGAGAAAACAAAAGCATAGAGCTTCGAAATATACGGGGGAATATAAAGCTCGATAACAACACATAAAATTACAAACCGTGTATATCAATGTTTATCGCAACATAAAGACACGGGAGAATTAAAAACATTACAACCCCAAGGGCGAAGTAGAAGAAAACAGATTCCTCCGGTGATAAATGGAAAAGGAGAATGATTGTTGCGATGGTGAGGATAAGAACAAGAATCAGAACTGGATTAAGCATTTTCACAATATTTTGAATTTAGGAATTGAGTATAGAAGTGGTGAAAACTAATGGAACGGAAAAGGTAAATTTATAATGGAAATATCAGACGGAGTAATCGAGGCATATCACCGTATTTAATTAAAGAGATCCTAATTTCCTTATTCGCCGAAGAATCAAATCTTTTAGATTTCGAAGATTTTCTTTAAATCCCTTGAATTTCGGAATTCAACCAAAACAACGTCAAAAGTTAAGAGGCATCCTATTTTTTTAAATTCAACCACGACTACGTCAAAAGTTATGACGAACTTTATCTCCCTAATTCACTCTTTTGTGATAGCTTCATTCATACGTTTCGAGTAATCGAATTGTTTAATCTAATAATGATAAAACTATATTTATCAACTCATAATCGTCATAAAAACATTCTTAGTGTTAGCCATGACGACCTCACTCAAATTTCGGGTCGAAATTTCTTTAACGGGTAGGTACTGTGATGACCCGGAAATTTTCGACTAAATTTAAACTTAAATCTTATATGGTTTCAACACGATAAGCAAAGTCTGTAATATTGAGTCTCAAAATTTGAACTGTTTCATATATTCAATTGACATTCTACTGTCCTCGACGATTCACGAACAACTAATTGTAAATAGATACATATATATATATATATTAATTTGAAATATATTTGAAATAATATATGATTTAATTGTTGGAAATAAATATGAAAAATAATATGCGATGTAATGAAAACTATTATTATAAATATATAAATATATATATATATATATATATATATATATATATATATATATATATATATATATATATATATATATATATATATATATATATATATATATATATATATATACAAATGATCATACGTTTTGATTGACACACAAACACGAACCACTTATCTCGTTTTTCCATCCGTGAACTTATTTAAATTAGTATGTAATCACTATACTTGATTGAGTATCTTCAATTAAACAACTAGTAAATATCCTATATATTAATATACATATATAAATATAATTGTGATGATATCAACCAAACTCATCTTATCTTTCTCCTTTCATCTTTTGATGTCATATTAGTATTTTTTTTTCTTTATGTGATTTCAATCACAACAACCCCATATTCAATTTCATCCGTGATTAGTGTTATTGTGTTTGTTACTATTTTCATTTGACAACCAAACCTAACACCTACTTATTATATATATGTATATAATGTACATAGACATAGATTACTTACACTTATTTCTCTTAGATGCAATCAATACAATTCTCATAACTTAAAAATTCCTTGAGGCATTTGAACAAAATCAACGTACATACTAGGTATAATATGTTTCTGTTTAATTCTATTTCTATTACACTTAGAATGTAATCCATCAACAAACAACCTTCATGAACATCCACCCTCACCAAACTGAAAACCATCCTAAACCGCCGGAACAAGCTACATGGTTGCTTCTATGATATTCGTTTCAAACCTGTTAAAACTCGAACCATTACCAAAACCCACCACCTTGGTCACTTTCTATCAACACCACCATCGTGATCTTGTGTCTTGATTGACTACCATTATTACCACCACCAAGTCACCTTATACCACCACTAAACCCAAAACCCAATTTGTTCGAAACCCACTTCTGCTACTTGAAAGTTTCTGTTACAATCCTCTAGTCATCCCGGTCACCATGAGTAAATCACCATCCCTACTACTATCTACTTCTACTATCCTTCTGTTTTCTGTTTTGGATCAAAACAACACACACCCACGATAGACTGCAATCTGTTTCTATTCATTCTCTCTCTCTTGTTCTTGTTGATATCATTGTAGCCATTTCTTCACATCTGTTACTGCTGCAACACCCGAACATTTACCCAACATCATCACATACAGAGCACTAGTAAATCGATAATCGTCACCACTATCGAGCCCAATAACTATATCGTTGTTGTGATCGTTTATGATTCATTTTTGGGCACCTTGAGGCTCCTGTTTTAGTAACCAACAACTGAACACCATAATCACCTCCAATCACCACCACAGATTACATGCTACTCCTGTCTCCTGTCCACCAGTTTTCTGTTAAATAGTCTTATATACCTGCTGTCTACTAAAAAAAAAATAGAACTACCCAATAAAACCCAACCAAATACCTATCACAATTTACTGCTATGTAAACAATTACAACTACATCTTCTTATTTGGTTTGAAAAGAAAAATAAACAGGAACCATTGAACAACACAACCATCATCATCGGATTTGTTTACAATTTAGCAAAATACAAATAAAATATTCCAATCTTTATTACACAAATCAAGCAGATAGATTACATCATTGTAAATTTGAATGAATTGAATAATAATTTACGAGGATGGCTATTATAAATAAATATAAATAAATACGAAAAATAAATAACAAGAACACAAATAAACGTTTCTGTTCTATGTTGTTACCCGATTATGTTAATAATCAATGATGATTGAACGATGACGATGATAATTGATACAGTACCTGTAATTATACACTACTGTGTTTGCTTCGATCTTTTCTGATGAGATTCAATAACGATGATGACGATGAATCAATGACTTACTGGAAACCGAAGATTGTTGTTCGATTGAGTGATCTGTGATAAATCCAAGATCCCCTAAATAGTGTATCTTCTCTGCGTGTTCCTTCTGGTGTTTCGATCTGTTTTGGGGAGACAAACAAACCGCGTGATTCATTTATTTATTAGGTATCCCGTATAAATATAATTGTTATTATTATTATTATTATTATTATTATTATTATTATTATTATTATTATTATTATTATTATTATTATTATTATTATTATTATTATTATTTATTGTTATTATTGTGGATTATTATTTTTGATATCATGATTTTTATTATTATCATTAATATAGTTTACATTATTATCATTTATATAAGTATTATCATTATTATTATAGTTATTATTATTAGTATTACTCTTATTATTAATATTATTATTTTCATTGTTGTTAAAAGCAACTTTTTATTAAAATGAGTAAAAAAAAATCATCATTTAAAATTATCATCTTTATTAAAATTATCATCTAATATTAAAAGAATCATTTTTATTATTAAAATTATCATTTTATTAAGAATTATCATTAAAAGTATCGGTTTTAATAATATCATTATCATTAATAGTTTTATCATTATTAATATTACTTTCGTTTTTATTATTATTATTATTATTATTATTATTATTATTATTATTATTATTATTATTATTATTATTATTTTCAAATCTAAATATTATTATTATCATTATATTATTTTTATTATAATTATTATTTTTACAAACAAAAGATATTTATATAAAGATATATATCTATTACGTATATCATAAGTATACTAATATTAGATTTTTAATATATTAACTAAAATAATATTATTTATATCACTAATTGTAATATACAAATTTATTCGATTACAAGTATATGTTTTAATAAATATATGAATAATATAGGTTCGTGAATCCGAGACCAACTCTACACTTGTTAAATGACGTCATATGTATTTTTACTACAAAATACAGTATGGTGAGTTTCATTTGCTCCCTTTTTAATTGCTTTTGCAATATATTTTTGGGCCGAGAATACATGCGCTGCTTTTATAAATGTTTACAAAATAGACACAAGTACTTAAAAAAATATATTCTACGTTGAGTTGTACCACTGACATATTTCCCTGTAGCTTGGTAACTACTATTTACATGGGTATTGTAAACGCGAATCCTGTTGATAGATCTATCGGGCCTGACAACCCCAACCGGACTGGACGACCAGTATTCAACGGTTGCACAGTACTTCGTTTTGTAGGCTACACTTGGTACAGGTGTAGTAAGATTTCATAATAAAGGGAATATGCGACGTTGATTAATAGTTAAGTATGGTTACCAAGTGCTCAACCACTTAGAATGCTTTACATACACGCGAGTGTATTATGTTTATAATTATGAAATCTTGTGGTCTATTAATATATTAAAATGATTGTTATGATAAACTTATGAACTCACCAACCTTTTGGTTGATACTTTAAAGCATGTTTATTCTCAGGTACGAATTAAGTCTTCCGCTGTGCATTTGCTCAATTTAAGGACATTACTTGGAGTCGATCATCGCAATGGGACCAAATGTAGATGACTTCGTCCAGGTGGATAAGGTCGGGTCATCACAGAAGTCATCTATGAAGACTTTCATACAACGTTCAATCATGTCGTGGAATATTGCTACCATACAACGCTGGAAAGTAGCAGGTGCATTTCATAACCCAAAGGGCATACGTCGATAAGCAAGGTTGTTTTCTCCTGGTTTTTTGGATCGAGAGGAATCTGAAAGTAGCTGGAAAAACTGTCAAGGAAGCAGTAGAATTCATTTCCCGATAATCGTTCCAACATCTGATCGATGAACGAAAGCGGAAAATGATTTTTTATATTTGCATTGTTTAATTTACGATAATCTATGCACACCCTCCAACCGGTGACCTCCTATGTTGGAAAAAGTTCATTATTCTCGTTCTTGATAACGGTAATAACTCCTTTCTTAGGTACCACTTGCACAGGACTAACCCACGGTGAATCGGAAATGGGATAGATCAGACCGGCGTCCAGAAGCTTAATTACTTCTTTCTTGACGACTTTTTGAATAATTGGATTAACCCTTCTTTGTCTTTGAACTGATGGTTTGAAATCGTCTTCCATGAAAATCTTGTGGGTGCAATAGTTTGGACTAATTCATTTTTCATCAGATATTTTCCAAGCAATTGCTTTCTTATGTGATTTCAGAACCTTAATCAATTCCGCCTTCTCGTGTGGTGTGAGTTCCTTCGAAATGATTACAGGGAGTTGCGATTCTCCTTCTAAGAGTGGTAACTGATGCTATATGTTCCTTTATTTTGGAAATTGTCCTTCTTAATGATTCTTCTTCCGAAACCTCTTCTTTAGTTTCGAAGGTTGGCTTAGGAATATCATCACAGTTCTTATTTAACCGAGGTTCCTGGTATACCGGAATGAAATCTGTTTCTTCATTCGGTCTTCTCCTTAACACAAGTAATGGAATACCTTGACCTAGTGATGCTATACAGATAGTTTTTCCTAAAAGGTTACTTTTGGAGATAGGAGATTGGTTTGAACCTAGATCTATGGCTGAGTTGGTATCGAGAATTTCTTCAGGAGGTGTAAAGAACAGGTCCTTAGAAATTTGATCTTTACTGCAAATGGCCATGCTATCTTCTAGATATTCGTTGACGAGTTCTTGAAGGGAATCAACAAGATTGAGATCTTCTTCGCGAGGGTGGATCATGAGTCAATCAACATTAAATGTGACTTCTTCACTTCCAACTCTTAACTTCAATGATTTCTCGTGTACGTCAATTATGGCTTTGGCAGTATTTAAGAATGGTCTACAAAGAATGAGTGAGACCTTCGTGTCTTCCTCAATATCCATAAAAATGAAATCAACGAGGAACGCGAACTTATCCATTCTGAATAGGGCTTCCTCAGCTATTCTACGAGGAATCTTAACTGATCTGTCCCCGAGCTGGATAGTCATTCTGGTAGGTCTTAATTCATTAAGTCCCAGCTTCTTTGAAATGTCCCATTCTTATTGATTAAAAACGTTCCATATTAATTGATTTCGTTGCGAGGTTTTGACCTCTATATGAGACGTTTTTCAAAGACTGCATTCATTTTAAAACAAACCATAACCTTTATTTCATCAATAAAGGTTTAAAAAGCTTTACGTAGATTATCAAATAATGATAATCTAAAATATCCTGTTTACACACGACCATTACATAATGGTTTACAATACAAATATGTTACAACAAAATAAGTTTCTTGAATGCAGTTTTTACACAATATCATACAAGCATGGACTCCAAATCTCGTCCTTATTTAAGTATGCGACAGCGGAAGCTCTTAATAATCACCTGAGAATAAACATGCTTAAAACGTCAAAAAAATGTTGGTGAGTTATAGGTTTAACCTATATATATCAAATCATAATAATAGACCACAAGATTTCATATTTCAATACACATCCCATACATAGAGATAAAAATCATTCATATGGTGAACACCTGATAACCGACATTAACAAGATGCATATATAAGAGTATCCCCATCATTCAGGGATACCCTTCGGATATGATATAAATTTTGAAGTACTAAAGCATCCGGTACTTTGGATGGGGTTTATTAGGCCCAATAGATCTATCTTTAGGATTCGCGTCAATTAGGGTGTCTGTTCACTAATTCTTATATTACCAGACTTAATAAAAAGGGGCATATTCGATTTCGATAATTCAACCATAGAATGTAGTTTCACGTACTTGTGTCTATTTTGTAAATCATTTATAAAACCTGCATGTATTCTCATCCCAAAAATATTAGATTTTAAAAGTGGGAATATAACTCACTTTCACAGATTTTTACTTCGTCGGGAAGTAAGACTTGGCCACTGGTTGATTCACGAACCTATAACATAATATACATATATATCAAAGTATGTTCAAAATATATTTACAACACTTTTAATATATTTTGATGTTTTAAGTTTATTAAGTCAGCTGTCCTCGTTAGTAACCTACAACTAGTTGTCCACAGTTAGATGTACAGAAATAAATCGATAAATATTATCTTGAATCAATCCACGACCCAGTGTATACGTATCTCAGTATTGATCACAACTCAAACTATATATATTTTGGAATCAACCTCAACCCTGTATAGCTAACTCCAACATTCACATATAGAGTGTCTATGGTTGTTCCGAAATATATATAGATGTGTCGACATGATAGGTCGAAACATTGTATACGTGTCTACGGTATCTCAAGATTACATAATATACAATACAAGTTGATTAAGTTATGGTTGGAATAGATTTGTTACCAATTTTCACGTAGCTAAAATGAGAAAAATTATCCAATCTTGTTTTACCCATAACTTCTTCATTTTAAATCCGTTTTGAGTGAATCAAATTGCTATGGTTTCATATTGAACTCTATTTTATGAATCTAAACAGAAAAAGTATAGGTTTGTAGTCGGAAAAATAAGTTACAAGTCATTTTTGTAAAGGTAGTCATTTCAGTCGAAAGAACGACGTCTAGATGACCATTTTAGAAAACATACTTCCACTTTGAGTTTAACCATAATTTTTGGATATAGTTTCATGTTCATAATAACAATCATTTTCTCAGAATAACAACTTTTAAATCAAAGTTTATCATAGTTTTTAATTAACTAACCCAAAACAGCCCGCGGTGTTACTACGACGGCGTAAATCCGGTTTTACGGTGTTTTTCGTGTTTCCAGGTTTTAAATCATTAAGTTAGCATATCATATAGATATATAACATGTGTTTAGTTGATTTTAAAAGTCAAGTTAGAAGGATTAACTTTTGTTTGCGAACAAGTTTAGAATTAACTAAACTATGTTCTAGTGATTACAAGTTTAAACCTTAGAATAAGATAGCTTTATATGTATGAATCAAATGATGTTATGAACATCATTACTATCTTAAGTTCCTTGGATAAACCTACTAGAAAAGAGAAAAATGGATCTAGCTTCAACGGATCCTTGGATGGCTCGAAGTTCTTGAAGCAGAATCATGACACGAAAACAAGTTCAAGTAAGATCATCACTTGAAATAAGATTGTTATAGTTATAGAAATTGAACCAAAGTTTGAATATGATTATTACCTTGTATTAGAATGATAACCTACTATAAGAAACAAAGATTTCTTGAGGTTGGATGTTCACCTTACAAGATTGGAAGTGAGCTAGCAAACTTGAAAGTATTCTTGATTTTATGTAACTAGAACTTGTAGAATATATGAAGAACACTTAGAAATTGAAGATAGAACTTGAGAGAGATCAATTAGATGAAGAAAATTGAAGAATGAAAGTGTTTGTAGGTATTTTTGGTCGTTGGTGTATGGATTAGATATAAAGGATATGTAATTTTGTTTTCATGTAAATAAGTCATGAATGATTACTCATATTTTTGTAATTTTATGAGATATTTCATGCTAGTTGCCAAATGATGGTTCCCACATGTTTTAGGTGACTCACATGGGCTGCTAAGAGCTGATCATTGGAGTGTATATACCAATAGTACATACATTTAAAAGCTGTGTATTGTACGAGTACGAATACGGGTGCATACGAGTAGAATTGTTGATGAAACTGAACGAGGATGTAATTGTAAGCATTTTTGTTAAGTAGAAGTATTTTGATAAGTGTATTGAAGTCTTTCAAAAGTGTATAAATACATATTAAAACACTACATGTATATACATTTTAACTGAGTCGTTAAGTCATCGTTAGTCGTTACATGTAAGTGTTGTTTTGAAACCTTTAGGTTAACGATCTTGTTAAATGTTGTTAACCCAATGTTTATAATATCAAATGAGATTTTAAATTATTATATTATCATGATATTATCATGTATGAATATCTCTTAATATGATATATATATATACATTAAATGTCTTTACAACGATAATCGTTACATATATGTCTCGTTTAAAAATCATTAAGTTAGTAGTCTTGTTTTTACATATGTAGTTCATTGTTAATATACTTAATGATATGTTTACTTATCATAGTATCATGTTAACTATATATATATCCATATATATGTCATCATATAGTTTTTACAAGTTTTAACGTTCGTGAATCACCGGTCAACTTGGGTGGTCAATTGTCTATATGAAACATATTTCAATTAATCAAGTCTTAACAAGTTTGATTGCTTAACATGTTGGAAACATTTAATCATGTAAATATCAATCTCAATTAATATATATAAACATGGAAAAGTTCGGGTCACTACAGTACCTACCCATTAAATAAATTTCGTCCCGAAATTTTATGTAGTTGGAGGTGTTGACGTATCTTCTGGAAATAAATGCGGGTATTCCTTCTTCATCTGATCTTCATGCTCCCAGGTGAACTCGGGTCCTCTATGAGCATTCCATCGAACCTTAACAATCGGTATCTTGTTTTGTTTAAGTCTCTTAACCTCACGATCCATTATTTCGACGGGTTCTTCAATGAATTGAAGTTTTTCATTGATTTGGATTTCGTCCAACGGAATAGTGAGATCTTCTTTAGCAAAAAATTTCTTCAAATTTGAGACGTGGAAAGTGTTATGTACAGCTGCGAGTTGTTGAGGTAGCTCCAGTTGGTAAGCTACTGATCCGACACGATCTATAATCTTGAATGGTCCAATGTACCTTGGATTTAGTTTCCCCCGTTTACCAAATCGAACAACGCCTTTCCAAGGTGAAACCTTAAGCATGACCATTTCTCCAATTTCAAACTCTATATCTTTTCTTTTACTGTCCGCGTAGCTCTTTTGTCGACTCTGGGCGGTTTTCAATCTTTGTTGAATTTGGATGATTTTCTCGGTAGTTTCTTGTATTATCTCCGGACCCGTAATCTGTCTATCCCCCACTTCACTCCAACAAATCGGAGACCTGCACTTTCTACCATAAAGTGCTTCAAACGGCACCATCTCAATGCTTGAATGGTAGCTGTTGTTGTAGGAAAATTCTGCTAACGGTAGATGTCGATCCCAACTGTTTCCGAAATCAATAACACATGCTCGTAGCATGTCTTCAAGCGTTTGTATCTTCCTTTCGCTCTGCCCATCAGTTTGTGGATGATAGGTAGTACTCATGTCTAGACGAGTTCCCAATGCTTGCTGTAATGTCTGCCAGAATCTTGAAATAAATCTGCCATCCCTATCAGAGATAATAAAGATTGGTATTCCATGTATGGAGACGACTTCCTTCAAATACAGTTGTGCTAACTTCTCCATCTTGTCATCTTCTCTTATTGGCAGGAAGTGTGCTGATTTGGTGAGACGATCAACTATTACCCAAATAGTATCAAAACCACTTGCAGTCCTTGGCAATTTAGTGATGAAATATATGGTAATGTTTTCCCATTTCCATTCCGGGATTTCGGGCTGTTGAAGTAGACCTGATGGTTTCTGATGCTCAGCTTTGACCTTAGAACACGTCAAACATTCTCCTACGTATTTAGCAACATCGGCTTTCATACCCGGCCACCAAAAATGTTTCTTGAGATCCTTGTACATTTTCCCCGTTCCAGGATGTATTGAGTATCTCGTTTTATGAGCTTCTCTAAGTATCATTTCTCTCATATCTCCAAATTTTGGTACCCAAATCCTTTCAGCCCTATACCGGGTTCCGTCTTCCCGAATATTAAGATGCTTCTCCGATCCTTTGGGTATTTCATCCTTTAAATTTCCCTCTTTTAAAACTCCTTGTTGCGCCTCCTTTATTTGAGTAGTAAGGTTATTATGAATCATTATATTCATAGATTTTACTCGAATGGGTTCTCTGTCCTTCCTGCTCAAGGCATCGGCTACCACATTTGCCTTCCCCGGGTGGTAACGAATCTCAAAGTAGTAATCATTCAACAATTCAATCCATCTACGCTGCCTCATATTCAGTTGTTTCTGATTAAATATGTGTTGAAGACTTTTGTGGTCGGTATATATAATACTTTTGAACCCATATAAGTAGTGCCTCCAAGTCTTTAATGCAAAAACAACCGCGCCTAATTCCAAATCATGCGTCGTATAATTTTGTTCGTGAATCTTCAATTGTCTAGACGCATAAGCAATCACCTTCGTTCGTTGCATTAATACACAACCGTGACCTTGCTTTGATACGTCACAATAAATCACAAAATCATCATTCCCTTCAGGCAATGACAATATAGGTGCCGTAGTTAGCTTTTTCTTCAATAACTGAAACGCTTTCTCTTGTTCATCATTCCATTCAAATTTCCTCCCTTTATGCGTTAATGCAGTCAAGGGTTTTGCTATTCTGGAAAAGTCTTGGATGAACCTTCTATAGTAACCAGCTAGTCCTAAAAACTGGCGTATGTGTTTCGGAGTTTTCGGGGTTTCCCACTTTTCAACAGTTTCTATCTTTGCCGGATCCACCTTAATACCTTCTTTGTTCACTATGTGACCGAGGAGTTGAACTTCTTCCAACCAAAATGCACACTTTGAAAACTTAGCGTACAATTCTTCCTTCCTCAATACTTCTAACACCTTTCTCAAATGTTCACCGTGTTCTTGGTCATTCTTTGAGTAAATAAGTATGTCATCAATGAAAACAATGACAAACTTGTCAAGGTATGGTCCACACACTCGGTTCATAAGGTCCATGAACACAGCTGGTGCATTAGTTAAACCAAACGGCATAACCATAAACTCGTAATGACTGTAACGTGTTCTGAAAGCAGTCTTTGGAATATCATCTTCTTTCACCCGCATTTGATGATACCCGGAACGTAAGTCAATCTTTGAATAAACAGACGAGCCTTGTAGTTGATCAAATAAGTCATCGATTCTCAGTAGTGGGTAGCGGTTCTTGATGGTAAGTTTGTTCAACTCTCGGTAGTCGATACACAACCTGAATGTACCATCTTTCTTCTTGACAAACAAAACAGGAGCTCCCCACGGTGATGTGCTTGGTCGAATGAAACCACGCTCTAAAAGTTCTTGTAATTGGCTTTGCAGTTCTTTCATCTCACTGGGTGTGAGTCTGTAAGGAGCACGAGCTATTGGTGCAGCTCCTGGTACAAGATCTATTTGAAATTCAACGGATCGATGTGGGGGTAATCCCGGTAATTCTTTCGGAAATACATCGGGAAATTCTTTTGCGACGGGAACATCATTGATGCTCTTTTCTTTAGTTTGTACTTTCTCGACGTGTGCTAGAACAGCATAGCAACCTTTTCTTATTAGTTTTTGTGCCTTCAAATTACTAATAAGATGTAGCTTTGTGTTGCCCTTTTCTCCGTACACCATTAAGGGTTTTCCTTTTTCTCGTATAATGCGAATTGCATTTTTGTAACAAACGATCTCTGCTTTCACTTCTTTCAACCAGTCCATACCAATTATCACATCAAAACTCCCTAACTCTACTGGTATCAAATCAATCTTAAATGTTTCGCTAACCAGTTTAATTTCTCGATTCCGACATATATTATCTGCTGAAATTAATTTACCATTTGCTAATTCGAGTAAAAATTTACTATCCAAAGGCGTCAATGGACAACTTAATTTAGCACAAAAATCTCTACTCATATAGCTTCTATCCGCACCCGAATCAAATAAAACGTAAGCAGATTTATTGTCAATAAGAAACGTACCCGTAACAAGCTCCGGGTCTTCCTGTGCCTCTGCCGCATTAATATTGAAAACTCTTCCGCGGCCTTGTCCATTCGTGTTCTCCTGGTTCGGGCAATTTCTAATAATGTGGCCTGATTTTCCACATTTATAACAAATTACATTGGCATAACTTGCTCCGACACTACTTGCTCCGCCATTACTCGTTCCGACACCATTTGTTCCTTTCGTTCTATTAACCCCTGGTCCGTAGACCTCACACTTCGCCGCGCTATGACCATTTCTTTTACACTTGTTGCAAAATTTGGTGCAGAACCCCGAGTGATACTTTTCACACCTTTGGCATAGCTGCTTCTGATTGTTGTTGTTGTTGCGGTTATTATTGTTGTTGGGATGATTGTTGTAGTTGCTGTTGTTATTGTTGTTGTTGTTGTTGTTGGGCCGTTTGTTGTAGTTGCGATTGATGTTGCGATTGTTGGGATAATTGTTGCGATTATTGTTGTAATTGCTGTTGTTGTTGTATTGGTGATTCTTATCACTGTTTTCCTCCCACTTTCTTTTGACTTGCTTCACATTGGCCTCTTCAGCAGTCTGTTCTTTAATTCTTTCTTCAATCTGGTTCACTAGTTTGTGACCATTCTACATGCCTGTTGTATGGAGGCGGGCTCGTGTGAACTTATATCTTCTTGGATTCTTTCCGGTAATCCTTTCACAAACGCGTCGATCTTCTCTTCCTCATCTTCGAATGCTCCCGGACACAATAGGCAGAATTCTGTGAATCGTCTTTCGTACGTGGTAATATCAAATCCTTGGGTTCGTAACCCTCTAAGTTCTGTCTTGAGCTTATTGACCTCGGTTCTGGGACGGTAGTTCTCATTCATCAAGTGCTTGAATGCTGACCACAGTAGTGCGTACGCATCGTCTTGTCCCACTTGCTCTAGATAGGTATTTCACCATGTTAACGCAGAACCTGTGAAGGTATGCGTAGCGTACTTCACTTTGTCCTCTTCAGTACACTTACTTATGGCAAACACATATTCGACATTCTCGGTCCACCGTTTCAATCCGATCGGTCCTTCGGTTCCATCAAATTCCAAAGGTTTACAGGCAGTGAATTCTTTGTAGGTGCATCCTACACGATTTCCTGTACTGCTAGATCCAAGGTTATTGTTGGTATGTAGCGCAGCCTGTACTGCGGCTATGTTTGAAGCTAGAAAAGTACGGAATTCCTCTTCATTCATATTCACGGTGTGTCGAGTAGTCGGTGCCATTTCCTTCAAAATAGTCAAATGGAACAAGTTAATCATACAGAATATTAAGAGTAGTTAATAGTATTTCGTAGCATAATATGAACTCATTTATAAAAGCTTTTTCTTCATATTAGCATTTTATACTCTTTAATTCGGGTAGTATCTACCCGTTAAGTTCATACTTAGTAGCTAACATACCATTTCAACTACTACAATTCTATATGAAAAACTGATTATAATAATATTTCGCGTTCAAACTTTTATACAATATTTTACAAACTTATAATACCGCTTATTTTACATAAAGCATGAAATATAGCACATAAAACTTTGATACAAAGTAGTTGCGAATATAATTCTAGTTAATAAATAAGGCGTTCAGCAAAGGCAATAAAGACACGTAATTCATACGTCCAGAAACAAGTCATGCATTCTGGTTTTACTAATACCACTTCCCATCCTTGGTTTTGTGGAACATAACCATTGTGACCGATAGTAAGACAATGTGTTGTAACGTCGTCAAAAGGATGAAGGTTACATAATGACCAACAGTCTCGTAATAACCTAAAAACCTCATTTCTTACCCCAATTACCGACTCCGTCACTTATGGGAACGTTTTGTTTAATAGTTGTAGCCCGATGTTCTTGTTCTCACTTTGGTGAGAAGCGAACATTACTAACCCATAAGCATAACATGCTTCTTTATGTTGCATGTTAGCCGCTTTTTCTAAATCACGAAGTCCTATATTCGGATATACTGAGTCAAAATAATTTCTTAACCCGTTACGTAAAATAGCATTTGGGTTCCCCGCAATATATGTGTCAAAGTAAACACATCGTAACTTATGGATTTCCCAATGTGATATCCCCCATCTTTCGAACGAAAGCCTTTTATAAACCAAGGCATTCTTGGAACGTTCTTCGAATGTCTTACAAACTGATCTCGCCTTAAATAGTTGTGCCGAGGAATTCTGACCGACTCTAGACAAGATTTCATCAATCATGTCTTCGGGTAGGTCTCTTAAAATATTGGGTTGTCTATCCATTTTGTGTTTTTATACTGTAAAATAGACAAGAGTTAGATTCATAAAAAAAATACTTATTAATACAAGCAATTTTTACATATATCATAAAGCATAAGCACACTATATTACATATATTACACCACACAAATACAACTATCTTATTCCGACTCGCCCGTTTCTTCTTGTTCGGTTTTGGTTCTTTTTGCCAAGTTTCTAGGGATATATGATGTTCCCCTAATACGAGCCGTCGTTGTCCACATTGGTTTAGAAAAACCTGGTGGTTTAGAGGTTCCCGGGTCATTGTTACAACTTAAGGACTTCGGGGGTTGACGATACATATAAAGTTCATCGGGGTTGGAATTAGATTTCTCTATTTTTATGCCTTTCCCTTATTATTTTCTTTTGCCTTTTTAAATTCAGTTGGGGTAATTTCTATAACATCATCGGAATTCTCGTCGGAATCTTATTCGTCGAAGAATTGGTAATCCTCCCAATATTTTGCTTCCTAGGCGGAAACACCATTGACCATAATTAACCTTGGTCGGTTGGTTGAGGATTTTGTTTTACTTAACCGTTTTATTATTTCCCCCACCAGTTCTATTTCTTCATCCGGTTCCGATTCTTCTTCCGGTTCCGACTCTTCTTCCGGTTCCTCTTCGGGAACTTGTGAATCAGTCCACGAATCATTCCAATTTACATTTGACTCTTCATTATTATTAGGTGAGTCAATGGGACTTGTTCTAGAGGTAGACATCTATCACATAATATCAAACACGTTAAGAGATTAATATATCACATAATATTCATATGTTAAAAATTTATAGTTTCCAACAAAAATGTTAAGCAATCATTTTTAAAGAAAACACGGTCGAAGTCCAGACTCACTAATGCATCCTAACAAACTCGATAAGACACACTAATGCAAATTTTCTTGTTCTCTAAGACCAACGCTCGGATACCAACTGAAATGTCCCGTTCTTATTGATTAAAAACGTTCCATATTAATTGATTTCGTTGCGAGGTTTTGACCTCTATATGAGACGTTTTTCAAAGACTGCATTCATTTTAAAACAAACCATAACCTTTATTTCATCAATAAAGGTTTAAAAAGCTTTACGTAGATTATCAAATAATGATAATCTAAAATATCCTGTTTACACACGACCATTACATAATGGTTTACAATACAAATATGTTACAACAAAATAAGTTTCTTGAATGCAGTTTTTACACAATATCATACAAGCATGGACTTCAAATCTCGTCCTTATTTAAGTATGTGACAGCGGAAGCTCTTAATAATCACCTGAGAATAAACATGCTTAAAACGTCAACAAAAATGTTGGTGAGTTATAGGTTTAACCTATATATATCAAATCATAATAATAGACCACAAAATTTCATATTTCAATACACATCCCATACATAGAGATAAAAATCATTCATATGGTGAACACCTGGTAACCGACATTAACAAGATGCATATATAAGAGTATCCCCATCATTCCGGGACACCCTTCAGATATGATATAAATTTCGAAGTACTAAAGCATCCGGTACTTTGGATGGGGTTTGTTAGGCCCAATAGATCTATCTTTAGGATTCGCGTCAATTAGGGTGTCTGTTCCCTAATTCTTAGATTACCAGACTTAATAAAAAGGGGCATATTCGATTTCGATAATTCAGCCATAGAATGTAGTTTCACGTACTTGTGTCTATTTTGTAAATCATTTATAAAACCTGCATGTATTCTCATCCCAAAAATATTAGATTTTAAAAGTGGGACTATAACTCACTTTCACAGATTTTTACTTCGTCGGGAAGTAAGACTTGGCCACTGGTTGATTCACGAACCTATAACAATATATACATATATATCAAAGTATGTTCAAAATATATTTACAACACTTTTAATATATTTTGATGTTTTAAGTTTATTAAGTCAGCTGTCCTCGTTAGTAACCTACAACTAGTTGTCCACAGTTAGATGTACAGAAATAAATCGATAAATATTATCTTGTATCAATCCACGACCCAGTGTATACGTATCTCAGTATTGATCACAACTCAAACTATATATATTTTGGAATCAACCTCAACCCTGTATAGCTAACTCCAACATTCACATATAGAGTGTCTATGGTTGTTCCGAAATATATATAGATGTGTCGACATGATAGGTCGAAACATTGTATACGTGTCTATGGTATCTCAAAATTACATAATATACAATACAAGTTGATTAAGTTATGGTTGGAATAGATTTGTTACCAATTTTCACGTAGCTAAAATGAGAAAAATTATCCAATCTTGTTTTACCCATAACTTCTTCATTTTAAATCCGTTTTGAGTGAATCAAATTGCTATGGTTTCATATTGAACTATATTTTATGAATATAAACAGAAAAAGTATAGGTTTATAGTCGGAAAAATAAGTTACAAGTCGTTTTTGTAAAGGTAGTCATTTCAGTCGAAAGAACGACGTCTAGATGACCATTTTAGAAAACATACTTCCACTTTGAGTTTAACCATAATTTTTGGATATAGTTTCATGTTCATAATAACAATCATTTTCTCAGAATAACAACTTTTAAATCAAAGTTTATCATAGTTTTTAATTAACTAACCCAAAACAGCCCGCGGTGTTACTACGCCGGCGTAAATCCGGTTTTACGGTGTTTTTCGTGTTTACAGGTTTTAAATCATTAAGTTAGCATATCATATAGATATAGAACATGTGTTTAGTTGATTTTAAAAGTCAAGTTAGAAGGATTAACTTTTGTTTGCGAACAAGTTTAGAATTAACTAAACTATGTTCTAGTGATTACAAGTTTAAACCTTCGAATAAGATAGCTTTATATGTATGAATCGAATGATGTTATGAACATCATTACTACCTTAAGTTCCTTGGATAAACCTACTGGAAAATAGAAAAATGGATCTAGCTTCAACGGATCCTTGGATGGCTCGAAGTTCTTGAAGCAGAATCATGACACGAAAACAAGTTCAAGTAAGATCATCACTTGAAATAAGATTGTTATAGTTATAGAAATTGAACCAAAGTTTGAATATGATTATTACATTGTATTAGAATGATAACCTACTGTAAGAAACAAAGATTTCTTGAGGTTGGATGTTCACCTTACAAGATTGGAAGTGAGCTAGCAAACTTGAAAGTATTCTTGATTTTATGTAACTAGAACTTGTAGAATATATGAAGAACACTTAGAACTTAAATATAGAACTTGAGAGAGATCAATTAGATGAATAAAATTGAAGAATGAAAGTGTTTGTAGGTGTTTTTGGTCGTTGGTGTATGGATTAGATATAAAGGATATGTAATTTTGTTTTCATGTAAATAAGTCATGAATGATTACTCATATTTTTGTAATTTTATGAGATATTTCATGCTAGTTGCCAAATGATGGTTCCCACATGTGTTAGGTGACTCACATGGGCTGCTAAGAGCTGATCATTGGAGTGTATATACCAATAGTACATACATCTAAAAGCTGTGTATTGTACGAGTACGAATACGGGTGCATACGAGTAGAATTGTTGATGAAACTGAACGAGGATGTAATTGTAAGCATTTTTGTTAAGTAGAAGTATTTTGATAAGTGTATTGAAGTCTTTCAAAAGTGTATAAATACATATTAAAACACTACATGTATATACATTTTAACTGAGTCGTTAAGTCATCGTTAGTCGTTACATGTAAGTGTTGTTTTGAAACCTTTAGGTTAACGATCTTGTTAAATGTTGTTAACCCAATGTTTATAATATCAAATGAGATTTTAAATTAATATATTATCATGATATTATCATGTATGAATATCTCTTAATATGATATATATACATTAAATGTCTTTACAACGATAATCGTTACATATATGTCTCGTTTAAAAATCATTAAGTTAGTAGTCGTGTTTTTACATATGTAGTTCATTGTTAATATACTTAATGATATGTTTACTTATCATAGTATCATGTTAACTATATATATATATATATATATCCATATATATGTCATCATATAGTTTTTACAAGTTTTAACGTTCGTGAATCACCGGTCAACTTGGGTGGTCAATTGTCTATATGAAACATATTTCAATTAATCAAGTCTTAACAAGTTTGATTGCTTAACATGTTGGAAACATTTAATCATGTAAATATCAATCTCAATTAATATATATAAACATGGAAAAATTCGGGTCACTACATTCTTGAATAGAGAAAAGGGCATTAGGTTTACACTGGCTCCCAGATCTGCTAAAGCATTACTGATCTGGACATCTTGCAGGTAGCAAGGTACAGTGAATCTTCAAGTATCTCCTAACTTAGGGGGAATACCAAGTTGTAACACTAACAAACATTCTTCACTCAAGGGTAAGCTAATTATCTCTCTTAATCACTCTTTGTTTGAAAGTAATTCTTTGAAAAATTTTGCGCAATTTGGCATTTCAACTAAAGCATCTACTAGTCGTACATTCATATGCAAATTTTTAATAATATCCCAGTACTTAGCGAATTGCGCTTCTTGCTTTTCTTTCCTAAGCCTACATGGGAAAGGTATGCGAGCTCGCGGAATAATTTCTGGAGCCTTAGGAGATATAGGTTCCGATGGATTGACAACTGGGTCAATTGGCACAAGTTCCTTATCTGAAAAGTTTTGTACATGTGTATTAATGGTTGTTTCCTTCCCACCTCTAGTTACTACTAGGGCATCAAACTCACTACACTCTGTCTCGATTTTAGCTGTTAACTGTTTAAGAGTAAGCTGAAAATTTGTTATTAATTCTTCAAAAGTTTTTATTAAAATGTCAAATTTATTTTGGCATTCTATAACTTCAAGATTTGTAATGTATTACTTTTTCATAAAATCAGCTAAAATCTTCTGAGAGTGGAGAGAATGTTTGAGTGATGGGGGAAGTATATTAGAGTCTGTGCTATTGTGCTGTGTATGTGCTGGTCTAAGGTGAGGACACCTCAAACTGGTATTGGTAGCATCGGGACTTGTAAGAATTGATAAACTTTGTAGAGTGAGGGTGAGATCTTCTAACCTGGATTCTAGCATTTTTAAAGTTTGAGTAGAGATGTCAACCTTCTCAGCAGCTTCATTGCTCCAATCTTCATGTTGTTCAACTATTGTTTCTTGGAGACTCCATGCTTTATCTGCTCTTCGTAACATGAAATTTCCTTGCGAGGCCATGTCGAGGAGAGACTTATCGTCTTTGGACAAACCATTGTAAAGCGTGCAGAGGATGTCTGCTCGACTTAACGAATGATTTGGACATCTTCTAAGTATCATCTTTAATCTATTCCAGGCTAGACACAATGACTCGGTTTATTTTTAGAAAAAGTTTGCGATGTCATTTCTTAAACAGGTTTGGAGGAAAGGTGGATAAAATTTGTTTATAAACTTTGTGGCTAGTTCTTCCCAAGAATGTGTAGAATTCGGTTTAAGCTCATCAAACCATGTTGAAGCGTGTGTAGACAAAGAATACTGGAAAAGATGAAGTTTTAAAATACTTTTCTCTGTTTCTTCCTTCTTAAAAGAGTTAACCAGACTGATAAATTTGTTTAGATGAAAATTCGGATCGTCAGTTGGAAAACCTTGAAATTTACAGGTCATACTGACCAGTTTGATCATACGTGAACTGATTTCAGGAATCCCTTCGGTTCCTAAAATGATTGGTCCTCCTCTTTCTTCTAAGCATGGCATTTGCGTAGAAGCAAGAGTAACTTGCGGTTCCATTTTTTTAGATTTTCTGTTTTTAGGTTTGAAAAATAACTTTCATAAAAAATTAATTAACTGAAATGATTGATAACTTAATTAAAACAATTATTCTTGAAAATTGGTCACTAACCTTATCGGTATTCTGATTAATAGGGTTTGTTACAGATTATTTCGTACCCAAGTGGCCAGATCGACTTACGGAGTGACAGGATCCTTTTGGTTCCAATATAATTGGAGACTGTTCGGAAAATTCAACAACCAAGTCCGTGTATTATAGTCTTTTGTAGACACCACTCGAATAGTACTTTCTGGTTTAAACCTTTCTCAATCAAAATATTTGATCCGGCGCCAAGAAACTCCCCCTATGATATCTCTCAAAAAGTTGCTCAAAAAGTTATCGGTTTGTTTGTCGTCTAACAAGGTTGATTGATTGAATCTTGAGTGAAAACCACAGGGTGTCCTATTTTATTTGTAGCGGGGACTAAATTCACTGTTTAACTCTCTAGGGTAGAAAGTGTAAGTTGACCTAGGTGTCAGCTTTTTAATGGATTAACGAATTGAAAATCAAGTGGATAATTGTCTTCGATAAATTATCTGGATAAAAGATAGTTTTGTTTTTAGCTAAAGATCCTATTTGCGGGAAAAGTAAATAGTTTGGAGGGATATCCAGAGTATGCAAATCAGGGAAATGTTGACCAAGATATCCGTTTGGATTAGGGAAAGGTAGTTGTGTTTATGATAAAGCTGTGATTAGAGTAGTATAGATCTGTTTGGATGAGCCAATTATACATACCTACTTATCCCTGGAC
Source organism: Rutidosis leptorrhynchoides (assembly GCF_046630445.1). Taxonomy (NCBI): domain Eukaryota; kingdom Viridiplantae; phylum Streptophyta; class Magnoliopsida; order Asterales; family Asteraceae; genus Rutidosis; species Rutidosis leptorrhynchoides. Next base: position 14,006,086 of record NC_092334.1, read on the forward strand.
TCTCGGAGTTCTCTTTGAGCAGTGAGAAGTATGTCACTGTGGTTGTATAACTGAAGGGTGTCTAGACCTCGGAGGTTATCCTCGGTAAAGCACAGGTGTGTTAGAAAGTTGTGCGCTAATCCTAACCCTCGTTATCAGTTAGGAAACTGAATAACAACGCGTTGTGTTGAATGAACACTAATCACAAACGGAAGGAGTTCGTCGGGTTAAGTTGAAAAAACGTTAATGAATACTGATGTGTAAAATCACGTCTATAATTTATAATTGAAAATACCGGTTTAGAGATTACTACACACTAACGGGCAGTGTACCCGATCGTGCAATAGTATAAATTTGGTAAATCCGTGATCGTTCCAAAGACAGTTTAAACATGAGAATTAAGATTGTAACTAACGAAAATAAACTAAAGTTAATCTAAGAAAATTTAAAGTACGAGATAGTTTGGTTTATGGCTATTTAACGATTAGCCGAATCAAGAGTAACTTTAAAAGTAAAGACAATATTTTTGGTGTTTTATATTAATAAAACGTTTTTAAATAGATGTGATATCGATAAGATGAAAATATGTTCACCTAGACTTTCTTCACAAATGTTGGATGTTTCTAGATTATGCCCTGATCAATTGCCAAATGCTTGCAAATTAGCTAATCGGTTCACCAAGAATTCCCTTGAGTAAACACTTCAAACTAGATTACACGACACATAATTCCCTGTAGCCTAAGACCTCTAATCTGTGATTAATCAAATTGACAGACTGATAGACCCAAACCGTGACCTAGGGTTCCCTCAGATCAACAATCGTGCCAACTCTCATTGTACACAATCTATCCCTGCTTCAACTAATTATTTCCTATGATTCAATACCATCTCCGGTTAAATGCACAAGTATCTAAAGCAGTTTAATCAATTTACTTAATATGATAGACTCCAACAAACGTCACTAAATTGGACAACTAAATTAATCAATCAACTAAACGCTTAGAACTTAATGAACAATTGCAATAGACTCCAATGAAATCTCTTTCTATTAGACAACCACAATTATCAATCAATTCAAGAATAAGTATCAACAAGAATAATCAAGTGTTCAAGATATCAATCATCAAACAAATAATAATCAATCATAAAAATTACATCCAACAATGTATTTAGTCTAGATGAACATAAAGAAATTAGCCAACAACCATGTTAAAAGATAAAATCAAAATCAATTGGGAATTCATAAGTTTGAGGAAAGAATCAACCAAGGATGATAATGAATCTTCAATGTTTATGGGATTGCAACGCGTTAATGGATCGATTGGATGAGATTGGTGACCTTGGAATTCCCCAAAAATCACCTTTTTCGTCCTTAAAGCTCTGAAAATCGGCTGCCAAAAAGATATCTCAATTAAGATTGAAAATCAGCTTTTATACCCAAAAAAGTCACCAGGTCGCGCGGCGCGGCGCGACACTCAGATAAATGGCGCGGCGCTCCATAACAAAGGAAATATCTTTTTCTTTTTATTTTTCTTTCGGCTTGGAAATGCTGTTATACGGAGCGGAGCGCCGATAATTGGAGCGGAGCGCCGATGGAGCGGGGCGCCAAATATTGGAGCGGAGCGCCGAATAGCTGACTCTTTGCTTTTCACCTTCCCTTCAATTCGAGCGTATCATAACTCTAATAATAACCTCGAAAAACCTTCAAATGCGTAATAATTAACTTCTCGGCTCCAAAACCATAATCCACAAAATAATCACGAATATCAACTAAAACCGTATCCAAAAGGACTAAAAATGACGGATATTACCATGATAAATATATGAGAAATGTGCAATATCAAATCACCCCACACTAGAGTCTTGCTTGTCCTCAAGAAAATTCGAATCGAAAATAATCTTCTACCAAATGATAACGTCTTCATAAGTGTAAGTAGAACCAATGAACATGAACCAAAAGGGCAACTAGCGTGGGTACGGTTTTAAGAATAGCAAGTCAACCATGTGACTTCCATTTGTAATCCCAAATTCTCCAACATCCCGAAATAAAGAATCGGCACAAAATAATAACTCGAACCAAGTGCACAAAATATGTAATCCAAATAATTGTAGAGAATCTCGAACCTGATAATGTTTTCAAATAAATGAAACGTGGATACAAGTGGAAGCCATGAGCCGAGAAGGTAAAACCCTCGAACCAAAGAACCATATGAACCATACGGGCTACCCCGCGATTGGTCAAGCCAATGCCTCCCACATTACCTACCATCGTGAGATGTCGGTAAGAAAATAATGTGCTTAGGAGGATACACATTACGTCCGGATATCATTGATAATCATGAGGTGATCATCTAATCCGTTAAGTCAATCATAAAGATTGAAGTTCATCAGTCTTAAAAGCTGATATCTTACCTTTCCGGAGGTTATCCACTGAAAATCTGATCAATCACTGACATTTTGTGTATCATGGGGTGCTTCCCATTTGGCTAGCAAATCTCCCTCATTGAGATAAGCTTTGACTACCAGTTTTCTTGTTTGATGTTGAGGCCTGGTAGATTTCTAGTCGATTTTAGCAATGACTTTTTAAGATTTTTCGTCACCCTACAACTGGTCGGGACTACAACTTCTGAAATGAATCAGCAAGTGTGTCGTTCAGAAGACTTGACTCCCTTTAGGATGGTATGGATACATCATGTGTGGTTAAATAAAGTAGTCAGACGCAACATTGTCCTTGTTAGAAGAAACAATGAGGATCGCCCTATTAAAAATGTTTCGATCTAGCGTATGGCCCGGTTTTGACCATACGATCCAATCACCGTTCATACGGTTGACACCCGCCTTCGTGCAGGTGACCTACTTAAGAATTTTTTATGTTCAAGTAGGATTTTAAATTCAAAATAATGAATATGTTTTGAAAGTTCAAGACTTTCACCTCTAACAGTACCTCATCGTGATATGATGGGTAATGAAATGATACAGCTTAAGAGGTATACGTACCAAGTAAAACGATTGAAAGACTTTACTTCCTTAATGAGTGGATCTGACTCACTCGGGAGTGCCAATCTATTTCAATTGACACTCGGTTTGAAACATCTTTTGGGAGACTTTACTCCCGATAAATTCCAAAAACCTTTGGGTGCCATAGCTTTTGGCTATTGATTGTGTTGTCTAAGCAAACACAAGCACGTAGCTATTGTTCCTAAAAAGGACAACACTGGTGAAGCTCAAGGCTCCTCTTCCCACAGTATCACACCATTAGATGATGTAATAATAAAATGGTATAGTTTCAAAAGTCTGCTATACCAAGTAACCAAAAGTTTTTGATCTGGCACGTGTGTAACACCCCGTTTTTCCCCGTACATGATTTATAGATGTATTGGGTATGTACAATAGATGTAAGAAGGGTTCGGGGTATTTTTCTAGTGTTAAAGCCTTGTGTGCGAGAAGTGGAGTCAGATCATGTGGAACGTCGCGGCGCGATAAATGAGGCCGTGGCGCGGCAATCAACTAGAAATTAGATCAGAAAGTATGGTAAAGAAGGCACTAGACTCAGGCAAAGGTCGCGGCGCGACCATTAATGCCGCGGCGCGGCATACTGTGCGAACTGGCACCAGATTCTTGTAATATTAAATAAGGTTCAAGGGCAATTTGGTCATTTCATGTTTGAGCCAGATTTGAGGCTTTAACCTCATCCATTCATTTCATTTCCTAATTTTATTTTCCTTTTTTTTTCATTTTTCTCTCAAAACTCAAACACCCATTTGATTTCAAAGGGATTTTTGGAAAGGAAGAAGCGGGATTTGATCTTTGGCATAGTTGACTAGGTTGTTCTCCTCGTTCCTAGCTACATGGTGATACTAGTGGTAAGATCTAACTCCGAATTTCATTTTCGTGTTCATCATTCAAATTTGGGGCTTTTGATTGTTTGATTCATAGATGGAACCCATTTAGTTGTTAATTGGAGATTAACACCAAGATTCGAGTTTATAAGTGTTAAAGGCAGGTTTTGGGTTGGTTAATGATTTAACCATGTTTAAGACTTGTAAATGGTGTACAATCACTAGCATTAGTGATTATTGGTGTTTTGGAGACTTTTAGGGTTTTCGTGGTTGACTAATTTTGACTAGAGTTAAAATTAGGGTTTGTTGAAGATTATGACCCGAATGTCGATTCGATGAGGTTTGTAAACTTAAAATGGATTAAGTTGAAGTATAAAACCGAGTTAAACATGTTTTGGTGTCAAAACTTGTAAATGGTGAGATTTTGACCTTATGGGTCAAAATTAGGGTTTATGGGCGATTTTGAGAACGATAACACTTGTGTTCGGGTTTAATTGGCATATTAGGACCATTATCACTTGTGTTAGTGATTATTGGGTAGTTTGGGCGCGGTTTGTCCTTGGAAGTGCATTTGGGTCAAAATTGCACTAAGTGTCGAATTGGGTTGGTTTGTAGATCCAATCTAAGTGTGTTGTTGAATTTGTGATAATGGATTAGGTACTTTCTATTGACGAGTTGCGGATTACTTGGAAGCATTTCTTCAAGGCGACAAGGTGAGTGTTAATATCCTATGTACATATGTATGTGTAGGATGGGTGCGGGTCGGGTGAAGTGGTTCTCGGCTATAGAGCTCACTTCACATATAGGTGGATTTGATGGACTTTTGTATGAGTCCAATTGGCACGGTTGTGCGTTTTGGTTGACCACCTTTGGCGAGGTATATGTTTTGTGTGTACGTTATCACACGTGGTTGTGATGTGGATGTTATAACCCCAATGGCGAAGGGTTAGTATAGTGTTGCGTTTTGGATAACCCGATGATGTGGGTTTTGATTTGGGAAGTGAATCTCGGGTAGTGCGGATTCATGATGACTCGGGTTGTTCGGTCATCTTATCGATGAGGTGATGAATTTCGGGTTGTTCAATTTCATTTAGGCTCGGGTAGTTCGGCCAACCTCGGTTGTTGAATTGGTGGAAAGGTGAATTTTGGGTTGTACGAATTTACTAAGGCTCGGGTTGTTCGGCCAATGTTCGTATGATTGAGGTTAAGGGGTTAACCTTGTAGTTTGGTAACCTTATTCGTTTATATTGTTATATATATTAATGTATTGTTGTGTTGTAGCTAACCCTCCGGGTGTAGCTTATTGGCGTTGTTCACGTCATCATTGGTGAACTTATACTTGTTGATATCTTTAGCTTGTTGCTTAGAGATCGTACGGTATGCTTAGTGTAGTTGCCTTATACTTGGATGCTCCGGTATGCGATATTTGATTATTTGTGTGGCGTGTCCATTTTATGCATATATATGTATGTAGTATGTTAACATTCACTAAGCGTTAGCTTACCCTCTCGTTGTTGATGTTTTTATAGGTTCGCATGCTTGGCGGCTCGGGTAAGCTTGGGGATTAGAGATCTTGGCTAGGTTGCTTAGAAGATCTTGCTTTTATACTCGATTAGGATTTGGGTAGCGTAGTCCCAAATCACCATGCTCGGTTTTGTGTAAACGTAACTAGTCGGGTCATAATGATTATAACCGGTTTATGATTTAACTACGTATTATTGTATTGAGAAGTTTAAATTATTAATGTATGCTTTAAGTTCGTTGAACTTACTTTGGTAACAAATATGTTTTGGTAAATGTGTAATGGGACCTAAAGTATCATTTAACGTATATTAAAAGGAAAAATTATTATGGGCCGGTTTAATACGGGTTGGGCCATTACAAGTGGTATCAGAGCATGGTCTAAGGGATTTAGGTGACTTGAGATAGGTGCCTAGACTTAGACTTTTGTGTGTGCTTATTTGCTGCGGGACTTGTAGGTGTACGGGTCGGAATGGGAACTTGGTTAGTACCTTAGCGTGTAGGTGAACTAACTAGGATTTTGGCTTGTGTTGTGATGTAATTCTTGCGTGTGCTTATATCGCGTAGAATTTGCGTTGTGTTGGTTCATATCATCTAGCGAGGCGGTCATTGTACTAACGAGTCGATACGGCATGTGTGCGTAATAAGGACTTGCAAACCTTATTACGGGTGCAAATCGTGTCAAACAAGTGATATACGACGGGTGTTAAACAAGATGGGGCGGTGTTGTGCGTATGGTTTTATAAGTTCGTGGACTAATCGTTTTGCATTCTTTAGAATGGCGACGCGAAATGAGATCGAGACGAATGGCGAAGAGTTTAATACTAGAGTTGCGGCAGCCGTTGCAGAGCAAATGAGTGCGTTGGAAGAAAGAATGGATAGGAGGTATTTCAAATTTCGGGGTAGTAGTGAAATGGAGCGTTGTCTTAAGGGCTTCATGAGGACTAAACCTCTGATGTACGATGGGAAACCGGATCCTTTGGTGAGCACAACTTGGATTTCGGATGTCGAAGGGTGTTTTCGTACTATTGATTGCCCTCCCAAGAAAAATACGAGACTCGCTACTAGTCTGTTGCGGGGCAGGGCAAGGGATTGGTTGGATGGTAAGATCGATCTTGTCGTTGGCGAAACGTTTATGACCTTATCGTGGGACGAGTTTAAGGAGGAATTCTTCGAGGAGTTCCAGACTTCGGCCGATTTATGGGAATTGCGTAATGAGTTGCGAAATTTGCAACAAGGATCAATGAATTTGAATACTCTCAAGACGACCTTTATGGCAAAGGCTCGTTTTTGCCCAGAGTATTTGGGGAATGATCGGTTGTTGATGGGGGATTTCTATCGGACCTTGAATGATGACTTGAAGGGTAAAATTAGCCGGGGTCAAGCGAAATCGTTTGCGGAATTATTCGACTTGGCTAGAGGTTTCGAGTCGTATACACGATCAAAGATGTGCGAACCTTCAAGTAAGAGAAGGGTTGTTTCGTATGGTGCTCCAAGTAAGAAAAATAAGAGTGCGAGTGCTAGTATGGGTAATGTGGTAAAAGGCGTGATGGATTCTCGTGCGCCTAGATGTTTCAATTGTGGTGTTAGGGGCCACAAGTTGTGGGAATGCACAATGCCGAGAAGTGATGACGGAATGTGCTACTATTGTCATAAATAGGGACATCGCAAGCCGGATTGTCCCGAGTTGGCGGCGGCGAATGCGGCAAGGAGACGTTAAGGTATGTTTCATTTTAATAAATATGTCCTTTGATTATTTATTAAGTGCCGTTTGAATTTGAGTTGAATAGATGCCTTGTGTTGAGCATGTTGTTGTTATGGGTGATGTTCCTAATGGAAGTACCCTAAGGTGATGTTTGATTGTCAGGCGAAGGGCATAAGACTTGGTGCAACCAAGCATTCCTTAGTATTTGGGGAATATTATACCGAGCCATGGAAATGAGTTTTGGTGTTCGATTGTTAAGCGCGTGTTCGCTTGTGTGTTAAAGCTGATGAACCATGAGGTTTAACGGGTGAGATGAAACCCGAGAGATCGAGTGTTTAAAATCTCGATGTATGTTGGTAATGGATCCTACATGACGCGACATTAGGTGCCTCTTTTATACCTACTAGCGTAGTGTTCGGCTCCGATTGTATTGTGGTTACATTGTACTTAGGGTACCGAGGTGAAACCCTTAAGTACATGAGTGACTAGGTGAAGTTGACAAACTATAGCAATTGGATGATTGCGAGGGTATGGTTCGTGGGATCGTGGTACACTTTTCGTTCGAAGTGTTTAAGGATGATTTTGAAATCCATCGTATGCTCAAGGTTTGGAGCAAGATATGGTAATGGGTCGTGTGAACTCAATTATTGGTAAAGTCTACCTTTGGTAGCATTGTACGGGTGTACAAGTTGTGATATTAGAACGTAGTTTCAAGTGGGGGAGTTACACTTCCGCCCGAGGAAGTTTTAATGTGAGTCTTCGGATGACATTTTTAGTAGATCAGAAACTTGTGTTGGGACCTAGTTTTGGTCGATTTGTGGTAGAGTACAATTTTGGTTAAATTGTACTTATGATTTTGGATTTGAAATATCACCGAGGTGGTAATGTGGTAAATCTCGTTGAGAGATAATGGACGTGTTTGACGAGCAAGGTGAAATCCCTCGGTTAAGGGACATGCGTATCGGATTCTCTTCTAGAGAAACATTGTTTTGTGCCTATGTTTGATATAGGTGGTTCTTGCTCGAATGTGTTAGCGATGTTCGCGTGTACGTAATGAGTGGTATTGTCGCGGTGTTTAAGACACCACATTGTCATGGGGGTGAAGTATCGAGGTGTTAAGATGCCACCCGAGGATTAGTGTACGAGGTGTTAAGTACACTAATGGATATTGTTGATTGGTGAAGCATGACCTTTAGGGTCCGCTGACTTCATCATGGGAGTACGTGATTGGTGGAGCATGACTTTCGGGGTCCGCTGACTTCATCATGAGCGTGGTGTTATATCGGTGAAGCATGACTTTCGGGGTCCGCTGACTTCATCCGGTGTTGAGATTGGTGGAGCATGACCTTCGGGGTCCGCTGACTTCATCAAGGGAGTAGTGTTACGTCGGCATGGCATAACATTATCGGGAAATGCGAGTACCGGTGGGAAATGAGAGTACCATTCTTGAGTTGTGTTGTGGGACGTGAATAATGGGTTGTTCGTATTCACAATATTTCGGGTAGTACGATAGTCCCTGTGGGTTGGACACATGGTTTGAGGTAGTGAATGTCGGGTAGTTCGGATTCACTAAGGCTCGGGTTGTACGGCCATCCTCGGTTATACTATGTGGCGGTGGTAGTGAATATCGGGTTGCGCGTATTCACGATGACTCGGGTTGTGCGGTCATTTCGTTGTGAGATATATGGATTGGGTTGGTGAATTTCGGGTTGTGTGAATTCACTAAGGTTCGGGTTGTTTCGACCATCCTCCATATATGTTTTGGCTTGGGTTGTTTCGGCCATGTTGAGTTGTGATCTATCAGTTGTTTTATACACCGATGGTGGGGTCATCAGGACCGTGTGGTTTGATCTATTGGTTGCTTTATGCACCAATGGTGGGGTCGTAAGGACCATGTTGTAGGAACTATCGGGTGTTTTTATACGCCAATGGTGGGGTCGTGAGGACCATGTGGTATGATTAGTGATGCGATAGCCGTGTTTCACTCACGTGTTGTTACGGGTGTGACGATAGTCGATTTTGTACACCTTGAGATCTAGCGTTGCCATGATCGTTTTGGGCGCTATCGGTTTTAACCGTTGGATTATGATGTTACGGTAGTTGCGTATTGGTCGTATTACGCACTACAAGGGATGTGTAGTATTAAGTGTAATCCATAAGGATTTGCTTTATTTCGGTCTTCTTCGGTTTGATGGTTGACCTTGTCTTGGTTTGTGGTTGTTACTAGCAATGTACTTGGTATGGTACGCTAGGAGTTGAAATCTCGGTACGAAATTTGTTGAGTTTTTCCCGATGTGAGGGATTGAGTTAGTGCTAGTGCTCGGAATTGTGGAATGTGATAAATCACGGGTGACAATTTAGTTATTAAGGGTAACTCTTTGAGGAGAATCGTCTAAGGGATCGTTGTAGACTTCGGTTGTTGCGTGTATGGTACGTCTCAGAATACGAGGAAATGTGTAATTAGTCCTTGGATTAACCTTCAGGTTAGTGAAATTGTGGTAGAAGTCAGTTTGAAACACATGTTAGAGGACCATTGAGTGTGGGTCCGTTTGGGTTCGTGACTAGGATCACGAGGACGTGATCGAATTTAAGTGGGGGAGAGTTGTAACACCCCGTTTTTCCCCGTACATGATTTATAGATGTATTGGGTATGTACGATAGATGTAAGAAGGGTTCGGGGCATTTTTCTAGTGTTAAAGCCATGTGTGCGAGAAGTGGAGTCAGATCACGTGGAACGTCGCGGCGTGACAAATGAGGCCGCGGCGCGGCAATCAACTAGAAATCAGATTAGAAAGTGTGGTAAAAAAGGCACCAGACTCAGGCAAAGGTCGCGGCGCGACCATTAATGCCGCGATGCGGCATACTGTGCGAACTGGCACCAGATTCTTGTAATATTAAATAAGGTTCAAGGGCAATTTGGTTATTTCACGTTTGAGCCAGATTTGAGGCTTTAACCTCATCCATTGATTTCATTTCCTAATTTCATTTTCCTTTTCTTTTCATTTTTCTCTCAAAACTCAAACACCCATTTGATTTCAAAGGGATTTTTGGAAAGGAAGAAGCGGGATTTGATCTTTGGCGTAGTTGACTAGGTTGTTCTCCTCGTTCCTAGCTACACGGTGATACTAGTGGTAAGCTCTAACTTCGAATTTCATTTTCGTGTTCATCATACAAATTTGGGGCTTTTGATTGTATGATTCATAGATGGAACCCATTTAGTTGTTAATTGGAGATTAACACCAAGATTCGGGATTATAAGTGTTAAAGGCGGGTTTTGGGTTGGTTAATGATTTAACCATGTTTAAGACTTGTAAATGGTGTACAATCGCTAGCATTAGTGATTATTGGTGTTTTGGAGACTTTTAGGGTTTTCGTGGTTGACCAATTTTGACTAGAGTCAAAATTGGGGTTTGTTGAGGATTATGACCCGAATGTCGATTCGATGAGGTTTGTAAACTTAAAATGGATTAAGTTGAAGTATAAAACCGAGTTAAACATGTTTTGGTGTCAAAACTTGTAAATGGTGAGATTTTGACTTTATGGGTCAAAATTAGGGTTTATGGGCGGTTTTGAGAACGATAACACTTGTGTTCGGGTTTAATTGGCATATTAGGACCACTATCACTTGTGTTAGTGATTATTGGGTAGTTTGGGCGCAGTTTATCCTTGGAAGTGCATTTGGGTCAAAATTGCACTAAGTGTCGAATTGGGTTGGTTTGTAGATCCAATCTAAGTGTGTTGTTGAATTTGTGATAATGGATTAGGTACTTTCCATTGACGAATTACGGATTACTTGGAAGCATTTCTTCAAGGCGACAAGGTGAGTGTTAATATCCTATGTGCATATGTATGTGTAGGATGGGTGCGGGTCGGGTGAAGTGGTTCTCAGCTATAGAGCTCACTTCACATATAGGTGGATTTGATGGACTTTTGTATGAGTCCAATTGGCACGGTTGTGCGTTTTGGTTGACCACCTTTGGCGAGGTACACGTTTTGTGTGTACGTTATCACACGTAGTTGTGATGTGGATGTTATAACCCCAATGGCGAAGGGTTAGTATAGTGTTGCATTTTGGATAACCCGATGATGTGGGTTTTGATTTGGGAAGTGAATCTCGGGTAGTGCGGATTCATGATGACTCGGGTTGTTCGGTCATCTTATCGATGAGGTGATGAATTTCGGGTTGTTCGAATTCATTGAGGCTCGGGTAGTTCGGCCAACCTCGGTTGTTGAATTGGTGGAAAGGTGAATTATGAGTTGTGCGAATTTACTAAGGCTCGGGTTGTTCGGCCAATGTTCGTATGATTGAGGTTAAGGGGTTAACCTTGTAGTTTGGTAACCTTATTCGTTTATATTTTTATATATATTAATGTATTGTTGTGTTGTAGCTAACCCTCCGGGTGTAGCTTATTGGCATTGTTTACGTCGTCGTTGGTGAACTTATACTTGTTGATATCTTTAGCTTGTTGCTTAGAGATCGTACGGTATGCTTAGTGTAGTTGCCTTATACTTGGATGCTCCGGTATGCGGTATTTGATTATTTGTGTGGCGTGCCCATTTTATGCATGTATATGTATGTAGTATGTTAACATTCACTAAGCGTTAGCTTACCCTCTCGTTGTTGATGTTTTTATAGGTTCGCATGCTTGGCGGCTCGGGTAAGCTTGGGGATTAGAGATCTTGGCTAGGTTGCTTAGAAGATCTTGCTTTTGTACTCGATTAGGGTTTGGGTAGCGTAGTCCCAAATCACCATGCTCGGTTTTGTGTAAACGTAACTAGTCGGGTCATAATGATTATAACCGGTTTATGATTTAACTACGTATTATTGTATTGAGAAGTTTAAATTATTAATGTATGCTTTAAGTTCGTTGAACTTACTTTGGTAACAAATATGTTTTGGTAAATGTGTAATGGGACCTAAAGTATCATTTAACGTATATTAAAAGGAAAAAATTTTATGGGCCGGTTTAATACGGGTTGGGCCGTTACAACGTGATTCGGTCACAATCACGCTATGCAATCACCGCTCTCTCACGGTTTACACCCGTTTCGGTACAGGTGACCTACTATTGAGTTCCCCGAACTCGTAGGATTTCATGTCCAAGAAAATGAACATGTGCAACAATTTTGGCTTCTTTGAAATCACGAAAATATGCCATAAACATTTTAAAATTCCCCAAAAATGACCTAAAACATGATGTTTCACTCCCTTTAAAGTTCAAAATAACCGAACCTAAATTTAATAACCACGAGAATTTATACACCCACCCCACACTTGAGTTAAGTGATGTCCTAATTACGTTAAAATGAAAAATGAGTATGAATTTGAGAGGACATTAGTATAAGATGAGTTATAATTCTCGGAAATAATATGAAATGAAATATACAAAACTTTACATGATCACGTGCAGGTGTCTTTGAAGTGCCCGTACATCAAAATACGGAACAATAAGGCATATCTATTCTCTTCACTACTGTAACACCCCGTTTTCCCCGTATATGATTTATAGGTGTATGGTGTACGTACGATAGGCGTATGAAGGGTTTGGGACATGTTCGGGTGTTAAAGTCTTGTGTATGAGACAAGGAGTCAGATCACGCCTTGTGTCGCGGCGCGACAAAGGAGGCCGCGGCGCGGCAAACAACTGAAATCTGGATCAGAAGTTAGACAAAAAGGGATCCCAGAACTAGTCAAATGTCGCGGCGCGACAACTTAGGCCGCGGCGCGGCATACTGGGCAAACTGGTGCCGGATCCTTGTAAATTTAAATGAAGTTCAAGGGCATTTTGGTCTTTTCACGTTTGAGCCAGATTTGAGGCTTTAACCTCATCCACCCATTTCATTTCTCATTTTAATTTCCCTTTTCTTTTCATTTTTCCTCTCAAACTCAAACACCCATTTGATTTCAAAAGGATTTTTGGAGAGGAAGGATCGGGAGTTGATTCTTGGCGTAGTTGACAAGTGTGTTCTCCTCGTTCTTAGCTACACGGTGATACTAGTGGTAAGCTCTAACTCCGAAATTCATTTTTGTGTTCATCATTCAAGTTTAGGGCTTTTGATTGTATGATTCATAGGTGAAACCCATTTAGTTGTTAATTGAAGGTTAACACCAAGATTCGGGTTTATTGTTGTTAATGTCGGGTTTTGGGTTTGGTGTGCAAGTTCATGCTTGTAAGACTTGTAAATGGTGTATAATCACTAGTATTAGTGATTATTGAGGTTTTGGGGACATTTAGGGTTCTTGGAGTTGACTAATTTTGACTAGAGCCAAAATTAGGGTTTGGTGATGATTTTGACCCGATTGTTGATTTATTAAGGTTTATAAACTTAAAATGGATTAAGTTGAAGTATTAAACCGAGTTAAATGTGTTTTGGTGTCAAGACTTGTAAACGGTGAGATTTTGACTTAATGGGTCAAAATTAGGGTTTTGGTGTCAAAATGGGTGAGACACGTGTTTAACACTTGTGCTCGGGTTTAATTGGCATATTAGGACCATTATCACTTGTGTTAGTGAATTTTGGTTAAGTTTGGGCGCGGTTTGTACTTGGAAGTGCATTTGGGTCGAATTTGCACTAAGTGTCGAATTGGGTTGGTTTGTAAATCCAATCTAATTGTGTTGTGGTATTTATGATAATGGTTTAGGTACTTTCCATTGGCGTGTTGCGGACTATTTGGAAGCATTTCTCAAGACTTCAAGGTGAGTGTTAATATCCTATATGCATATGTATGTGTAGGATGGGTGCGGGTCGGGTGAAGTGATTCTCGGCTTTAGAGCTCACTTCACATATAGGTGGATTTGATGGACTTGTGCATAGGTCCAATTGGCACGGTTGTGCGTTTTGGTTGACTACCTTTGGCAAAGTACACATTTTGGGTGTACGTTATCACACGTGGTTGTGAGTGGAATAATTATGCGTGTATGTATGTAATGTATTTAATTGTGTTGTATGAATGTGGTATTGTCGCGTTGTTTAAGACACCACGTTCTATGAAACGAGTAGTATTGTCGCGGTGTTTAAGACACTACTCATTGTGGAATTGACGAGTAGTATTGTCGCGGTGTTTAAGACACTACTCATTGTGTAATTGACTTGTGGTATTGTCACGGTGTTTAAGACACCACAATGTCATGGGAGTGGAAGTGTCGCGGTGTTCAAGACACCACTCATTGTATTGAATGAAGTGTGGATTCGTCGCGGTGTTTAAGACGCCACATTGTTGTAAGGGTGAGTTAGTCGCGGTGTTTAAGACATCACCCGGGGGACTAGTGATTACGCGGTGTGTAAGTAACACTAGTGGATGTTATGAACTCCAACGGACTTTCATGTACCGTTCTCTTGTGTACTTGGTTAACCATGGTTGTATGAGTTATGTATTGGCATATTTAATTATGAACTATATGCTTTTGGTATTGCTAGCTATTGTGGACTTGCGGTTATTGGTATATGCACGATATGTTGCATGATTGTCGAATTGCTAATTCGTGATTAATGTTGTGTTGTCGTGATGTAGTTAACCCTCCGGGGGTAGTTATTGGCGTTGTTCACATTGACGTTGGTGAACTTACCTTATTGATGGTATTATTAGCTTGTTGCTTAGTGATCGTATGGTATACTTAGATTAGCTTGCCTTTAGGCTTGGACGCTCCGGTATGCGGTATTTGTTTATTTATGTGGCGTGTCCATTTTATGCATATATATGTATGTAGTATATTATCATTCACTAAGCGTTAGCTTACCCTCTCGTTGTTGACTCTTTTTATAGATCGCATGTGGATTGGTGGCTCGGGTAAGCGCGAGGACTAGAAGACGTGCATAGTTGCTTTAGTGACTTACTTTTGGATCATTTAGGATTGGGTAGCGTATTCTCAATCGCCATGCTCGGCTTTGTTGTATTAAAAGTCTTTTGGTCAAATATTGTATTTCGGTACTTAAGGTGGTAAAATGGGTCGTTGTGGGACCCGCTTCGTAAACTCAATTTTATTAATTAAATGTGCTAGTTTTATATATATGAATTTATGGTTAAAAGCGTTTTGGCTAAAAATGTCGGGAACTAGTCAAACATTTTCGTTAAATTGACTTCCGGGGACAGCGGGCTGTCCAGTGGTTTGGCGCGCCGCGCACCCACCTGGCGCGCCGCGCAAATGAACTGTACCAGAAAATTTTTTTTTTATGTTGTGAAATTTAACGGGAATTGTCGTGGTTTGGTTTGGGTTGTTACAAGTGGTATCAGAGCATGGTCTAAGGGATTTAGGTGACTTGAGATAGGTGCCTAGACTTAGACTTTTGTGTGTGCTTAAATTGTTGCGGGACTTGTAGGATTTCGGGTCGGAATGGGTTTAGTTAGTGCCTTGTTTATAGGTCGACTAACGTATATATTAGTAATGCGGATATTATTAATATGCTTTTGTGTTGTGGTAATAATTCTCGCGTGTGTTTGTATCGCGTAGAATTTTGGTTGTGTTTGTTCTTATCATCGAGCGAGGCGGTCGTTGTACTAACGAGTCGATGCGGCGTGTGTGCGTAATAAGAACTTGCAAACCTTATTACGGGTACAAATCGTGTCTAACAAGTGATGTACGACGAGTGTTTAGCAAGATGGGACGGTGTTGTGCGTGCGGTTTTATACGTTCGTGGACTAATCGTTTTGCATTCTTTTGAATGACGACGCGAAACGAGACCGAGGCGAATGACGTGGAGTTTAACGCTAGAGTTGCGGCCGCCGTTGCGGAGCAAATGGGTGCGTTGGAAGAAAGAATGGAAAGGAGGTATTCCGAACTTCAAAGTAGTAGTGAAATGGAGCGTTATCTTAAGAGCTTCATGAGGACTAAATCCCCGATGTATGATGGGAAACCGGATCCTTTGGTAAGCACAACTTGGATCTCGGATGTCGAAGGGTGTTTTTGTACTATGGAATGCCCTCCCGAGAAAAAGACGAGACTCGCTACTAGTTTGTTGCGGGGTAGGGCGAAGGATTGGTTGGATGGCAAGATTGATCTTGTCGGTGGTGAGACGTTTATGGCGTTACCATGGGACGAATTTAAGGAGGAATTCTTCGAGGAGTTCCGGACTTCAGCCGATTTGTCGGAATTGCGTTGTGAGTTGCGAAACTTGCAACAGGGTTCTATGGATTTGAATACTCTCAAGACGACCTTTATGGCAAAGGCTCGTTTCTGTCTGGAGTATTTGGGGAATGATCGTTTGTTAATGGGGGATTTCTATCGGACTTTGAATGACGACTTGAAAAGAAAAATTAGACGTGGTCAAGCGAAATCGTTTTCGGAATTATTCGACTTGGCTAGGGGTTTCGAGTCACATACACGATCGAAGAAGGGTGAGCCTTCAATGGATAGAAGGGTTGTTTCTTATGGTGCTCCGAGTAAGAGGACTAAGGGTCCGAGTGTGAGCACGGGTGGTACGCGGACGAGTATATCGAATTCTAGCGCGTCTAGATGTTACAATGGTGGCATGAGGGGTCACAAGTCTTGGGAATGTTCGATGCCGTTTGAGTTTGAGTTGTTAATGCCTTGTGTTGTGCATATTGTTGTTATGGGTGACGTTCCTAATGGAAGTACCCTATGGTGACGTTTGATTGTCGGGCGAAGGGCGTAAGACTTGGTGCAACCAAGCATTCCTTGATATTTGAGAAATGTTTCTACCAAGCCACGGAAATGGTTTTGGTGTTCGATTGTTAAGCGCGTGTTCGCTTTTATGTTGAAGTGATGAACCATGAGGTTCGTCGGGTGGTTGGAACCCTTGAGATCGAGTGTTTTTAATCTCGATGTGTGTTGGTAATGGAGTCTACATGATGCAACATTAGGTGCCTCTTTTATACCTACTAGCGTGGTGTTCGACTCCGATTGTGTTGCGGTACGCTTTCGTTCAAAGTGTATAAGGATTGGTTAAAATCCTTCGTGAACTCGAGGTTAGAGCGAGATGTGGTGATGGGTCGTGTGTACCCAATCGTTGGTAAAGTCTACATTTGGTAGCACTGTACGGTAGTACGAGTTATGGATATGGAACGTAGTTCCAAGTGGGGGAGTTACACTCCCGCACAAGGAAGTTTTAGGGTGAGATTTCGGATAGTGCTTATGGTAGATCCGAAACTTGTGTTGGGACCTAGTTTTTGGTCGATTTGTGGTGGAGTACAATTTTGGTTCAAGTTGTACTATTGGTTTGGATTTAAATTACCACCGAGGTGGTAATGTGGTAAATCTCATTGAGAGATAATGGATGTGTTTGGCGAGCAAGGTGAAATCCCTCAGTTAAGGGATGTGTGTGTGTCGGATTCTCTTTTAGAGAATTATTGTTTGGTTCCTATGTTTGATATAGGTGGTTCTTGCTCGATTGTGGGTGGTTAGTGGTATCCGTTAGGGTTCCCCATAGTGTAGCATAGCGCGATGTTGCACTACTCGATGTTTGAGGCCAAGTGCGTATGAGATTGGTGAAGCATGACCTTCGGGGTCCGCTGACTTCATCATGGGATTATATCGGTGAAGCATGACCGTTGACGGGGTCCGCTGACTTCATCGGGTGTTGAGTGATCTATCGGTTGTTTTATACACCGATGGTGGGATCGTGAGGACCATGTTGTGTGATTAGGGATGCGATAGCCGTGTTTCACTCACATGTTGTTACGGGTGTGACAATAGTCGATTTTGTTCACCTTAGGTTTAGCGTTGCCATAGTCGTTTTGGGCGCTTTTGGTTTTAGCCGTTGGATTTTGATGCTATGGTAGTTGCGTATAGGTCGTATTGCGCACTACAAGGGATGTTAGTGATTAATGTTATCCGTAAGGATTTGTTTGGTTCGGTCTTCATCGTTTCGGATTGTTGACTTTAAGTTGAGACTTGGTTGCTTTTAGCGTTGTCCTTGGTAAAGGTACGCTAAGGAATTGATATCTCGGTACGAGATGGGTCGAGTTTTTCCTGATATAGGGAATGAGCATGGTTTTAGTGCTCGGATTGGTGATTTGATAAATCGCGGGTGACGATTTTAGTTGTTAAAGACGATTCATTGGGAAGAATTGCCTAGGAAAGTCGGTTTGAGACTTATGATTGAGGACCGTTGAGTGGGTCCGGATTGATTAAGTGGTGAAGATCACGAGGACGTGATCGAGTCTAAGTGGGGGAGAGTTGTAACACCCCGTTTTCCCCGTATATGATTTATAGGTGTATGGTGTACGTACGATAGGCGTATAAAGGGTTTGGGACATGTTCGGGTGTTAAAGTCTTGTGTATGAGACAAGGAGTCAGATCACGCCTTGTGTCGCGGCGCGACAAAGGAGGCCGCGGCGCGGCAAACAACTGAAATCTGGATCAGAAGTTGGACAAAAAGGGATCCCAGAACTAGTCAAATGTCGCGGCGCGACAACTTAGGCCGCGGCGCGGCATACTGGGCAAACTGGTGCCGGATCCTTGTAAATTTAAATGAAGTTCAAGGGCATTTTGGTCTTTTCACGTTTGAGCCAGATTTGAGGCTTTAACCTCATCCACCCATTTCATTTCTCATTTTAATTTCCCTTTTCTTTTCATTTTTCCTCTCAAACTCAAACACCCATTTGATTTCAAAAGGATTTTTGGAGAGGAAGGATCGGGAGTTGATTCTTGGCGTAGTTGACAAGTGTGTTCTCCTCGTTCTTAGCTACACGGTGATACTAGTGGTAAGCTCTAACTCCGAAATTCATTTTCGTGTTCATCATTCAAGTTTAGGGCTTTTGATTGTATGATTCATAGGTGAAACCCATTTAGTTGTTAATTGAAGGTTAACACCAAGATTCGGGTTTATTGTTGTTAATGTCGGGTTTTGGGTTTGGTGTGCAAGTTCATGCTTGTAAGACTTGTAAATGGTGTATAATCACTAGTATTAGTGATTATTGAGGTTTTGGGGACATTTAGGGTTCTTGGAGTTGACTAATTTTGACTAGAGCCAAAATTAGGGTTTGGTGATGATTTTGACCCGATTGTTGATTTATTAAGGTTTATAAACTTAAAATGGATTAAGTTGAAGTATTAAACCGAGTTAAATGTGTTTTGGTGTCAAGACTTGTAAACGGTGAGATTTTGACTTAATGGGTCAAAATTAGGGTTTTGGTGTCAAAATGGGTGAGACACGTGTTTAACACTTGTGCTCGGGTTTAATTGGCATATTAGGACCATTATCACTTGTGTTAGTGAATTTTGGTTAAGTTTGGGCGCGGTTTGTACTTGGAAGTGCATTTGGGTCGAATTTGCACTAAGTGTCGAATTGGGTTGGTTTGTAAATCCAATCTAATTGTGTTGTGGTATTTATGATAATGGTTTAGGTACTTTCCATTGGCGTGTTGCGGACTATTTGGAAGCATTTCTCAAGACTTCAAGGTGAGTGTTAATATCCTATATGCATATGTATGTGTAGGATGGGTGCGGGTCGGGTGAAGTGATTCTCGGCTTTAGAGCTCACTTCACATATAGGTGGATTTGATGGACTTGTGCATAGGTCCAATTGGCACGGTTGTGCGTTTTGGTTGACTACCTTTGGCAAAGTACACATTTTGGGTGTACGTTATCACACGTGGTTGTGAGTGGAATAATTATGCGTGTATGTATGTAATGTATTTAATTGTGTTGTACGAATGTGGTATTGTCGCGTTGTTTAAGACACCACGTTCTATGAAACGAGTAGTATTGTCGCGGTGTTTAAGACACTACTCATTGTGGAATTGACGAGTAGTATTGTCGCGGTGTTTAAGACACTACTCATTGTGTAATTGACTTGTGGTATTGTCGCGGTGTTTAAGACACCACAATGTCATGGGAGTGGAAGTGTCGCGGTGTTCAAGACACCACTCATTGTATTGAATGAAGTGTGGATTCGTCGCGGTGTTTAAGACGCCACATTGTTGTAAGGGTGAGTTAGTCGCGGTGTTTAAGACATCACCCGGGGGACTAGTGATTACGCGGTGTGTAAGTAACACTAGTGGATGTTATGAACTCCAACGGACTTTCATGTACCGTTCTCTTGTGTACTTGGTTAACCATGGTTGTATGAGTTATGTATTGGCATATTTAATTATGAACTATATGCTTTTGGTATTGCTAGCTATTGTGGACTTGCGGTTATTGGTATATGCACGATATGTTGCATGATTGTCGAATTGCTAATTCGTGATTAATGTTGTGTTGTCGTGATGTAGTTAACCCTCCGGGGGTAGTTATTGGC
The DNA here is from genome assembly GCF_046630445.1 of Rutidosis leptorrhynchoides. Classification (NCBI taxonomy): domain Eukaryota; kingdom Viridiplantae; phylum Streptophyta; class Magnoliopsida; order Asterales; family Asteraceae; genus Rutidosis; species Rutidosis leptorrhynchoides. The sequence continues at coordinate 14,026,330 of NC_092334.1, forward strand.
GTTGTTCACATTGACGTTGGTGAACTTACCTTATTGATGGTATTATTAGCTTGTTGCTTAGTGATCGTATGGTATACTTAGATTAGCTTGCCTTTAGGCTTGGACGCTCCGGTATGCGGTATTTGTTTATTTATGTGGCGTGTCCATTTTATGCATATATATGTATGTAGTATATTATCATTCACTAAGCGTTAGCTTACCCTCTCGTTGTTGACTCTTTTTATAGATCGCATGTGGATTGGTGGCTCGGGTAAGCGCGAGGACTAGAAGACGTGCATAGTTGCTTTAGTGACTTACTTTTGGATCATTTAGGATTGGGTAGCGTATTCTCAATCGCCATGCTCGGCTTTGTTGTATTAAAAGTCTTTTGGTCAAATATTGTATTTCGGTACTTAAGGTGGTAAAATGGGTCGTTGTGGGACCCGCTTCGTAAACTCAATTTTATTAATTAAACGTGCTAGTTTTATATATATGAATTTATGGTTAAAAGCGTTTTGGCTAAAAATGTCGGGAACTAGTCAAACATTTTCGTTAAATTGACTTCCGGGGACAGCGGGCTGTCCAGTGGTTTGGCGCGCCGCGCACCCACCTGGCGCGCCGCGCAAATGAACTGTACCAGAAATTTTTTTTTTTATGTTGTGAAATTTAACGGGAATTGTCGTGGTTTGGTTTGGGTTGTTACAACTACCATGCAACAAACCAATGTCCAAATGTACCTGCACATGAAACAAACCAAAACAAAAAGAAAAGAAAATATTTTTGTGTGTTTTAAGGGTTTTTCAACTTTTTAGGATTTTTAAAAGGTTTTCAAAACATCGTTTACAAACTCTACAACAAATCAAAATCCCGTAATTAGCCAGCTCCGGGATCGTAGGTTCCATCATCCGATAATTTTCTAGAACCTACTCCAATAACATCCACATCTGCCTTTGACATGAGCCATTCGTCGGCTTCTTTAGTAACCTGCACAAATTCAACAAGTTTTGCCTTTTTGATAGGCGATAAATTTGATACAAGCCGGTTACACAATTTATAGTTCCCCTTACTTCTAGCCTCATGAACTCTTTTGTACAATTTTCTCATACTACGGTCAACAACAAGTTCATCTACCAACTTCTCAACTAAAGGTTCAATGTAGTGTGGGTTATCAATTGGTTGAGGTTCAACCACCCCACAGTTAGGTGTTTTACCCTTATCTTTTTCGACTGGGGTATTTAAAGGATCACAATTAGTTTTAATAGTTACAACCGTTCCTAAATACCCCATAACCTTAGTGGGTAGGTTTCTACATTTCTTTCTCATGAAGGTGACCGATTTGTCACTTTCTCTCAACGTAAGCTTACTCACTTCGTCATCAACTAACATACGGGTGGTAAAAAGAAAAGGTCTCCCGAAAATGAGAGGAACATCGATGTCCTCCTCCACATCCATAACCATAAAATCTGCCAAGAAATTCATATCACCAATCCGGACATGCACATCTTCAGCCATACCCACCGGGCATTTCTTGGCTTGGTCATATAAACTTATGCTAATGGTAGTGGGTGCTAAGTCCGGCAAACCTGATCTTTTATACAAAGCTAGAGGCATAACATTTAAACTCGCCCCTGAATCTGCCAACCCATTATACATAATAGAGTCTTTAAGTAAGCAACAAATTATAAATTCACCCGGATCACCCAATTTGGGTGGAAATATCGGATGTTCAACTTTCATTGGAACTGCCCGCGCAGCCTTAAGTTCTTGCTTTGCCTTGAAATTTGCTTCATGCTCCGCTCTTCTCTTTTTCTTCCTAGCCTCTTTTCGCATTTATTTTTGCATCTTGGAAGTACCTGAAAAAGAGCTATCAATACAAACATTATTAAGGTTAGAAGGTCTCTCCACCACCTCGTATTCAACCCCCTTTCTCGATAAGGGAATCGGTGGTCTATATGGTTTAATTACTGGCTTCTCATTCTTAACAACTGGTGGAACATCTTCAACCTCTTTTAATTTTAACATACTCTTCTCATCACCGGACTTCTCTCCCAACAAAGACACCAACACATGCAAATTTTCACCTCTCGAGTTGATCTTCGCATCACTAGGCAACTCACCCTGTTTCTTGTCATTCATATTTCCCGCAAGACTACCTATTTGCCTTTCCAAATTCTGTATAGCGGCTTGTTGATTGCGAAACATTTGATCATTCTTCTCATTGGTTTGAGTAACAGTAGTGACAAGCTGAGTTTGAGACACCACAAGCTTTTCTAACATAGATTCAAGATTCAACTCTTTCTCTTTAACTTGGGGCTTTTGGAAATACCCCGGAGCTTGCTGTTGAAAACCTCCACTAGAACTGGGTTGAAACCTCGAACCCTGATTACCTTGAGGATTGTAAGGATTATTGAAATTTTTGTTAAATTGAGCTCGTCCCTGAAACTGATTGTTGTTCTGTTGACTAATAAAATTGATCTCTTCTTTCTGGTTCATAGTCACCTAAATGTAATCCCCCACAATATTCACAACCAACCTTCATACCATGAATATCCTTATCCATTTTCTCTATATGCCTACCAAATTTATCTAACTTAGCATTTATAGACCCATAATCATCATACGCACCAGTGGTTTCGGTTCTCTTAACTGAAGCTGAACGGGATGACTCATGATCTTGATGCCATTCGTGAGTGTAGGTAGCTTGCTTTTCAATAATTTCTAACGCCTCTTCTTCTGTCTTATCCATTACCGTACCTCCTGCTGCTTGATCAATACTCTGGCGAGTTGATATGTCACAACCTTTGTAGAAAATCTGGACCTTTTGTAAATCATTTAACCCGTGTTGCGGACACGAGCGTAACATATTAGAATAACGGTCCCAAGCATCAAATAATGTCTCACTGCTCTTTTGTTTGAATTGTGAAATTTCTGCTTGAAGTCTAGCAGCTCGAGACGTAGGAAAAAACTTTGATAAAAACTTATCTACCAACCCATCCCAAGAGGTAAACGTACCCTCGGGTTGATTATCTAACCACCTCTTAGCTTCGCCCTTAAGAGTCCAGGGAAAAAGCCTTGTCTTGATCGAAGTATCATTAACCTGATTCAGCTTGAATAAGTTGCAAACATCATTGAAAACACGAAATGCTCGTTAGCATCCTCACTATCCTTGCCATGAAATTGGCAATCAGTAGCTATCAAACTCAGAATTGGACCTGTGATTTGGAAAGGCTGTTCAATGTTTGGTTGAGTAATCGAATTGCCTTGGCTAACTCGGGTGGCCTTCAACTTTTATGCCATAGTCTGAGGACGAGGCGGTTGATCTGCCATCTCTTCAGTCTCGAAAATATCTAATGAAATGTAAGAATCTTCTGCTTCGTTGATTTCAGGCGGTGTATTGGGCACCACAGTCTCAGAACTACTACCCAATGGAATTATATTATCACTCGAAGAAGCGGATGAATCCACTGTCGACTGTTGCTCTTGACTTAACGCTCTGAATAACTCTCTTTCGGGTTCGTCAAATGGTCGAAGAATTGGAGAATCTGAAGAACGCGTATGTGGCATACACTACCTGCTATCTGCGAAATCAAAACTAACAACTGATTAAACGCACCGATTCAACTGAGAATAAACGAAAAGTAAAAATAAACTATAATTAAAACTAAACTAAGAACAATTAGATAACAATCTTAATTTTTGACACAACTGTCTCCGACAGCGGCGCCAAAAACTTGATGTGTAAAATCGCATCTATAATTTATAATTGGAAATACCGGTTTAGAGATTACTACACACTAACGGGCAGTGTACCCGATCGTGCAATAGTATAAATTTGGTAAATCCGTGATCATTCCAAAGACAGTTTAAACATGAGAATTAAGATTGTAACTAACGAAAATAAGCTAAAGTTAATCTAAGAAAATTTAAAGTACGAGATAGTTTGGTTTATGGCTATTTAACGATTAGCCGAATCAAGAGTAACTTTAAAAGTAAAGACAATATTTTTGGTGTTTTATATTAATAAAACATTTTTAAATAGATGTGATATCGATAAGATGAAAATATGTTCACCTAGACTTTCTTCACAAATGTTGGATGTTTCTAGATTACGCCCTGATCAATTGCCAAATGCTTGCAAATTAGCTAATCGGTTCACCAAGAATTCCCTTGAGTAAACACTTCAAACTAGATTACACGACACAGAATTCCCTGTAGCCTAATGTAGTGTTCCGTTCATATCGATTATAAACGTCACGTACTTATTGGTGTCATTGCGAGGTATTGATCTCTATATGTGACATTTTTCAAAATCTGCATTCGTTTTTATAATACAAACCATAACCTTTATTATAATCAAAGGTTCAAACAGCATAATAATGATTACCGTTTAGCAATAATCTTAGTTTTACAAACTTTACATTTGATAATAACAATACGATTTCCAACATATTTCACATTACAAATCTTCCGATATGCAGTTTTATTTTTGACACAAATATGCATACTCCAAATCCTGCTTAAATTCGGCATAATGCAGCGGAAGCTTTTAATTATCACCTGAGAATAAACATGCTTAAAACGTCAACATAAAGTTGGTGAGATATAGGTTTAATGCTAGCAGCGTTATAAATATAGACCACAAGATTTAATATACATAAACGTTTTAATAAAAATATTCTAAGTGGTTGAGCACTTGATAATCATACTTAACATTTAATCAACGTCGCATATTCCCTTTATTATGAAATCTCACTACACCGTACCAAGTGTAGTCACCGAAATGAAGTACTGTCCAACCGTTGAATACTGGTCGTCCAGTCCGGTTGGGGTTGTCAGGCCCGATAGATCTATCAACAGGATTCGCGTTTACAATACCTCATGTAAATAGTAGTTACCAAGTTACAGGGAAGTATGCCAGCGGTACAACTCAACGTAGAATATATATTTTTAATCACTTGTGTCCATAACGTAAATCATAAAATGCATGTATTCTCATCCCGAAATATTTGGAGTTTAAAAATGGGACTATATACTCACTTTTGCCTTGAAGATATTCAACACAACTTGGTCTCCGATAGATATCACGAACCTAACCAAATATATAATATATCAACATATTTTCTTTTCAAATAATCGTTATATATATATATATATATATATATATATATATATATATATATATATATATATATATATATATATATATATATATATATACTTATAATACTTTTAATATCTATTAGTCCGTAGTTAGCAGTCCGATGTTAGTGGTCCACAATTAGTTGCTCAATAAAATAAATAAAGACCCCATCGTATTCGTATTGATCGGAATTAATCTCGACCCATGGTACCGTGTTGTCAAATGACGTGTTGCGTACATAAAGTACCGTGTTGTCAAATGACGTGTTGCGTACAATCATGAGGTCTTATAATTAATCTTCTCGTATTATTTACGGGTGGTCCTGAAATATGTAAAATCAAATCATGAGTAAATATATATAAAATATCATGTTAATTAGCCAAGATATGATTAGTTTGGTTTTAGTCAAAATATTTTCGTAGCTAAACTAGCTTCGGATACCCGATTTTGTTTTAGTCGTAGTTTCTTCAATACAACTCCGTTTTTGTTGGTTCAACTTGCCACTTCCTTGGATCGAGTCATTTTTTATGAATATGAACTGTAAATACCTTGGTTTGTATTCTAAATCACAGGTTATAGGTCAAACTTGGGTGAATCTTATGAAAGTGATAAAAACAACATCTAGATGATCATTTTTATAAAAATACTTATACTTGGAGTTATACCATAAGGTTTTTATATATTAACATATTCATAAGAAATATCATTTTTCCAGAATATAAACTTCCAATTTAAAGTTTAAGATGATTTTTAATTATCCAACCCAAAACAGCCCCCGGTTGCACTCCAACGACGTAGATTCAGTTTTAAGGTGTTCTTTGTAAAATCAAGTTGTATCTTGTTAAGTTAGCATATCACTATGATATATTACAGGTCTTAAAGTGTTTTAAAAGTCAAGTTAGAAGGATCTATTTAGTTTGTGAACAAGTTTGAAATCATTCAAACTATGTTCTTGTTGTTATAATTTGTAACACAAAATAAGATAGTTATATGAATATGAATCGAATAAGATTATGAATAAGGTTACTACCTCAAGTTACTTGGATAAAGCTACTGGAAAGGAAGTATAACTCTTGATCCTAAAGAGTGATGAAGTTGGATTGAAAGATTGTAAGTAATATTGCAACTTCTTGATTCTAGGTTGTTTTTTTGATGATTAAAGCTTGTAATTGAAGCTAAATGATGGGGAAAATGCTTGGAGATGATCAAGTATAAAGTTAGGAGTGTTTTGAAAGAGAAATGGGAGTGTAAGTATGAGAAAATGGAATAAAGAAATGGTGTTCATGCATAAAAATGTTTTTAGTTTATAAAGAAAGAAAAGATTCCTAATTTTGTTTTCTTGCTAAATAATTCATGCTACTTGACAAATGGTTGGTTCCACATGTTTCTTAATCATTTAAGGCTGCTAAGGATGATAATTGATGTGTATATACCAATAGTATATACATCTAGAAGCTGCGTACAATACGGTTACATATACCCTAGTTATACGTGTAGAAATCTTGAGGAAACGGAACGAGAATTCAAATATAACTATCTTTTGGGAATATACTTATATTGTTTTATGTATTTAAGCCCTTTAAAAGTGATTAAATACGTATTTATACGATACTTGTATAAGCATTATAGGTTATAGGTATATATGTCAAAGAACGTTACGTATAGTTACCGTTTTGAAAACTTAAGTTAGTAGTCTCAAAGTATACTTATAACTCATTGTTATTAGTACACAATGAGATGTTAAACCATACTTAGATCATGTTAAATATGTATAAATACGTATATGTACACAATATTATAATTATTGTATGTTATATAGTTCGTGATATCATCGATCAAATTGGACGGTCAAACGTTGTGTAAAACTCTTTTCAAAAATACAAGACTCAACAATTTGGATTGCTTATCATGTTGGTAATGTTTAATTTATGTAAATATTAATCTTATATGTATAAAACGATTGAAAAAATCCGGGTCGTTACAGTACCTACCCGTTAAATAAATTTCGTCCCGAAATTTTAAAGTTGTACCTATTTTGCGTTATCGGGAAACAAATGTGGGTACTTTTATTTCATCTGATCCTCTCATTCCCAAGTAAACTCGGGACCCCTTCGAGCATTCCAACGAACCTTAACGATTGGTATGTTGCTCTGCTTGAGCTGTTTAACTTCACGGTCCATGATTTTGACTCGTTCTTCTATGAATTGTAGTTTCTCGTCGACTTGGATTTCTTCAAGAGGAATGGTGAGGTCTTCCTTTGCAAGACACTTCTTAAGGTTTGAAACGTGAAACGTATTATGTACTCCGGCGAGTTGTTGTGGTAACTCAAGTCGATAAGCTACCGGTCCAATGCGTTCGATGATCTTGAACGGGCCTACATACCTTGGGTTCAGTTTACCCCTTTTGCCGAAACGTATTACACCTTTCCAAGGTGACACCTTTAGCATAACCATGTCACCGATCTGAAACTCTGATGGTTTCCTTCGGACATCGGCGTAGCTCTTTTGGCGACTACGGGCTGTTTTCAATCTCTCCTTGATTTGTACTATCTTCTCAGTAGTTTCGTGTATGATCTCAGGACCAGTTAATCATCGATCTCCTACTTCATTCCAACAGATAGGGGATCTACACTTCCTTCCATACAGTGCTTCAAATGGTGCAGCTTTAATTCTCGCATGATAACTATTATTATACGAGAATTCTGCTAATGGTAGATATTTATCCCATCCGTTTCCAAAATCGATCACACATGCCATGAGCATGTCTTCAAGAGTATGAATTGTTCTTTCACTCTGCCCATCAGTTTGCGGATGATATGCGGTGCTCATATCCAAACGAGTTCCCAGGACCTCCTGTAGTGATTGCCAGAACTTTGATGTAAATCTACTATCACGATCGAATATAATGGAAATAGGTATTCCATGCCTTGAAACAATTTCCTTTATGTATAATCGTAATAGTTTCTCCATTCTATCCATTTCTTTTATAGGCAAGAAATGTGCAAATTTGGTGAGATGATCAACTATTACCCAAATTGTGTCATAACCCCATGCAGTCTTGGGTAACTTCGTGATAAAATCCATGGTAATACCATCCCACTTCCATTCTTGGATTACTGGTTGTTGAAGTAACCCTGACGGCTTCTGGTGTTTTGCTTTGACTTTGGAACAAGTTAAACATTCCCCAACATATGTTGCAACGTCTGTCTTTAAATTAGGCCACCAATAATGCGTCTTAAGATCTTGATACATCTTTCCAACTCCAGGATGTATCGAGTATCTTGTCTTATGTGCCTCGTTCAATATCAACTTCCTTAATCCACCCAACTTTGGTACCCTAATACGTTTTGCAAAATATCGAATTCCGTCTTCCCGTATAACGAGTTACTTCTCATACTTCTTCATTATTTCATTTCCTATGTTTTCCTTAGTAAGAGCTTCTCGTTGAGCCTCTTTGATTTGTGAGTTGAGATTTATAAGAATTTTTATGTTCATCGCTCGTACTCGAATTGGCTCTCGTTCCTTTCTGCTTAGAACGTCGGCCACTACATTCTCTTTCCCGGGATGATAGCGAATCTCACAATCATAGTAGTTTATCAGCTAGACCCACCTACGTTGCCTCATGTTCAGCTGTTTTTGATCGAAAATATGTTGAAAGATTTTATGATCGGTAAACACAGTGCATTTAACCCCATATAAGTAGTGTCTCCATATCTTCAATGCAAACACTACTGCTCCCAGTTCTAGATCATGCGTCGTATAATTTTGCTCGTGAATCTTCAATTGTCGGGATGCGTACGCAATAACTTTCTTTCATTGCATAAGGACGCAACCAAAACCTTGTCGCGAAGTGTCACAATATATCTCAAAATCATCGTTCCCTTCAGGTAACGATAAAATAGGCACCGTAGTCAACTTCTTCGTCAGTAATTGAAATGCACTCTCCTGCTCAGAAGTCCATTCGTACTTCTTCCCTTTTTGCGTTAACGCTGTTAATGGTTTAGCTATTCGGGAAAAATCTTGAATAAACCTTCTATAATAACCGGCTAAACCCAAAAATTGACGTATTTGTGTTGGTGTCTTAGGAGTCTCCCATTTTTCAATGGCCTTAATTTTAGCTGGATCAACCTGAATTCCTTTGCTACTAACAACGTGACCAAGAAATTGCACTTCTTTCAACCGAAACGCACACTTAGAAAATTTGGCGTATAACTGTTCTTTTCTTAACAATTCTAATACCAACCTTAAATGCTGCTCATGCTCTTGCTCATTTTTGGAATAGATGAGAATATCGTCAATGAAAACGATAACAAACTTATCTAAATACGGACTACAAACTCGATTCATGAGGTCCATGAATACAGCTGGCGCATTCGTCAATCCAAATGGCATGACCAAAAATTCGTAATGACCGTAGCGTGTCCGGAAAGCAGTTTTCGGAATATCTTCTTCTTTGACGCGTAGTTGATGATAGCCCGATCTTAGGTCGATTTTCGAATAAACATGTCATCCTTGCAGTTGATCAAATAAGTCATCAATTCTCGGTAGTGGATAGCGATTCTTGATAGTTAACTTATTTAATTCAGGATAATCTATACACATTCGGAAGGATCCATCTTTCTTCTTGAGAAATAAAATCGGAGCTCCCCACGGTGAAGTGCTCGGTCGAATGAAACCATGGTCCAATAATTCTTGTAACTGGCTTTGTAACTCTTTCATCTCAGATGGTGCAAGTCTGTATGGAGCATGAGCCACTGGTGTAGCTCCTGGTACTAGATCTATTTGAAATTATACATATCTAAATGGAGGTAATCCCGACAACTCTTTCGGAAAGACTTCAGGAAAATCTTTTGCTACAGGCACGTCGTTGATGCTCTTCTCTTTTTCCTTCGTTTTGACTTTATTAACATGTGCTAAGATAGCATAGCACCCTTTCTTCAAGCACTTTTGGGCTTTCAAACAGCTAATGAGTTTTAGCTTTGAGTTGCCCTTCTCTCCATAAATCATTACTGGCGTTTTATCCTTACGAGGAATGTGAATTGCCTTCTTGGCACACACAACTTCAGCTCCTATTTTGGACATCCAGTCCATGCCGACTATTACATCAAAACTTCCTAATTCTATGGGTATCAAATCAATTTTAAACGTTTCTCCGGCTAAATTTATTTTACAATCACGGCAAATTTTATCGGCTTTAATTAGTTTACCATTAGCTAACTCAATCATGTACTTAGCATCTAGAGGTAATGATGAACAATTCAATTTAGCGTAAAAGTCTCTACACATATAACTTCTATCGGCACCAGTATCAAATATAATAGATGCTGATAAGTTATTAATGGTAAACGTACCCGTAACAAGCTCTGGGTCTTCACACGCCTCTCTAGCATTAATAATTTATTAATGCTCTTCCACGTGCAGATCCATTATTCTTCTCTGGATTCGGGCACTGGCTCTTATAATGACCCTATTTCCCACACCCATAACAAGTAACAGTGGCCAAGGTAGTTCTATTTGCATTGGTGGTAGGAGTCTTGGTGCCATTTGTATATGTAACGGGAACCCTACAATCTTCAGTAAGATGACCCCTTCGATTACAATTGTTGCACACCACATTACAATAACCAGAGTGATGTTTGTGGCATCTGTTAGATAAAGGATTTCGTCCTTTGTAACCTGAGCTTGAACCACTACCCGCACCTTGCGTGGTTTCTTGTTTCTTGTTGGATTGTTGATGATTACCTTCCCACTTTCTTTTGTTTTTCGATGTCTTAACATCGGTGTACTTATCCAGAATAATCTGGTCCATCAATTCGTTTGCCATGGTGATGGATTCATGAATAGTCTTGGGTTTCGATGCTGTAACATTTGCCTTGACATTTTTAGGCAAACCATCTTTGTACAGTTCTATCTTCCATTCTTCGGTTGGTACCAATTCGGGACATAGCAAAGCTAATTCCATGAATCGCTGATTGTAGTTGGTGAGTTCAGTACCAACAACTTTCAGGCTTCGTAATTCAGCTTCTAACTTCCTAACCTCGTTCCTTGGACAATACTCGTTGATTAGCATTGTTTTGAATTCTTCCCATGGAGTATCATAAGCTACATCTCCTCCTACGGCCTTCACATAGTTTTTCCACCACGTGAGTGCACTATCTTGTAAGGTGCACGATACATACTTGGTCATGTCTGAAATGTCCCGTTCTTATTGATTAAAAACGTTCCATATTAATTGATTTCGTTGCGAGGTTTTGACCTCTATATGAGACGTTTTTCAAAGACTGCATTCATTTTTAAAACAAACCATAACCTTTATTTCATAAATAAAGGTTTAAAAAGCTTTACGTAGATTATCAAATAATGATAATCTAAAATATCCTGTTTACACACGACCATTACATAATGGTTTACAATACAAATATGTTACATCGAAATCAGTTTCTTGAATGCAGTTTTTACACAATATCATACAAACATGGACTCCAAATCTTGTCCTTATTTTAGTATGCAACAGCGGAAGCTCTTAATATTCACCTGAGAATAAACATGCTTTAAACGTCAACAAAAATGTTGGTGAGTTATAGGTTTAACCTATATATATCAAATCGTAACAATAGACCACAAGATTTCATATTTCAATACACATCCCATACATAGAGATAAAAATCATTCATATGGTGAACACCTGGTAACCGACAATAACAAGATGCATATATAAGAATATCCCCATCATTCCGGGACACCCTTCGGATATGATATAAATTTCGAAGTACTAAAGCATCCGGTACTTTGGATGGGGTTTGTTAGGCCCAATAGATCTATCTTTAGGATTCGCGTCAATTAGGGTGTCTGTTCCGTAATTCTTAGATTACCAGACTTAATAAAAAGGGGCATATTCGATTTCGATAATTCAACCATAGAATGTAGTTTCACGTACTTGTGTCTATTTTGTAAATCATTTATAAAACCTGCATGTATTCTCATCCCAAAAATATTAGATTTTAAAAGTGGGACTATAACTCACTTTCACAGATTTTTACTTCGTCGGGAAGTAAGACTTGGCCACTGGTTGATTCACGAACCTATAAAAATATATACATATATATCAAAGTATGTTCAAAATATATTTACAACACTTTTAATATATTTTGATGTTTTAAGTTTATTAAGTCAGCTGTCCTCGTTAGTAACCTACAACTAGTTGTCCACAGTTAGATGTACAGAAATAAATCGATAAATATTATCTTGAATCAATCCACGACCCAGTGTATACGTATCTCAGTATTGATCACAACTCAAACTATATATATTTTGGAATCAACCTCAACCCTGTATAGCTAACTCCAACATTCACATATAGAGTGTCTATGGTTGTTCCGAAATATATATAGATGTGTCGACATGATAGGTCGAAACATTGTATACGTGTCTATGGTATCTCAAGATTACATAATATACAATACAAGTTGATTAATTTATGGTTGGAATAGATTTGTTACCAATTTTCACGTAGCTAAAATGAGAAAAATTATCCAATCTTGTTTTACCCATAACTTCTTCATTTTAAATCCGTTTTGAGTGAATCAAATTGGTATGGTTTCATATTGAACTCTATTTTATGAATCTAAACAGAAAAATTACAGGTTTATAGTCGGAAAAATAAGTTACAAGTCGTTTTTGTAAAGGTAGTCATTTCAGTCGAAAGAACGACGTCTAGATGACCATTTTAGAAAACATACTTCCACTTTGAGTTTAACCATAATTTTTGGATATAGTTTCATGTTCATAATAAAAATCATTTTCTCAGAATAACAACTTTTAAATCAAAGTTTATCATAGTTTTTAATTAACTAACCCAAAACAGCCCGCGGTGTTACTACGACGGCGTAAATCCGGTTTTACGGTGTTTTTCGTGTTTCCAGGTTTTAAATCATTAAGTTAGCATATCATATAGATATAGAACATGTGTTTAGTTGATTTTAAAAGTCAAGTTAGAAGGATTAACTTTTGTTTGCGAACAAGTTTAGAATTAACTAAACTATGTTCTAGTGATTACAAGTTTAAACCTTCGAATAAGATAGCTTTATATGTATGAATCGAATGATGTTATGAACATCATTACTACCTTAATTTCCTTGGATAAACCTACTGGAAAAGAGAAAAATGGATCTAGCTTCAATGGATCCTTGGATGGCTCGAAGTTCTTGAAGCAGAATCATGACACGAAAACAAGTTCAAGTAAGATCATCACTTGAAATAAGATTGTTATAGTTATAGAAATTGAACCAAAGTTTGAATATGATTATTACCTTGTATTAGAATGATAACCTACTGTAATAAACAAAGATTTCTTGAGGTTGGATGATCACCTTACAAGATTGGAAGTGAGCTAGCAAACTTGAAAGTATTCTTGATTTTATGAAACTAGAACTTTTGGAATTTATGAAGAACACTTAGAACTTGAAGATAGAACTTGAGAGAGATCAATTAGATGAAGAAAATTGAAGAATGAAAGTGTTTGTAGGTGTTTTTGGTCGTTGGTGTATGGATTAGATATAAAGGATATGTAATTTTGTTTTCATGTAAATAAGTCATGAATGATTACTCATATTTTTGTAATTTTATGAGATATTTCATGCTAGTTGCCAAATGATGGTTCCCACATGTGTTAGGTGACTCACATGGGCTGCTAAGAGCTGATCATTGGAGTGTATATACCAATAGTACATACATCTAAAAGCTGTGTATTTTACGAGTACGAATACGGGTGCATACGAGTAGAATTGTTGATGAAACTGAACGAGGATGTAATTGTAAGTATTTTTGTTAAGTAGAAGTATTTTGATAAGTGTATTGAAGTCTTTCAAAAGTGTATAAATACATATTAAAACACTACATGTATATACATTTTAACTGAGTCGTTAAGTCATCGTTAGTCGTTACATGTAAGTGTTGTTTTGAAACCTTTAGGTTAACGATCTTGTTAAATGTTGTTAACCCAATGTTTATAATATCAAATGAGATTTTAAATTATTATATTATCATGATATTATCATGTATGAATATCTCTTAATATGATATATATACATTAAATGTCTTTTACAACGATAATCGTTACATATATGTCTCGTTTAAAAATCATTAAGTTAGTAGTCTTGTTTTTACATATGTAGTTCATTGTTAATATACTTTATGATATGTTTTCTTATCATAGTATCATGTTAACTATATATATATATATATATCCATATATATGTCATCATATAGTTTTTACAAGTTTTAACGTTCGTGAATCACCGATCAACTTGGGTGGTCAATTGTCTATATGAAACATATTTCAATTAATCAAGTCTTAACAAGTTTGATTGCTTAACATGTTGGAAACATTTAATCATGTAAATATCAATCTCAATTAATATATATAAACATGGAAAAGTTCGGGTCACTACAGTACCTACCCGTTAAATAAATTTCGTCCCGAAATTTTAAGCTGTTGAAGGTGTTGACGAATCTTCTGGAAATAGATGCGGGTATTTCTTCTTCATCTGATCTTCACGCTCCCAGGTGAACTCGGGTCCTCTACGAGCATTCCATCGAACCTTAACAATTGGTATCTTGTTTTGCTTAAGTCTTTTAACCTCACGATCCATTATTTCGACGGGTTCTTCGATGAATTGAAGTTTTTCGTTGATTTGGATTTCATCTAACGGAATAGTGAGATCTTCTTTAGCAAAACATTTCTTTAAATTCGAGACGTGGAAAGTGTTATGTACAGCCGCGAGTTGTTGAGGTAACTCTAGTCGGTAAGCTACTGGTCCGACACGATCAATAATCTTGAATGGTCCAATATACCTTGGATTTAATTTCCCTCGTTTACCAAATCGAACAACGCCTTTCCAAGGTGCAACTTTAAGCATGACCATCTCTCCAATTTCAAATTCTATATCTTTTCTTTTAATGTCAGCGTAGCTCTTTTGTCGACTTTGGGCGGTTTTCAACCGTTGTTGAATTTGGATGATCTTCTCGGTAGTTTCTTGTATAATCTCCGGACCCGTAATCTGTCTATCCCCCACTTCACTCCAACAAATCGGAGACCTGCACTTTCTACCATAAAGTGCTTCAAACGGCGCCATCTCAATGCTTGAATGGTAGCTGTTGTTGTAGGAAAATTCTGCTAACGGTAGATGTCGATCCCAACTGTTTCCGAAATCAATAACACATGCTCGTAGCATGTCTTCAAGCGTTTGTATCGTCCTTTCGCTCTGCCCATCAGTTTGTGGATGATAGGCAGTACTCATGTCTAGACGAGTTCCTAATGCTTGCTGTAATGTCTGCCAGAATCTTGAAATAAATCTGCCATCCCTATCAGAGATAATAGAGATTGGTATTCCATGTCTGGAGACGACTTCCTTCAAATACAGTCGTGCTAACTTCTCCATCTTGTCATCTTCTCTAATTGGTAGGAAGTGTGCTGATTTGGTGAGACGATCAACTATTACCCAAATAGTATCAAAACCACTTGCAGTCCTTGGCAATTTAGTGATGAAATCCATGGTAATGTTTTCCCATTTCCATTCCGGGATTTCGGGTTGTTGAAGTAGACCTGATGGTTTCTGATGCTCAGCTTTGACCTTAGAACACGTCAAACATTCTCCTACGTATTTAGCAACATCGGCTTTCATACCAGGCCACCAAAAATGTTTCTTGAGATCCTTGTACATCTTCCCCGTTCCAGGATGTATTGAGTATCTGGTTTTATGAGCTTCTCTAAGTACCATTTCTCTCATATCTCCAAATTTTGGTACCCAAATCCTTTCAGCCCTATACCGGGTTCCGTCTTCCTGAATATTAAGATGCTTCTCCGATCCTTTGGGTATTTCATCCTTTAAATTTCCCTCTTTTAAAACTCCGTGTTGCGCCTCCTTTATTTGAGTAGTAAGGTTATTATGAATCATTATATTCATAGATTTTACTCGAATGGGTTCTCTGTCCTTCCTGCTCAAGGCATCGGCAACCACATTTGCCTTCCCCGGGTGGTAACGAATCTCAAAGTCGTAATCATTCAATAATTCAATCCACCTACGCTGCCTCATATTCAGTTGTTTCTGATTAAATATGTGTTGAAGACTTTTGTGGTCGGTATATATAATACTTTTGACCCCATATAAGTAGTGCCTCCAAGTCTTTAATGCAAAAACAACCGTACCTAATTCCAAATCATGCGTCGTATAATTTTGTTCGTGAATCTTCAATTGTCTAGACGCATAAGCAATCACCTTCGTTCGTTGCATTAATACACAACCGAGACCTTGCTTTGATGCATCACAATAAATCACAAAATCATCATTCCCTTCAGGCAATGACAATATAGGTGCCGTAGTTAGCTTTTTCTTCAATAACTGAAACGCTTTCTCTTGTTCATCATTCCATTCAAATTTCTTCCCTTTATGCGTTAATACAGTCAAGGGTTTTGCTATTCTGGAAAAGTCTTGGATGAACCTTCTGTAGTAACCAGCTAGTCCTAAAAACTGGCGTATGTGTTTCGGAGTTTTCGGGGTTTCCCACTTTTCAACAGTTTCTATCTTTGCCGGATCCACCTTAATACCTTCTTTGTTCACTATGTGACCGAGGAATTGAACTTCTTCCAACCAAAATGCACACTTTGAAAACTTAGCGTACAATTCTTCCTTCCTCAATACTTCTAACACCTTTCTCAAATGTTCACCGTGTTCTTGGTCATTCTTTGAGTAAATAAGTATGTCATCAATGAAAACAATGACAAACTTGTCAAGGTATGGTCCACACACTCGGTTCATAAGGTCCATGAACATAGCTGGTGCATTAGTTAAATCAAACGGCATGACCATAAACTCGTAATGACCGTAACGTGTTCTGAAAGCAGTCTTTGGAATATCATCTTCTTTCACCCGCATTTGATGATACCCGGAACGTAAGTCAATCTTTGAATAAACAGACGAGCCTTGTAGTTGATCAAATAAGTCGTCGATTCTGGGTAGTGGGTAGCGGTTCTTGATGGTAAGTTTGTTCAACTCTCGGTAGTCGATACACAACCTGAATGTACCATCTTTCTTCTTGACAAACAAAACAGGAGCTCCCCACGGTGATGTGCTTGGTCGAATGAAACCACGCTCTAAAAGTTCTTGTAATTGGCTTTGCAGTTCTTTCATCTCGCTGGGTGCGAGTCTGTAAGGAGCACGAGCTATTGGTGCAGCTCCTGGTACAAGATCTATTTGAAATTCAACGGATCGATGTGGGGGTAATCCCGGTAATTCTTTCGGAAATACATCGGGAAATTCTTTTGCAATGGGAACATCATTGATGCTCTTTTCTTCAGTTTGTACTTTCTCGACGTGTGCTAGAACAGCATAGCAACCTTTTCTTATTAGTTTTTGTGCCTTCAAATTACTAATAAGATGTAGCTTCGTGTTGCCCTTTTCTCCGTACACCATTAAGGGTTTTCCTTTTTCTCGTATAATGCGAATTGCATTTTTGTAACAAACGATCTCCGCTTTCACTTCTTTCAACCAGTCCATACCGATTATCACATCAAAACTCCCTAACTCTACTGGTATCAAATCAATCTTAAATGTTTCGCTAACCAGTTTAATTTCTCGATTCCGACATATATTATCTGCTGAAATTAATTTACCATTTGCTAATTCGAGTAAAAATTTACTATCCAAAGGCGTCAATGGACAACTTAATTTAGCACAAAAATCTCTACTCATATAGCTTCTATCCGCACCCGAATCAAATAAAACGTAAGCAGATTTATTGTCAATAAGAAACGTACCCGTAACAAGCTCCGGGTCTTCCTGTGCCTCTACCGCATTAATATTGAAAACTCTTCCACGGCCTTGTCCATTCGTGTTCTCCTGGTTCGGGCAATTTCTAATAATGTGGCCTGGTTTTCCACATTTATAACAAACTACATTGGCATAACTTGCTCCGACACTACTTGCTCCGCCATTACTCGTTCCGACACCATTTGTTCCTTTCGTTCTATTAACCCCTGGTCCGTAGACCTCACACTTAGCCGCGCTATGACCATTTCTTTTACACTTGTTGCAAAATTTGGTGCAGAACCCCGAGTGATACTTTTCACACCTTTGGCATAGCTGCTTCTGATTGTTGTTGTTGTTGCGGTTATTATTGTTGTTGGGATGATTGTTGTAGTTGCTGTTGTTGTTGTTGTTGTTGTTGTTGGGCCGTTTGTTGTAGTTGCGATTGATGTTGCGATTGTTGGGGTAATTGTTGCGATTATTGTTGTAATTGCTGTTGTTGTTGTATTGGTGATTCTTATCACCGTTTTCCTCCCACTTTCTTTTGACTTGCTTCACATTGGTCTCTTCAGCAGTCTGTTCTTTAATTCTTTCTTCAATTTGGTTCACTAGTTTGTGAGCCATTCTACATGCCTGTTGTATGGAGGCGGGCTCGTGTGAACTTATATCTTCTTGGATTCTTTCCGGTAATCCTTTCACAAATGCGTCGATCTTCTCTTCCTCATCTTCGAATGCTCCCGGACACAATAGGCACAATTCTGTGAATCGTCTTTCGTACGTGGTAATATCAAATCCTTGGGTTCGTAACCCTCTAAGTTCTGTCTTGAGCTTATTGACCTCGGTCCTGGGACGGTACTTCTCGTTCATCAAGTGCTTGAATGCTGACCACGGTAGTGCGTACGCATCGTCTTGTCCCACTTGCTCTAGATAGGTATTCCACCATGTTAACGCAGAACCTGTGAAGGTATGCGTAGCGTACTTCACTTTGTCCTCTTCAGTACACTTACTTATGGCAAACACCGATTCAACCTTCTCGGTCCACCGTTTCAATCCGATCGGTCCTTCGGTTCCATCAAATTCCAAAGGTTTGCAGGCAGTGAATTCTTTGTAGGTGCATCCTACACGATTTCCTGTACTGCTAGATCCAAGGTTATTGTTGGTATGTAGCGCAGCCTGTACTGCGGCTATGTTTGAAGCTAGAAAAGTACGGAATTCCTCTTCATTCATATTCACGGTGTGTCGAGTAGTCGGTGCCATTTCCTTCAAAATAGTTAAATGGAACAAGTTAATCATACAGAATATTAAGAGTAGTTAATAGTATTTCGTAGCATAATATGAACTCATTTATAAAAGCTTTTTCTTCATATTAGCGTTTTATAAGTTTAAATTCGGGTAGTACCTACCCGTTAAGTTCATACTTAGTAGCTAATATACAATTCAACTACTACAATTCTATATGAAAAACTGATTATAATAATATTTCGCGTTCAAACTTTTATACAATATTTTACAAACTTACAATACCGCTAATTTTACATAAAGCATGAAATATAGCACACAATAACTTTGAGACAAGATAGTTGTGAAGACAATTCTAGCTAGTACACAAGTCGTTCAGCAAAGGCAATAAAGACACGTAATTCATACGTCCAGAAACAAGTCATGCATTCTGGTTTTACTAGGACTACTTCCCATCCTTGGTCTTGTGCAACATAACCGTTATGGCCATTGATAAGACAGCGTGTTGTAACGTCATCAAAGGGACGAGGGTTACGTAATGTCCAACAGTCCCGTAATAATCTAAAAACCTCATTTCTTACCCCAATTACCGACTCCGTCACTTGTGGAAACGTTTTGTTTAATAGTTGTAGCCCGATGTTCTTGTTCTCACTTTGGTGAGAAGCGAACATTACTAATCCGTAAGCATAACATGCTTCTTTATGTTGCATGTTAGCCGCTTTTTCTAAATCACGAAGTCCAATATTCGGATATATTGAGTCAAAATAATTTCTTAACCCGTTGCGTAAAATAGCATTTGGGTTCCCCGCAATATATGCGTCAAAGTAAACACATCGTAACTTATGGGTTTCCCAATGTGATATCCCCCATCTTTCAAACGAAAGTCTCTTATAAACCAAGACATTCTTGGAACGTTCTTCGAATGTCTTACAAACTGATCTCGCCTTAAATAGTTGTGCCGAAGAATTCTGGCCGACTCTAGACAAGATTTCATCAATCATGTCTCCGGGTAGGTCTCTTAAAATATTGGGTTGTCTATCCATTTTGTGTTTTTAAACTGTAAAATAGACAAGAGTTAGATTCATAAAAAAATACTTATTAATACAAACAATTTTTACATATATCATAAAGCATAAGAACACTATATTACATATATTACACCACACGAATACAACTATCTTATTCCGACTCGCTCATTTCTTCTTCTTCGGTTTTGGTTCGTTTTGCCAAGTTTCTAGGGATATATGATGTTCCCCTAATACGAGCCGTCGTTGTCCACATTGGTTTAGAAAAACCTGGTGGTTTAGAGGTTCCCGGGTCATTGTTACAACTTAAGGACTTCGGGGGTTGACGATACATATAAAGTTCATCGGGGTTGGAATTAGATTTCTCTATTTTTATGCCCTTTCCCTTATTATTTTCTTTTGCCTTTTTAAATTCAGTTGGGGTAATTTCTATAACATCCTCGGAATTCTCGTCGGAATCCGATTCATCGGAGAATTGGTAATCCTCCCAATATTTTTCTTCCTTGGCGGAAACACCATTGACCATAATTAACTTTGGTCGGTTGGTTGAGGATTTTCTTTTACTTAACCGTTTTATTATTTCCCCCACCGGTTCTATTTCTTCATCCGGTTGCGATTCTTCTTCCGGTTCCGATTCTTCTTCCGGTTCCGACTCTTCTTCCGGTTCCTCTTCGGGAACTTGTGAATCAGTCCACAAATCATTCCAATTTACATTTGACTCTTCATTATTATTAGGTGAGTCAATGGGACTTGTTCTAGAGGTAGACATCTATCACATAATATCAAACACGTTAAGAGGTTAATATATCACATAATATTCATATGTTAAAAATATATAGTTTCCAACAAAAATGTTAAGCAATCATTTTTAAAGAAAACACGGTCGAAGTCCAGACTCACTAATGCATCCTAACAAACTCGATAAGATACACTAATGCAAATTTTCTGGTTCTCTAAGACCAACGCTCGGATACCAACTGAAATGTCCCGTTTTTATGGATTAAAAACGTTCCATATTAATTGATTTCGTTGCGAGGTTTTGACCTCTATATGAGACGTTTTTCAAAGACTGCATTCATTTTTAAAACAAACCATAACCTTTATTTCATAAATAAAGGTTTAAAAAGCTTTACGTAGATTATCAAATAATGATAATCTAAAATATCCTGTTTACACACGACCATTACATAATGGTTTACAATACAAATATGTTACATCGAAATCAGTTTCTTGAACGCAGTTTTTACACAATATCATACAAACATGGACTCCAAATCTTGTCCTTATTTTAGTATGCAACAGCGGAAGCTCTTAATATTCACCTGAGAATAAACATGCTTTAAACGTCAACAAAAATGTTGGTGAGTTATAGGTTTAACCTATATATATCAAATCGTAACAATAGACCACAAGATTTCATATTTCAATACACATCCCATACATAGAGATAAAAATCATTCATATGGTGAACACCTGGTAATCGACAATAACAAGATGCATATATAAGAATATCCCCATCATTCCGGGACACCCTTCGGATATGATATAAATTTCGAAGTACTAAAGCATCCGGTACTTTGGATGGGGTTTGTTAGGCCCAATAGATCTATCTTTAGGATTCGCGTCAATTAGGGTGTATGTTCCCTAATTCTTAGATTACCAGACTTAATAAAAAGGGGCATATTCGATTTCGATAATTCAACCATAGAATGTAGTTTCACGTACTTGTGTCTATTTTGTAAATCATTTATAAAACCTGCATGTATTCTCATCCCAAAAATATTAGATTTTAAAAGTGGGACTATAACTCACTTTCACAGATTTTTACTTCGTCGGGAAGTAAGACTTGGCCACTGGTTGATTCACGAACCTATAACAATATATACATATATATCAAAGTATGTTCAAAATATATTTACAACACTTTTAATATATTTTGATGTTTTAAGTTTATTAAGTCAGCTGTCCTCGTTAGTAACCTACAACTAGTTGTCCACAGTTAGATGTACAGAAATAAATCGATAAATATTATCTTGAATCAATCCACGACCCAGTGTATACGTATCTCAGTATTGATCACAACTCAAACTATATATATTTTGGAATCAACCTCAACCCTGTATAGCTAACTCCAACATTCACATATAGAGTGTCTATGGTTGTTCCGAAATATATATAGATGTGTCGACATGATAGGTCGAAACATTGTATACGTGTCTATGGTATCTCAAGATTACATAATATACAATACAAGTTGATTAAGTTATGGTTGGAATATATTTGTTACCAATTTTCACGTAGCTAAAATGAGAAAAATTATCCAATCTTGTTTTACCCATAACTTCTTCATTTTAAATCCGTTTTGAGTGAATCAAATTGGTATGGTTTCATATTGAACTCTATTTTATGAATCTAAACAGAAAAAGTACAGGTTTATAGTCGGAAAAATAAGTTACAAGTCGTTTTTGTAAAGGTAGTCATTTCAGTCGAAAGAACGACGTCTAGATGACCATTTTAGAAAACATACTTCCACTTTGAGTTTAACCATAATTTTTGGATATAGTTTCATGTTCATAATAAAAATCATTTTCTCAGAATAACAACTTTTAAATCAAAGTTTATCATAGTTTTTAATTAACTAACCCAAAACAGCCCGCGGTGTTACTACGACGGCGTAAATCCGGTTTTACGGTGTTTTTCGTGTTTCCAGGTTTTAAATCATTAAGTTAGCATATCATATAGATATAGAACATGTGTTTAGTTGATTTTAAAAGTCAATTTAGAAGGATTAACTTTTGTTTGCGAACAAGTTTAGAATTAACTAAACTATGTTCTAGTGATTACAAGTTTAAACCTTCGAATAAGATAGCTTTATATGTATGAATCGAATGATGTTATGAACATCATTACTACCTTAATTTCCTTGGATAAACCTACTGGAAAAGAGAAAAATGGATCTAGCTTCAATGGATCCTTGGATGGCTCGAAGTTCTTGAAGCAGAATCATGACACGAAAACAAGTTCAAGTAAGATCATCACTTGAAATAAGATTGTTATAGTTATAGAAATTGAACCAAAGTTTGAATATGATTATTACCTTGTATTAGAATGATAACCTACTGTAATAAACAAAGATTTCTTGAGGTTGGATGATCACCTTACAAGATTGGAAGTGAGCTAGCAAACTTGAAAGTATTCTTGATTTTATGAAACTAGAACTTTTGGAATTTATGAAGAACACTTAGAACTTGAAGATAGAACTTGAGAGAGATCAATTAGATGAAGAAAATTGAAGAATGAAAGTGTTTTTAGGTGTTTTTGGTCGTTGGTGTATGGATTAGATATAAAGGATATGTAATTTTGTTTTCATGTAAATAAGTCATGAATGATTACTCATATTTTTGTAATTTTATGAGATATTTCATGCTAGTTGCCAAATGATGGTTCCCACATGTGTTAGGTGACTCACATGGGCTGCTAAGAGCTGATCATTGGAGTGTATATACCAATAGTACATACATCTAAAAGCTGTGTATTGTACGAGTACGAATACGGGTGCATACGAGTAGAATTGTTGATGAAACTGAACGAGGATGTAATTGTAAGTATTTTTGTTAAGTAGAAGTATTTTGATAAGTGTATTGAAGTCTTTCAAAAGTGTATAAATACATATTAAAACACTACATGTATATACATTTTAACTGAGTCGTTAAGTCATCGTTAGTCGTTACATGTAAGTGTTGTTTTGAAACCTTTAGGTTAACGATCTTGTTAAATGTTGTTAACCCAATGTTTATAATATCAAATGAGATTTTAAATTATTATATTATCATGATATTATCATGTATGAATATCTCTTAATATGATATATATACATTAAATGTCTTTTACAACGATAATCGTTACATATATGTCTCGTTTAAAAATCATTAAGTTAGTAGTCTTGTTTTTACATATGTAGTTCATTGTTAATATACTTTATGATATGTTTTCTTATCATAGTATCATGTTAACTATATATATATATATATCCATATATATGTCATCATATAGTTTTTACAAGTTTTAACGTTCGTGAATCACCGATCAACTTGGGTGGTCAATTGTCTATATGAAACATATTCCAATTAATCAAGTCTTAACAAGTTTGATTGCTTAACATGTTAGAAACATTTAATCATGTAAATATCAATCTCAATTAATATATATAAACATAGAAAAGTTCGGGTCACTACAATGTCCTTCTCAATACAACCACTGATTTTAAACACAGACTCAATCTTTTCGATCCACCGGGTTAAACCGACCGGTCCTTCTGTTCCACTGAATGATGAGGGCTTGCAACCTTGAAAAGTTTTGTAGGTGCATCCCACACGAGGATTTGGGTTAACTGCAGCACCTCTTGCAGCCTAACCCATAACATTCTGTCGTTCACTCGCTGATTGATGAGTTCCTCGATTTCTTGTTCCGTCATTCGGTTCAATCGCGCCATATTCTTCAATAAGAATGAAAAAAATAATTATTCACATAGAATATTATAGATGTAGTGTGTATTTAGAGTACATCGTAGCATATTAATAATATGAACCAGTTATTATTATAAAAGCCTTTTCTTCCTATTAGCGTTTTATAATTATATCTAGCGTAGTACCTACCCGTTAAAGTTCATACTTAATAGCTTAGTACAGAAATTAATTACTACCATCCAAATAATACTCCATCATGGAAAATTATTGCATTTCACACTTCACTATTTTACATATGCTTATCTTACATCAAACATTAAGCAAACCACACTAGTAATATTATACAAAACGTTATATGATCCCATGGTTTAAAACAACAGCGCATCATTTAGCCTATATTCCCAAAACATTTGTGTTCAGGAAATCGCTTAACGCTTATCCTGGCTGTCTCCCTGCGTTTTGGCGAAGGGGCCGAAGAACTGGATGACGGGATAGAACTAATAGGAATAGCGGGAATAGGGGTGGAAGTGTCTGGTGGGGTTGATGCCACAACATCCTCACTAAACTCGGGATTTGGATTTTCCAATTCAGTAGCCTTTCGTTTCTTTCCTCGTTCGAACTTGTCTTTCATAATTTCCTGTATTTCTTCCTCCTCAGGATCACTTTTCGATTCCTCTTCAATTGATTCATCCGGGAATTGTGAGTCTTCCCCAAAGGTGTCGTTTTCATCATCGGATAGGTTAATGACTAGAACACTATCTGAAGATTCTGGTTCGGAGTCGCTGAATGTGATAACAAGTTTTAGGCCAGACATCTATCACACAACAACTAGCACGTTAGTACCACATAATATTTACATATTAATTTTTAACCAACAAGGATAAGAAATAGTTTTCGAAATCAGACACGGTCAAAGTTCAGACTCACTAATGCATCCTAACAAACTCGATAAGACACACTAATGCAAATTTTTTGGTTCTCTAAGACCAACGCTCTGATACCACCTGTAGTGTCCCGTTCATATAGATTATAAACGTCACGTACTTATTGGTGTCATTGCGAGGTATTGACCTCTATATGTGACATTTTTCAAAATCTGCATTCGTTTTTATAATACAAACCATAACCTTTATTATAATCAAAGGTTCAAACAGCATAATAATGATTACCGTTTAGCGATAATCTTAGTTTTACAAACTTTACATTTGATAATAACAATACAATTTCCAACATATTTCACATTACAAATCTTCCGATATGCAGTTTTATTTTTGACACAAATATGCATACTCCAAATCCTGCTTAAATTCGGCATAATGCAGCGGAAGCTTTTAATTATCACCTGAGAATAAACATGCTTAAAACGTCAACATAAAGTTGGTGAGATATAGGTTTAATGCTAGCAGCGTTATAAATATAGACCACAAGATTTAATATACATAAACGTTTTAATAAAAATATTCTAAGTGGTTGAGCACTTGATAACCATACTTAACATTTAATCAACGTCGCATATTCCCTTTATTATGAAATCTCACTACACCGTACCAAGTGTAGTCACCGAAATGAAGTACTGTGCAACTGTTGAATACTGGTCGTCCAGTCCGGTTGGGGTTGTCAGGCCCGATAGATCTATTAACAGGATTCGCGTTTACAATACCTCATGTAAATAGTAGTTACCAAGTTACAGGGAAGTATGCCAGTGGTACAACTCAACGTAGAATATATATTTTTAATCACTTGTGTGCATAACGTAAATCATAAAATGCATGTATTCTCATCCCGAAATATTTAGAGTTTAAAAATGGGACTATATACTCACTTTTGCCTTGAAGATATTTAACACAACTTGGTCTCCGATAGATATCACGAACCTAACCATATATATAATATATCAACATATTTTCTTTTCAAATAATCGATACATATATATATATACTTATAATACTTTTAATATTTATTAGTCCGTAGTTAGCAGTCCAATGTTAGTGGTCCACAATTAGTTGCTCAATAAAATAAATAAAGACCCCATCGTATTCGTATTGATCGGAATTAATCTCGACCCATGGTACCGTGTTGTCAAATGACGTGTTGCGTACATAAAGTACCGTGTTGTCAAATGACGTGTTGCGTACAATCATGAGGTCTTATAATTAATCTTCTCGTATTGTTTACGGGTGGTCCTGAAATATGTAAAATCAAATCATGAGTAAATATATATAAAATATCATGTTAATTAGCCAAGATATGATTAGTTTGGTTTTAGTAAAAATATTTTCGTAGCTAAACTAGCTTCGGATACCCGATTTTGTTTTAGTCGTAGTTTCTTCAATACAACTCCGTTGATAATGCTAAAAACGAACATATATTTCATAGCATTATTCCTTAAGAAAGACAAGCTTTTAGTTGCAATTGTTCTATTTACAAGTGATATTCGTTTAAATAATAAAAGGTGAAAACAAAAGACAGATTCGACGAATTGAAGACGCAAACGACCAAAAAGCTCAAAAGTACAAAAGACAATCAAAAAGGTTCCAATTATTGATAAGAAACGTCTCGAAATTACAAGAGTACAAGATTCAAAACGCAAAGTACAAGATATTAAATTGTACGCAAGGACGTTCGAAACTCCGGAACCGGGACCAGAGTCAACTCTTAACGCTCGACGCAACGGACTAAAAATTACAAGTTAACTATGTATATAAATATAATATAATATATAATTAATTATATTAATTATATATATATATTATATTTATAAATAAAAACCGTCGGCAGAGAAAGACTCCAAAGTTGTGAGCTGTAATTTCAAACTCCGCGACTCGCGGAGTTTGAAGGCCAAAATGGCCGCGAGTCGCGGAGCCCCCAGTTTTGAAACTCCCTATAAAGCAAACCGAAATCTGATCATTTTCATCATCTTTTTCTCCTCATTCATACGATATATTTATATTTATAATTTATATTTTAATTTTAATTTTAATTATAATTCTAATAATAAGGGTATGTTAGCGAATGTTGTAAGGGTGTAAGTCGAAATTCTGTCCGTGTAACGCTACGCTATTTTTAATCATTGTAAGTTATGTTCAACCTTTTTATATTAATGTCTCGTAGCTAAGTTATTATTATGCTTATTTAAAACGAAGTAATCATGATGTTGGGCTAATTACTAAAATTGGGTAATTGGGCTTTGTACCATAATTGGGGTTTGGACAAAAGAACGACACTTGTGGAAATTAGACTATGGGCTATTAATGGGCTTTATATTTGTTTAACTAAATGATAGTTTGTTAATGTTAATATAAAGATTTACAATTGGGTGTCCCTATAAATTACCATATACACTCAATCGGATACGATGGGCGGGGTATTTATATGTACGAATAATCGTTCATTTAACCGGACACGGGAATGGATTAATAGCCACTAGAATAATTAAAACAGGGGTGAAATTATGTACAAGGACATTTGGTATAATTGATAATAAAATATTAAAACCTTGGGTTACACTCAGTCGACATCCTGGTGTAATTATTAAACAAAGTATTAAAATCTTGTTACAGTTTAAATCCCCAATTAGTTGGAATATTTAACTTCGGGTATAAGGATAATTTGATGAGGACACTCGCACTTTATATTTATGACTGATGGACTGTTATGGACAAAAACCAGACGAACATATTAAATAATCCAGGACAAAGGACAATTAACCCATGGGCATAAAACTAAAATCAACACGTCAAACATCATGATTACGGAAGTTTAAATAAGCATAATTCTTTTATTTCATATTTAATTTCCTTTATTTTATATTTAATTGCACTTCTAATTATCGCACTTTTATTTATTGTTATTTAATCGCACTTTTAATTATCGTACTTTTTAATTATCGCAATTTTATTTTATCGCACTTTTATTGCAATTTCATTATCGTTATTTATTTTACGCTTTAAATTAAGTCTTTTATTTATTTAATATTTTACATTAGGTTTTAACTGCGACTAAAGTTTTAAAATCGACAAACCGGTCATTAAACGGTAAAAAACCCCCCTTTATAATAATAATATTACTTATATATTTGTATTTTTATAAAAGTAAACTAATATAGCGTTAAGCTTTGTTTAAAGATTTTCCCTGTGGAACGAACCGGACTTACTAAAAACTACACTACTGTACGATTAGGTACACTGCCTATAAGTGTTGTAGCAAGGTTTAAGTATATCCATTCTATAAATAAATAAATATCTTGTGTAAAATTGTATCGTATTTAATAGTGTTTCGTTGTAAAATTTAATAACTATTTTATATACACCCCGCTGCACATCAAGTATTTTTGGCGCCGCTGCCGGGGAACTTTCTAAACGCCGGAAGCGCAACGCTAATATAAAAAAAAAATTTTAGTTAACTTTTATTAAAATTCGTTTTTGTAAAAAAACGTTTTAAATATTCGAAAATATAAAAAGAAAAACAAAAATATAAATATTTTTAGGAGTTTGATAAATATTTAAGTTTTATATAGTTTCTTTGTTTTTATAAAAACATAAGTTTTATTTAAGTATTTTGTTTTTATTTAAAAACATATAAATATAAAAAAATATATATATATAAATCTAGTTTTAAGATTTTTATTTATAAAATTATAAAGTGATTCTATTTTTATTTAAGTTTTAAATATAAAAGTTTTATTAATACACATATTTAAAAACAGAAAATAAAATAAATAAATAAATAAAGAAAAACGCGTTGAAATTAAACCTGTCATCTGAATTTCTGAACCCCGCGAGTCGCGGGGTTTGAAGCTTTTAATACCGCAAGTCGCGGAGGGGACCTGACACACGAACAGGAAGCCCTAATCCTGCATTTATTACGGATTATTATTAATTATTATTATTATTAACCCTAATTATTATTATTATTATAATTAAGTTTATTTTTAATTTAAGTTTTATTTAATTTATATTTTAGTTAAATTAGTTTAATTAAATTGTAAAATTAGTAGTTTTATTAAATAAATAATATAAAAATAATATTTTTATAAAAATTGTACTTTTTACAACTTTTTGTATATTTTTATATTTTGTCCCTTTTCAATCGTTTTAATGTAATATTTGTATTTTTCGCTCATATTTAATTTTAAACTTAGTTTTTGCCATAGTCATTTTTACTCCTAGATTTTTAGGCTTTGCCGTAGAATTCCTTAAGTGCTTTTTCTTTAGACTAAGATTTAGGTACTTTAGAATTTTGCGACGTCTTTTTAAGTTTTAGTTTCTTTTTAAGTTATTTCCATTTGGGATTTAGTTTTTCTTGTAAGCTTTAATATTTTTAGACGACTTTTACCTATGTATCAATTATCATTTCAATTAGTAATTTCAATTTGCGATTATAATTTTAAGTTAGTTGTAGTAATAAGGTTAGGTTAGTCAAGTATTTTTAAGTTTTATAAGTTTCTTTTATTTTTTCGTCACCTTTTATTTTTCAACCATTTTTCTTTTTCGACCTTTTTCGACGAACTCTTTTTCTTTCTTATTTCTCGCTATTCTAGTTTTAGGACATAGATTTTTATTCTACTTCTTATCTAAATTTCTTAAAATTACGAAAATTTATTTTAAGTGGTTAAATTAATAGACATCAAAATTTTCTGGTTCGTAGTAATAGTTGGATTTGTACGTGGACCGGGTTATTGGAGCCAAACAGTCCTCAATTATATTGAGACCAAACGAATCCTGCCCCTCTGCTGCATCTTTTGGCTATTCGAAACGTGGGCAAAATCAGAAAAGTCTATTGATTGGATAACTTATTATAATTTTTCTTTCCTTTTAAAAACTAATAGGATATTCAGTGAATGCACCGAGCAAGACGTTCACCACCTTTTGTACGTTCACCACCTGTAACTAGATCAAGACATTTAGCAAATATAACCGCCGTTGATTTTTCTTTAGAATCGTCATCCAGTAGACCAAGTACTTCAGTTCAAATTTCCGATAATCCATTTTTTGAACCCGACCTCACAATTGAGAATCCGAAAAATATTCAGGAATGGTTCGTAGATCCTGAACCATTAAACTTTCCTCCGGAGCCACCAATCATTCAAACAGAGATTGTTGAGGAACGAACCATTAAATCAGAATCATCTAGTGATACCGATTCAACAAATTCAATTATGGAGAATCTGGAACCTTTAAGTATGGAAGACCGAATGAGAGCTAAACGCACTGGCCAAGGTCACGCAATTACTCATCCAGACATTAATGCACCAGATTATGAAATCAAAGGACAAATTCTACACATGGTGACTAATCAATGCCAATTTAGTGGTGCGCCGAAGGAAGATCCAAATGAACATCTACGTACCTTTAATAGGATCTGCACACTATTTAAAATCCGAGAAGTGGAGGATGAAGAGATATATCTCATGTTATTTCCCTGGACTTTAAAGGGAGAAGCCAAAGATTGGTTGGAATCGTTACCTGAAGGGGCGATCGATACATGGGACGTTTTAGTTGACAAATTTCTTAAACAATTCTTTCCTGCATCTAAAGCCGTAAGACTTCAAGTAGAAATTGTTACGTTCACACAGAAACCAAATGAAACTCTATATGAGGCGTGGACTAGATATGGAAAGTTGTTAAGAGGATGTCCGCAACATGGTTTAGACACCTGTCAAATAGTACAAATATTCTACCAAGGATGCGACATCACTACAAGAAAAGACATAGATATAGCAGCTGGTGGTTCTATTATGAAGAAAACCGAAACTGATGCTTACAAAATTATTGATAATACTGCTTCCCACTCACATGAGTGGCACCAAGAAAAAGACATCGTTAGATCATCTAAAGCAGCTAGAGCCGATTCTAGCCATGACTTAGATTCCATTTCCGCAAAGATAGATGCTGTGGAGAGACGAATGGAAAAGATGACTAAAGATATTCACTCAATACGAATTAGTTGTGAGCAGTGTGGAGGACCACATTTGACAAAAGATTGTCTCAGTATTGAATTAACAATGGAACAAAGAGAGAATATTTCATACATAAACCAAAGGCCTGGAAATAATTATCAGAATAATTATCAACCGCCAAGACCGATTTACAATCAAAACCAAAATTATAACAGAAATATTCCATACAACAACCAACAAGGTCCTAGCAATCAACAAGTATCCAATAATACTTATAATCAGCAAAGACCTAATTTTCAAAACAAACCACCACAACAAACCGATGATAAAAAGCTGAATTTAGAAGATATGATGACGAAGCTAGTTGAAACTCAAACGCAGTTTTTCACATCTCAGAAACAAACCAATGAACAAAATGCTCAAGCATTTAGAAATCAACAAGCTTCTATTCAAAATCTGGAACAAGAAGTAAGTAACCTAGCAAGATTAATAGGTGAAAGAAAACCGGGAAGTCTACCTAGTGATACAAATGCTAACCAACGGAATGAAACAGCTAAAGCTATTACCACAAGAAGTGGTACAACACTTAAACCACCTGAAATACCTGTAACTTCTGATGAAGCCATTCCTACTCCACAAGAACCACAACCTGATCAAGATAAGGAAAAAGAACCAGTAGTTGAAAAGGTTAATGAAGATAACACAGTTAAGGATAAACCTTATGTTAAACCATACCAACCACCACTTCCTTGCCCGAGTAAAATGAAGAAAGAGAAACTTGAAGCCGAGCAATCCAAATTCTTGGATATGTTTAAACAGATAAATGTAAATCTTCCTTTCATTGATGTGATTTCAGGAATGCCTAGATATGCTAAATTCTTGAAAGATCTAATCTCAAATAGGAAGAAAATGGAAGAACTCTCGGCTGTTACTATGAATGCTAATTGTTCAGCAGTGCTGTTGAATAAGATACCCGAAAAACTATCTGATCCAGGGAGTTTCACAATTCCATGTTTTCTGGGTAGTCTTAGTTCAATAGAAGCATTGGCAGACTTAGGTGCTAGTATAAATCTAATGCCGTATTCACTATACACTAAACTAGACCTTGGAGAATTGAAACCAACCAGAATAAGCATACAACTAGCCGATAGATCAATAAAATATCCTAGAGGGATAATGGAGAACATGCTAGTTAAAGTTGGTACTTTAGTATTTCCAGTAGATTTTGTTGTTTTGGACATGGAAGAAGATTCTCAAGTTCCTCTCATATTAGGAAGACCATTCTTAAACACGGCTAAAGCAATGATAGACGTGTTTGGTAAGAAACTGACCCTAAGTATAGAGGATGAGAGTGTTACCTTTTCAGTTGATAGAGCAATGCAACAACCACAATCTGCAGATGATACATGTTATTATATTCAAACTATAGATGCACATGCAGAATTATTAGAAGAATTTCCAGAATTACAAGGAACAGGAGAATGTTCTTTAGGAGAAGGTAATGAACCAATTGATGAAGCTGAAATATTAGCTACACTTATAGCTAATGGATATGAACCAACAATAGAAGAAATTCAAATGCTAAAATAAGAAGACAGATATCGATACAAATCATCGATAGAAGAACCTCCGAAATTAGAGTTAAAGCCACTTCCAAACCATTTGGAATACGCTTATTTACATGGTGAATCTGAATTACCTGTAATAATATCGTCTTCTCTTACTGAAAATGAGAAATCACAACTCATTTCTGTGTTGAAAGCTCATAAACCAGCCATTGCATGGAAGATTCATGATATTAAAGGCATAAGTCCTTCGTATTGCACTCATAAAATCCTTATGGAAGAAGGTCATAAAACGTATGTGCAACGCCAACGAAGACTAAATCCTAATATGCAAGATGTAGTTAAGAAAGAGATTATTAAACTGCTAGATGCAGGTTTGATATATCCAATTTCTGATAGTCCATGGGTAAGCCCAGTTCAATGCGTGCCGAAGAAGGGTGGCATGACTGTCATTACAAATGAGAAAAATGAGCTTATTCCTACTAGGACTGTAACAGGATGGCGTGTGTGTATTGATTATAGAAAATTAAATGACGCCACCAGAAAAGATCACTTTCCCTTACCTTTCATAGATCAAATGTTGGAAAGATTAGCCGGAAATAGTTACTATTGTTTTCTAGATGGATTTTCCGGATATTTTCAAATTCCAATAGCACCCGAGGACCAAGAGAAAACCACATTCACGGGCCCTTATGGTACTTTTGCTTACAAACGCATGCCATTTGGACTTTGTAACGCCCCTGCAACCTTTCAAAGGTGTATGATGGCGATTTTTCATGACATGATAGAAGAATGCATGGAAGTATTCATGGATGACTTTTCAGTCTTCGGTGATACATTTAAATCATGTCTAGTTAATCTGGAACGAATGCTAATTAGATGCGAAAAATCAAATCTAGTTCTTAATTGGGAGAAATGCCATTTCATGGTTAAAGAAGGCATCGTTCTTGGACATAAAATTTCAAAAGAAGGAATTGAAGTGGATAGAGCTAAAGTAGATGTAATTGCTAAACTTCCACATCCCACCAATGTTAGAGGAGTTTGGAGTTTTATAGGGCATGCCGGTTTTTACCGACGTTTCATAAAAGATTTTTCTAAAATTGCCACTCCTATGAATAAACTCCTAGAAAAGGATGCTCCATTCATCTTTTCAGATGAGTGTATCAAATCTTTTAATATTCTTAAAGAGAAACTCACTAATGCGCCGATCATGATAACACCAAATTGGAATCTACCATTTGAACTAATGTGCGATGCAAGTGATTTTGCAATGGGAGCCGTTTTAGGACAAAGGATTGAAAAACAATTTCAACCTATATATTATGCTAGTAAGACATTACAAGGAGTACAAACGAACTATACAACTACTGAAAAAGAACTCCTTGCTATTGTCTTTGCTTTTGACAAATTTCGATCATATCTCGTTCTAGCAAAAACGGTGGTCTATACCGATCATTCTGCTCTTAGATACCTATTTTCAAAACAAGATGCTAAACCAAGATTAATCCGTTGGATCTTACTCTTACAAGAGTTTGATATTGAAATCCGAGATAAAAGAGGAGCAGAAAATCTCGCCGCTGATCATCTTTCTCGTCTTGAAAATCCTGAGTTAGAAGTTCTAAATGAATCGGCCATACAAGACAACTTTCCTGATGAATATCTATTGAAGATAGATTATAAAGAAATCCCATGGTTTGCAGACTATGCAAACTACTTAGTTTGTGGATTCCTTGAAAAAGGATTAACGTACCAAAGACGAAAGAAATTCTTCAGTGATATAAAACACTATTTCTGGGAAGATCCACATCTGTTTAAAAGTTGTCCCGATGGAATAATACGCCGATGTGTATTTGGAGATGAAGCTAGTAAAATATTAAACCATTGTCACACAGGACCAACAGGAGGGCATTATGGGCCTCAACTAACAGCAATAAAAGTTTATGAAGCTGGATTCTATTGGCCTACAATTTACAAAGACGCACACCTTCTTTGCAAATCCTGTGATGCATGTCAAAGGGCCGAAAAAATAAGTCAACGTGATGAAATGCCACAAAATGTCATCCAAGTATGTGAAGTGTTTGACATTTGGGGTATTGACTTTATGGGTCCATTTCCAAAATCTCATAATAATCTATATATACTCGTAGCCATTGATTATGTATCTAAATGGGAGGAAGCACAAGCTCTCCCAACTAACGATGCACGAGTTGTAGTAAACTTTTTAAAACGTCTTTTTGCAAGGTTTGGAACACCGAAAGCTTTAATAAGTGATCGGGGTACTCATTTCTGTAATAATCAACTTGAGAAAGTTCTTAAAAGATATGGAGTAACTCATAAAATCTCCACCGCATATCATCCACAAACAAGTGGACAAGTTGAAAATACCAACCGAGCCTTAAAACGTATTCTAGAGAAAACCGTAGGATCAAATCCGAAGGAATGGTCCATTAAATTGGAGGATGCACTCTGGGCTTTTAGAACAGCCTACAAAACTCCAATTGGAACTACACCTTTTAGACTTGTTTATGGAAAAGCATGTCATCTTCCAGTAGAAATTGAACACAAAGCATTTTGGGCTTTGAAGACATGTAATCTTGATTTACATGAAGCCGGACGTCTACGATTAAGTCAACTAAACGAATTAGAAGAACTAAGACATTAAGCATACGAAAATTCATTAATCTATAAGGAAAGAACGAAGAAATGGCATGATAAAAGAATCAGAAGTTCAAAAGAATTTAAAGAAGGAGACAGAGTTCTTCTTTTCAATTCACGATT
This sequence comes from Rutidosis leptorrhynchoides, assembly GCF_046630445.1. NCBI lineage: Eukaryota > Viridiplantae > Streptophyta > Magnoliopsida > Asterales > Asteraceae > Rutidosis > Rutidosis leptorrhynchoides. Next base: position 14,062,222 of record NC_092334.1, read on the forward strand.
CAAGCTATTTCCTGGAAAATTGAAATCAAGATGGTCTGGACCATTCATAGTCAAAAGAGTTTTCCCCTACGGAACGATAGAATTGATAAATTCAAATGGGATTGAATTTAAAGTTAATGGTCACAGAGTTAAACATTACATACATGGTCCGATGGAAGTCGACAACGAAGTTAATCACAATTTCGACACCACAGCTAACTAAGTGTGGGGAGAATCAAGTCTTTAAAGGATAATATGTATTTCTGTTAGAGTTAGATTGTCTGTTTTCGTGTAGTTCTCGAAAATGGAACCCGAATGGTCTTTCCCTAGCAGACCCTAAAGAACTAGTCTTCTCCCCCCATTCTGAATTTTTATTTTTTTTAGGTTTTTACAAAATGAAGACTGCCTGTGAACTAAACCATGGTCTAATGCTACACGCTTTGATCACTAAAAGAAATAATGACATTCTACCAAGTGAAATAGTATCAGTAATCAGAGAAAGAATGGACAGAGTTAGAAAAGAATCCAGATGCGAAGATAATAAGTTACAATTTGGTAAAGGAAAATCAAAATCCGCAGCGAAAAGAAGAGCACGACACCTAGAAAGATGTCACAAATGCGGAAAATGTTCACATGGAGGTAAATGTTCAAATAATCAAACCTATTCAAATACCGAATTTGTTACTTTATGCAGAGATGGACCGTTCATATGTTTAGAAGAAAAGACACTGAATGATCGAGGTTACGCCTATGTAGCCATGGAAAACCAATTAAACCGACTATCTTATGAATGGGATAGATCATATAACTAAGAAATCTATCTCACAGGTATGTCTGTACAGTTTTTATTTTTATTTTTATTTTTAACCTTTTGATAATAAACGCTAATTTGTTCGCTAAAAAGTATTAAATTGGTATTGAATAAAATTAGGTTTGGCGACCGAAATTATTGATATCATTCAAAAATTTATTACATCACTGCGAAATTTAACGTTTATTCTTAAGGTATAAATATCTTTAATCAATCAACCCAAAATATTTCAAAAATTCGTCATGAGTTAAATTAGGTCTTGGAACCGAAATTACTTTACCGAAAAGAGGGGCGCATATTTTTGATAATATTTGATTGATTAAAGTGGGATAAAAAGCCAAAAAGATTTTTAATTTTATTTTTACCATGTTTTTAAAATTAATATTTAAATCTTAAATTAATATTGTAAACTTTGTAAAAACAATATTTTTAAAATTGTAAATATTTAAAAAATTAATATAAGTTTGGTATGAATTTTTAATTTTATGCATTTCAAATTTTAAGTTTGGTGTGAATTTTTAATATTAATTTTGAATTTTATATTTAAGTTGTGTGAATTTAAAAACAAAAATTTACTTTATCTCATTAAGTTAATAGTATGATTTTTAAAATTCGTCGTAAGTTGAAGACTAGGTCTTTGAACCGAAATTGCTTTACCCGAGGGAGGGACGAGAACTTTTATTATCATTATTTTTAATCTTATTGAATTAAAGTATGCCAAAAACATTAAAAAAACCAAAAATCTTAGCTTTTAAAACAATCGCTACAAAAAGACAAATTTTAAAATTTTATCGAAGGACGGACTAGGACATCGATCCGAAACGACCTCGTCCTAAATAACAAGGGAAACAAAATTTTAAAAATTAAGTACTTAATTGTTTTATAAGTTAATGATTATATAAAAAAAAATATAGCAAACTCCGCGACTCGCGGAGTTTGAAGGGGAAATCTCCGCGAGTCGCGGGAGGACCAATTTACAGAAAAAAATAAAACGCAAGAACAGCTCAAACCACACACCACAACTCAAAAATACTGCGAAAACTGCTCGAAAAAACACCCAAAAACACCCCTAAAATCACAATTTTTAACCGTTAATCACCAAATCTTTTACTAAAATCATGTTGAGAAGGATGCTATCTAGGAATTACTCAAGAAAAACGGTAAATTTCTACACCTAAACACCATTTAATCCGAAATTTGGTGTTCTTGAGCAATTTTTTCCCCAATTTAATTTTAATGTTTTTTAGTGTAATTAGGCTTAAATTGTTTATGTATTATGCTTGTATAACCTAGATTGATGCTGTTTAACATGATTAGAAGCCTTAAACTTCAAATTTTGAGTAATCTAGGGTTTGTGTTCTTGAGCAAATTTGGGGCTTTTTGATATAAACAGGTTATGGCCGATTTTTGTCATGAATTGTTGTTAAATTGAGTAGTGTAACATGTCTAGGTAGTTAAATGATCCAAACTTTGAGCCTAAACATGATTTTGAGAGTTAAAGTGGACTTTTTCAAGTCTAAAATTCATGAACTTGATTTTTGAAAGATAATGCCATTTGAGACTTGTTTAATTGCTAGTAATGATTATTTTGACATGTTATTTGAGTTAAATGCTTATGAACTTGGCGAACATTTTCGTATATGCTTATTTGAAAAAGTGTAGATTTGATGAAAATATGAAAATAAGCTTAAGTTTGATATAAATTGATCATGTCATTGTAATTATTTTGATTGATGATTTTGCTGACACTAATGCATATTTGGATGCACAAAAAAAATTGTGTTTGATGTGTTTTGCAGACTGAAAGGGGTGAATCTTCATCCCAAGCCCGCAATGCTCCTGCTGAGAATGTGGAACAACAGGAGGTGGATAACTACTACAAGCAGGATATACCTCATCCAGTCATGACCTTTTCTGATATGCACTTGGAAGAGTTGCACCCGAACCTGAGATTTGACAGACTTTGGATAGATTATCCAAAATATCAAAGGGGTTTGCATACGCTTCATTCTAAGGTTGTTGAGGTACCGAGGGTCATAGAATGGGGACCCTTAGAAGCTGTAGAATTGGCCGGGCCAATTAGGGAATTACTTGTACAGAGGTATGGTAATTCTACTTTTAATGACTGGGTATGTTTATTCACCATGCATAGACCTGTATATAAAGTATGGTGTGAAGAATTGTTATGTAGTATAGAGTTGAATGATCGGGTAGCTAGTTTAACCGATCGTTCTTTTATTAGATTTTTGTTAGGCGGTTCGATGCGCCACATGTCTTTACTAGACATGGCTCAGGCTTTACGTATATATACGCCTGAGGAGTTAGCATCTGCCGATTGTAGAGGGTTGATACTAAACGGTAGAAAGATAGATGAAAATTTTGATACACACGATGTGTGGAGTCAAATGACAAGCCATCACCGTTTCAAAGGGGGAAATTACTCTTATTTGGATATAGATAGAGCCGAATTAAGAGTGATACATAGGTTTTTAGCTAATTCGATTACACAAAGGGGTAAGAACAAGGAAAAAGTAAATGAACAGGATTTGTTTTACCATATGTGTATTCGAGACCCACAAAGCGCTGTAAGTATACCATATTATGTGGGTTATTATTTATCAGCTATGGTTCGGGGGATGCGACCGCATAGCATAATAGGAGGTGGTATTTTTATTACTTTGATTGGTGAATATCTCGGTGTGGATATAAGTCGGGGGGGATTATTAGTAGAAGAACCGGAACCCCGCGATGCTATAGGTTTAAATGTATACCATGGTGCGAAAGTTTTGAAGAGGCGAAATAACGCCGCAGTACAATACCATGGTAGACATCCACAGGTGGAGAGAAACCAACAGCAAGGTAATGTAGGAGGGGGGAATGAGATGCAAGAAATGCAAAGGTTTATAGCTTCTCAGGAATACGAAAATGCTAGACAGAGAGCATTTGAAGATTGGCATGTTCATCAGAACCAAATCATAGCTCATTGCCAACATATAGGTAGAAACTATATTCCTGCACCGAAACCCATCTTCCCTCCCTGGTCTATAGAGATGCAGCCACCGTATCCTACGTATGACCCTGCCGAAGCATTCTATAGCACCTATGGTTATGCCTGGAACCCCTATTGGTACCAGTATCATCCCTAGTATACTTAGTTTTATTTATTTTATAATTTGTAATTATTGATACGTTTAATACTTTTGTTAATATTGTAATCATTTTTATAATTATCTAACTTTTATTCTTAGATTTTAATAATTTTTGAATGTGGGGTAATATACCAAACTTCAAAAATATGTATATATGTTTGCAGTTTATCTTATGTACACAACAGGGAAAAACAACGCATTTTCAAAGACTGGCATTAAGTTCAGCAAAAGCAACTAATTTTGACGACAAGATATATGTGAAATAACAACAAGACGGAATGAACAAATGATGTGCACCATTTATCATTCAGCAAACAAACGCCAATATATTTGGAAACTTTGGTAAAATTTAATCATTTTCACACAAATCACCCTCAATAATTTAAATTGTTACTGATTTCTTGCAAATGAGGGCATTGCAAGATCTTAAGTGTGGGAAGGGGTTAAATTCTTTCGGATTTTAAAAATTTTTACTTTATACACTTGGTTACCATTAAAAATACTAGTAAAGCAGTAGTTGTATTAGAATCTAGTGCTCTCTGATAATAAAGAACAGCCCTGGTCTTATATACTGACTACCCAATTCTAGTAAAATTTTTCAAAATTTTCAATTAAATGAACTAAAAATCATGTTTATACATATTTATGAACGATAAAACTAGGTTTTAACACCGAAATTATTGTTACCTCGGAAAGGACATAAATTGAGAAACAAACTAAAATGTTAAAATTCATTTAAAATGGAATAGAGGACGATAAAAAGGAAAATAAAAGCCAAGTGTGGGAAAATTTACCAAGTTATCTTAAACATATGTCACATATATCTGTAACAAATAACTGAAAATACTTTTGCTTTGGACTAAACTAAACTGTTTTAACTGATGAAAGAAAAGAAGAGCTGGATCTACACGATGAATCAATTCCATCATTAAAAGGAAGTAAAGTCTTCCAAAAAAGACACGCGCTTCTTGATTTAGGTCATGAAGTTTTCGTCCAGACCAGCTGTAGGTTGACGATAAATCTAGAAAAGTCATCACTAAAATCAGCAGGAAATCCACGGACCTCAGCATTAAACAGGGTCGCCAAGTGGTCAGATTTATCCTAACCATGAGAAGGATTTATCTCGTACAATGGGGGGGCACCATGCAAATTAGCTGGACAAGACTAATGAATCAGATCCCCAGAAAGGATAATCTCCTTAAAGATTAAAAATCAGCTTTTAAGACTGATATTACTCAATCCTAGAGATTGACCTTAAAGATTGAGAATTACAAACTCATGGAATTCAATGATATCTAAACTCGAGCTTGAACGAGAAAATATTTTGATCAAAATTACAA